>NW_024070187.1:864267-1240867 GCF_014754425.2 Oryx dammah
TTCTTCTTCTTCTTCTTCTTCTTCTTCTTCTTCTTCTTCTTCTTCTTTCAGAACTCTCCACAGTATATTGTGATCCACATAGTCAAAGGCTTTAGGATAGTCATTAAAGCAGAAATAGATGTTTTTCTGGAACTCACTTGCTTTTCCTATGATCCAGCAGATGTTGGCAATTTGATCTCTGGTTCCTCTGCCTTTTCTAAAACCAGCTTGAACATCTGAAAATTTCCGGTTCAAGTATTGCTGAAAACCTGGCTTGGAGAATTTTGAGCATTACGTTACTAGCATGTGAGATGAGTGCAATGGTGTGGTAGTTTCAGCATTCTTTGGCATTGCCTTTCTTTGGGATTGGAATGAAAACTGACCTTTTCCAGTCCTGGGGCCACTGCTGAGTTTTCCAAATTTGCTGGCATATTGAGTGCAGCACTTTCATAGCATCATCTTTCAGGATTTTAAATAGCACAACTGGAATTCCGTCACCTCCACTAGCTTTGTTCGTAGTGATGCTTTCTAAAGCCCACTTGACCTCACATTCCAGGATGTCTGGCTCTAGGTGAGTGATCACACCATCGTGATTATCTGGGTCGTGAAGACCTTTTTTGTACAGTTCTCCTCTGTATTCTTGCCACCTCTTCTTAATATCTTCTGCTTATGTTAGGTCCATAGCATTTCTGTCCTTTATCGAGCCCATCTTTGCATGAAATGTTCGCTTGGTATCTCTAATTTTCTTGAAGAGATCTATAGTCTTTCCCATTCTGTTATTTTCCTCTATTTCTTTGCATTGATCACTGAGGAAGGGTTTCTTATTTCTTCTTGCTGTTCTTTGGAACTCTGCATTCAGATGCTAATAGCTTTCCTTTTCTCCTTTGTTTTTCACTTCTCTTCTTTTCACAGCTATTCGTAAGACCTCCCCAGACAGCCATTTTATTTTTTTGCATTTCTTTTCCATGGGGATTGTCTTGATCACTGTCTCCTGTACAATGTCACAAACCTCATTCCATAGTTCATCAGGCACTCTATCTGTCAGATCTAGTTCCTTAAATCTGTTTCTCACTTCCACTGTATAATCATAAGGGATTTGATTTAGGTCATACCTGAGTGGTCTAGTGGTTTGCCCTACTTTCTTCACTTTAATTCTGAATTTACAATAAGGAGCTCATGATCTGAACCACAGTCAACTCCCGGTCTTAGTTTTGCTGACTGTATAGATCTTCTCTATCTTTGGCTGCAAAGAATATAATTTGGCTGCAAAAAAAATATTATCAATCTGATTTTGGTATTGGCCATGTGGTAATGTCCATGTATAGAGTTTTCTCTTGTGTTGTTGGAAAAGGATGTTTGCTATGACCAGTGTGTTCTCTTGGCAAAACTCTGTTATCCTTTGCCCTACTTCATTGTGTACTCCAAGGCCAAATTTGCCTGTTACTCCAGGTGTTTCTTCGCTTCTTACTTTTGCATTCCAGTCCTCTTTAATGAAAAGGACGGCTTTTTTGGTGTTGGTTCTCAAAGGTCTTGTAGGTCTTTACAGAACCTTTCAGCTTCAGCTTCCTTAGCATTATCGGTCAGGACATATACTTGGAATATTGTGGTCTTGAATGATTTGCCTCGGAAACGAACAGAGATCATTCTGTCATTTTTGAGATTGCATCCAAATACTGCATTTAGGACTCTTTGGTTGACCATGATGGCTACTCCATTTCTTCTGAGGGATTCCTGCCCACAGTAGTAGATATAGTGGTCATCTGAGTTAAATTCACCCATTCCAGTCCTTTTTGGTTTGCTGATTCCTATAATGTCAATGTTAATTCTTGCCATCTCTTGTTTTACCACTTCCAAATTGCCTTGATTCATGAACCTAACATTCCAGGATTCATGGACCTAATGTTTCTATACAATATTGCTCTTTACAGCATTGGACTTTGCTTCTATCATTAGCCACATCCACAACTGAGTGTTGTTGTTACTTTGCCTCTGTCTCTTCATTCTTTCTAGAATTATTTCTCCACTGATCTCCAGTAGCATATTGGGCACCTACTGACCTGGGTAGTTAATCTTTCAGTGTCCTATCTTTTTGTCTTTTCATACTGTTCATGAAGTTCTCAATGCAAGAATACTGAAGTGGTTTGCCTTTCCTTTCTCCAGTGGACCATATTTTGTCAGAATGCTCCACCATGACGCATCCATCTTGAGTGGCCTTACACAGCATGGTTCATGGTTTCACTGAGTTAGACAAGACTGTGGTCCATATAATCAGATAATAACAAGGATAAATAAGAAAGCCTTCTTGAGTTAATAATGTAAAGAAATAGAGGAAAACAATAGAGTGGGAAGGACTACAGTTCTCTTCAAGAAAATTGGTGATATCAAGGGAATATTTCATGAAAAGATGGACACAATAAATGACAGAAATGGCAAGAACAAAACAGAAGCAGAAGGGATTAAGAAAAGGTGGCAAGAATACAGAGAACTGTACAAAAAAAATGTCTTAATGACCTGGATAACCATAGTGGTATTACTCACTTAGAGTCATACATCCTGGAGTGTGCAGTCAAGTGGGTCCTAGGAACCACTACTTTGTCCTAAAAGATGATGCTGTTAAACTGCTGATTCAGTATGCCAGCATAATTGGAAACTCAACAGTAGCCACAAGACCGGAAGTCATCAGTTTTCATTCCAATCCTAGAGAAAGGTAATGCCAAAGAATGTTCAAACTACCACATAATTGTGACCATTTCACATGCTAGCAAAGCAATGTTCAAATCCCTCAAGCTAGGCTTCAACAATACGTGAGCCATGAACTTCCAGATGTACAAGCTGGACTTAGAAAAGGAAGATGAATCAGAGATCAAATTGCTAACTTTCATTGGATCATAGAAAACTCAAGGGAATTTCAGAAATCATCTACTTCTGCTTCTTTGACTAGTCTAAAGCCTTTGACTGTGTGGGTCACAGCAAACTGTGGACAAAATTCCTAGAGATGGGAATACAAGACATTCACCTGCCTCCTGAGAAACCTATATGCAGTTCAAGAAACAACAATTAGAACCAGATATGGAACAGCAGACTTGTTCCAAATTGGGAAAGGAGTACATCAAGGCTGTATATTGTCACACTGCTTGTTTAACTTATATACAGAGTACATCGTGTTAAATGCCAGGCTGGATGAACCACAGTCTGACATCAAGATAGCTGGGAGAAATATTCAAAATCTCACATATACAGATGATACTATGTAATGGCAGAAAACAAAGAGAATGTAAGGAGACTGTTGATGAAGGTGTTAGAGGAAAGTGAAAAAGCTTGCTTAAAATTCAACATTCAAAAAACTAAGTTCATGGTATCTAGTTTCATCACATCAGGACAAAAAGATAGGGAAATAGTGACTAACTTTATTTTCTTGGGCTCCAAAACTTCTGCAGACATTGACTGCAGCCATGAAATTAAAAAAAAATATTTGATCCTTGGAAGAAAAACTATGACAAACCTAGAGAGCATATTAAAAAGTAAAAACATCACTTTCCCATTAAAGGTTCAAATAGTCAAAGGTGCTGTTTTTCCAGTAGTCATGTACAGATGTGAGAGTTCATCCATAAAAAAGATTGAACTTTGAGGAATTGATGCTTTCAAACTGTAGTGCTGGAGAAGACACTTGAGGAGCTCAAATCAGTAATCCTAAAGGAAATCAACCCTGAATAGTCATTGAAAGGACTGATGTTAAGGCTGAACTTCCAATATTTTGGCCACTTGATTCAAAAAACTGACTCATTGGAAAACACACTGATCCTAGGAAAAACTGAGGGTAAGAGGAAAAGGGGGTGACAGAGGATTAGATGGTTAGACAGTATCATTGACTCAGTGGACATGAGTTTAAGCAAGTTCTGGGAGATAATGAGTGATAGAGAAGGCTGGTGTGCTGGAGTCCATTGGGTCTCAAAGAGTTCGACAGGACTGAGCAACTGAACAAGAACGCAAAACCCTCAACTCTCACATTATGCATCTTTTTTTTGTCTACATCACCCAGAGTCCATAGTTTAAATGCGGTTCACTCTTGGTCTTTTACATTCTATGGGTTTTGACAAATTTATATGGACATTTATTTACCTTTATCATGTCATACAGAGTAGTTCAAATGTCCTGAAATCTGTCTGTGCTTTTTTTTTAATTCCTCCTTCTCCCCTAATATCTGGCAGCTACTAATCTTTTAACTGTCTTCATAGTTTTCCTCTTCCAGAATGCCATATATTTTGAAATCGTACAGTATATAGCCTTCTCAAATTGGCTTTGTTCACTTAAAGTAATATGCATCTGAGGCTTCTCCATCTCTTTATGTGTCATGATAACTAATTTCTTCTTAACACTGAATAATATTCTATTGTCTAGATGGACTGTAGTTTATTCATTTACTGAAGAGCACCTTTGTTGCTTACAAGTTCTGGCAATTAATAAAGCTGCTATAAACAACAATATGCAGGATTTTGTGTTAATGTAAATTTTCAGCTCTTTTGAGTAAATAAAAAGGAATGCAATTTTTTGATTATATGGTAATAGATAATACGGTGTTGAATTTTGTAAGAAATCACCAAAATTACTTCCTAAGTTGTTGTTACATTTTACATTCCCACCAGAAATGAATGACAGTCACTGTTGCTCCACTTGCCAGTGTTTGATGTCTTCAGTGTTCTGATTTTTGACATTCTAATAGGAGTGTAATGGCACCTCACTGCTTTAATTTGAATTTCCCTGATGACATTCAGTGTGCAGCATCTTTTCATGTACTTATTTGCACCTGTATGTCTTCTTTGTTGCATATCTGTTCAGGAATTTTGCCCACTTTTAGATTGGGTTGTTTGTATTCTGTTGCGTTTTAAGTGTTCCTTTTATATTTTGGATAAGTTTGTTATCAGATATGTCTTTTTGTAAATATATTCTTCCAACATGTTATTTGTTTTGTTATCCTTTTGACAATGTCTTTCATAAATTATGAATTTTTAATTATTAAAAAGTGCAACTTATCAATTTTTTTCTTTCATGGCTTGTGCTTTGGTGCTGTATCTGAAAAGTTATTGCCATACCATGATTATTTAGTTTTTTTTCTCTTATCTTATCATCTAGGAATCTTATAGTTTTGTATTTTGGATTTAGGTCTGTGATCCACTTTAAATTAATTTTAAACATAATGCTTATGTTTAGATTCCATTTTTTTTAATTGTATGCATATATCCAGTTCCACTGGGGCTTTCTAAGCAGCTCAGTGTTAAAAAAAAAAAAGTCCAGTTGTCAATGTAGGAGCCACAGGTCAATCCCTGGGTTAGGAAAATCCCCCTGTAAAAGGAAATGGCAACCCATTCCTGTATTCTTGCCTGGGAAATTCAATTAACAGAGGAGCCTGGCAGGCTAGTGGGCTGCAGCCCATGGGGTGACAAAGAATTGGATATGATTGAACTGTGGGGTTGGAGAAGACTCTTGAAAGTCCCTTGGACTGCAAGGAGATCCAACTAGTCCATTCTTAAGGAGATCAGCCCTGGGATTTCTTTGGAAGGAATGATGCTAAAGATGAAACTCCAGTACTTTGGCCACCTCATGCGAAGAGTTGACTCATTGGAAAAGACTCTGATGCTGGAAGGGATTGGGGGCAGGAAGAGAAGGGACGACAGAGGATGAGATGGCTGGATGGCATCACTGACTCGATGGGCGTGAGTCTGAGTGAGCTCCGGGAGTTGGTGATGGACAGGGAGGCCTGGCATGCTGTGATTCATGGGGTCGCAAACAGTCGGACACGACTGAGCAACTGAACTGAACTGAACATGCACACACCCAGTTAGGGGAGTATTTGTTTAAGAGACCATGTTTTATCCATTATATTGCCTTGCCTTTGTCAAAGATCAGTTGACGATACAAATGTAGGTTTACTTCTGGACTCTCCATTTTGATATATTGCAGTATTTCATCAATACCACATCCTGAGAATTAATATAATTTTAAAATAAGTGCTAAAGTTAGGTAATATCATTCCTCTTACTTTGTTTTCTTTCAGTATTGTGTTTACTATTCTTGGTCTTTTGTCTCTCCATATAAATCTTAGCATCAGTTTGTTGATATCCACAAAATAGCATAGTGAGATTTGATTGAGATTGCATTGAAACTATAGATCAATAGTTAGGAAGAACTGACATCTTGACAGCATTCAGCCTTCCTATGTAAGAACATGGAGCATCTTTTCTTTTACTTAGTTTTTCTTTTACTTCTTTCATCAACTTTTTGTAATTTTCTTCATATAGCTCTTGCACATATTTTGTTATATTTACAACTAATATTTCATTTTTAGGGGAGCATTTGACTAACTTTAACTTGAGTAATTTACATTGTGTAAAATATGCAGGGGCAACTTTAGGAGAAATTCAGAAACCAAAATCATTAAATAATGTTATCCTTATGACTTTGTTTATTGATATTCTATTCTAATTATTTTCCATGTAAATATCTACTTTGCATAGTTATAATTGTATTGTACACACACCTTTGAACCCCATATTTAAAAAATTTATTGATAGAAGTATTTTCCTTGTGACTATTTGGTCTTAATAACTAGTCTTATCAAAAAATGTAATATATATCATTATTCATTCCTATTGATAACTGATTTTTTTCTTACTTATGATTGGAAAATTGGTTTTAAAGTTTGTAACTTACTAGGAAAAGTAGTATGAAAGTACTTGTATATGGCTACAAGTGTTCTGTTATTTTCTAAATATGTGACTTTCAGTGATTCCACAGCTTAACCATGCCCTATTTTTCTCATTTGTAAAGTGGGTCCAAATAATACAACTATATTTTTCCTACAGTGTCATGAAGGTTGACTCCATGATTTATTTTAGTCCCTTAGACTACTGTAGAACATAGAATGTGCTAAATATGTGGTATGTGTATATGTTTATTAATTAAACATAATATTTACAAATATTTAGTAAAATGCTTAATATATTTTAAATATTAAATATATGGCTAAATCACCACCAGAAGATTTGAGATCCACAAACTAAAATATCAGCCAAAAAACACTGCAATAATTTTATGAAAATTCCAATGATAATGAAGCTGGTTTTCTTTTCTGTTAGCACTATAGTCAGAAAGTGAAGAGGAACTAAAAAGCCACTTGATGAAGTTGAAAGAGGAGAGTGAAAAAGTTGGCTTAAAACTCAACATTCAAAAAATGAAGATCATGGCAAATAGATGGGGAATCAATGGAAACAGTGACAAACTTTTTTTTTTCCTGGGCTCCAAAATTACTGTAGATCATGACTGCAGCCATAAAATTAAAAGATGCTTGCTCCCTGAAAGAAAAGCTATGACTAACCTAGGCAGCATATTAAAAAACAGAGACATTACTTTGCTAACAGAGGTCTGTATAGTCAAAGCTACGATTTTCCAGCAGTCAGGTACAGATATGAGATTTGGACCATATAGAAGGCTGAGCACCAAAGAATTGATGCTCTCAAACTGTGATGTTGTAGAAAATTCTTGAAAGCCTATTGGACTGCAAACCAGATTGACTGGTTTGTCAATCCTAAAGGAAATCAATCTTGAATATTCATTTTAAGAACTGATGTTGAAGCTGAAGCAACAATACTTTGGCCACCTGATGTAAAGAATCATCTTATTGGAAAAGACCCTGATGCTGGGAAAGATTGAAGGCAGTAGGAGAAGGAAATGACAGAAAACAAGATAGTTGGATGTCATCACCGGCTCAAAGGGCATGAATCTAAGCAAACTCTGGGAGATGGTGAAGGACAGGGAAGCCTGGTGTATTCAGTTCATGAGGTTGCAAAGAGTAGAACACGACTAAGTGAATGAATAACAACAAAAGCACTATAGTAAAAAATGAATAAACCATTCATCGGCTATTCAACTTTCCCCATTAAGCAGAATTTCCTTTAATTCAGTTGATTTCTGACAACAATCTTTTGAATATTTACAAAAGTTTCTGAATGAGTAACCTACAGAAAATATTGCATGAAGACTGTATATTAAAAATACAGTTAGATCATTGAGAGTTTACTATGTTTAGCAAAAAGCGTAATATTCCCAAGTTTTCTATTCCTCTTTGTGGTGAAATAGTAAGTGTTTATGCCAAAAAAGCCTATATCCTAGAAAGATGGAGATTTTATTTCAGAGTTCTCATGAATAAGCCATGAAGAACAGTTTTAGCTTACCCTTAGGGAAGCAAGAGCGACCTCAATTCTGTCTCTATCAATGAGATTTATGACCTGATTTTAAAAGGCAAAATTTAGAAAAATGCATTAAATGATAGTGGAGTCTGCATTAAGAAAACTTCCTTGCAAGGAATAACCATATGTATGAACATATGCACATATATGGATACAATTTGATGGTTGCTTGACCATAAAGAGGTACAGAATATATATATATATATATATATATATATATATATAATCCTAATTTCTGTACCATATGTTAGTTTTTGCCTGTTATTGAACTTGCACTTGCAAGGATGTAGAAAAAGGGAACTTTTGTGTGTTATTGGTGAGAATGTTAATTAGTGGTACAGTCACTACAGAAAACAGTATGGAGTTTCCCCCAAAATTAAAAATAGAATTACTATATGATCAACTTATTTCACTTTTTGGCATTTTTCTGAAGAAAAACAAAGCATTAATTCTAAAAGATATATACACCTTTATGTTTACTGCAGGATTATTTACAATAATCAAGTTATCAGAGCAACCTTAGAGTTATCGATGGATGAATAAAAATGTAGTACGTATGTATATGTGTGTATATATATATATATATATAACGAGATATTAGTCATAAAAATCATGAAATTTTGTTATTTGTGGCAGTGTGGATAGATCTAGAGGATATTGTACTAGGTTAAGCAAGTCAAACAGAGAAAGATAAATACTGTGTGTTTTCACTTATATGTTGAATCCAAAAAAACACCATAAACCTCAAAATCATTCATACAGATTGGTGGTTGCCAGAGGTGAGGGGTAGAGAATTGGTGAAATGGGTGAAGGGGATCAAAAGGTACAAATGAACTTCCAGTTAAGACATAAATAAGCTCTGGAAATATAATATACTGTATGGTGACTACAGCTAATAACTCTATGTTGCACATTGAAAGTTGCTAAGAAAGTAAATCTTAAAGGTTCTTATCAGAAGAAAAAACATGTGTAACTAAATATGGTGATTGATGTTAGTCTTAAGATGATGATCATTTTGCAATATATACAAAAATCAAATCATGTACATCAGAAACTAATATGTCAGTTTTACCTCAATAATAAAAAGCATTGCTTTTTAAATTTTTTATAAAGGTTCAATCTATATATCTTTTTCAAATAAACTTTATGGTATTTAATGATATTCACCATTATAAATGTTTATTTATATTATTGTTATTATTACCATAATAATTAATTGAAAGTTTAATTTAAAAACTACAGGGGAAATCTTTCCGTTCTGAGGTCATCTACCCACAAAATATCGGCACTGAAAGAACCCATATCTTGCTTTTTTCTCCATTTACATTTCACCTTAATTCTTCTCTCCCCTGCCCTCCTCTTCATAATAGCATAATGGAAGCTCCACCATGTCCATTCCTGTCCTGTCTGATGCACAGGAAAGTGGACAAGCTTGAGTCAGTGCTTCAGTGAGTGTGTTGATCTGACCAGATGAATCAGAGTTTTCCTCTTGCAGCCCCACCAATAGCTACTCCAGAAACCAGGTCTCGTTATGTATACTTAGAGCCAAATATACAACACTATTTTCGGATGGATTGTCAGAAAGATTCTGGGCTTAGCAAAGAAGCAGATAATGAGTGGAAAAATCAAGGATAACCAGGTTGGAGTTAATTCATCTTTGTTAAGAATCTTCATGACAAAAATATTGGCAGCACCAGCTGTGAGATTATAGTTGAAGATGAAAGGAAGAAGCTCCTATTTTCATTCTCCTGGAGAAATAAGGACTAAAATGAATTTAACTGGTCGGGGAGGGAGGAAGTGAGCAGAACATTCTCTTCTGACTGATCAGATTTCTTCATGAAGCTGCATATCTGATTTTCAACTTGCTCCTGGAAAGAATTGGAAACAGAGAGAGATGCAAATTATAAGTGCAGTAAGAATGAAAGTAAATCCAACAAAAAGCTCTCATTTTCTTTCATTCATATCTCATTTCTTAGCTTCTACTTCAGTATTTATTTCTATTATAGTTCATGTAATTCTTAGCTGTGAAGATCAAACCATCAAGTCTTCATCCAAGCTAATGTGTCAAATGGGAATCTTTTTCTATCATCAAGATTTATATGTTCCCTCAGTTATAAACTGACTTAAAGTGGAAATCAACTGGACAAGAGTTGAGAGTACTTTTGTGCTGAAGGAAAACTTTATTGAATGTATTAAAATCTCAGAATTTTAATAAAGGATTTTTTCATGTTTAAAATGAGAGAATATAATTTTGATTTTATTTTGTATATATCTTTTTAAAAGTATCAAGTGAGTTCTATGGATCTAAGTTAATTTTTTTGTGGGGTAAATTATAATGAATATTAGATAATGGAGTGAATTCCTTTTTTATAGGTGCTGGTAGGTGTGGCGGTGAAACTTATGAGAATACAGTCAGAAGATTCATATTCTAAATCATCTCCTTTTTTTCTGTCCCAAAATACTAGATCCCTTTAAAATGTCAAATGCTGTTATTGTTATCTTTCCTCTCTCAAAAGCAAAACAGTTAATCTTGCTGAAGATAGAGGTTGGCTATTTAGTACAATAAACAAATTAAATAAAAACGAATATAGAAACTGCTCTAAATTCTCCAAACACTTCTAGTCAGTATAACTAAAGGCTAAAATAATTCATCCTGTAGAGGTAGTAACAAATTCAAATATTTAAGGCCATATATATAGCCAGGTTGCAACTACATTATATTTCATTTAAAAAAAAAAAAAACTTATAAAAATTTTACTAGATAAATCTAGTAAGATTTGGCTCTTTGTCCAATCAGAAAGAATCAAGACAGTCTGATATTTGCCTATTATGACTTTCTATTTTTCCTTATATTCACTGAAAATAGATGTACCTTTACCTTAGTATCATCTACTAGTAAACAATACCTAAAATCTAATGTTTACTGAATGCTGGGAGCCACCATGGGAGATCCCACCCATGACAAGGTCATGTGGAAGAGAACTGTTAAGCAAGGCTTCAGGAATCAAGGGGCTCCTTAGGCTTTCTCGAGCATCTACCCCAAAACCAGAATCTGTCTGTTTTACTATTTCATGACTTTCACCAACTCCTCTAACATTAACAGGGGGCTATCCCTGACCACCTTTCTCTGGAGAAAATCAACTTAGGGCTATAGCTAATAAGTCTCCTGGACATGAGAGGAATATTTCAAATCAAACCCCCTCTGTTTGCATTCTAGCTTGCTTGGCAGGTTTATCCAGACTCTTGCAGCTACGCATATGATTATTTACAGCCTCCCAACTGTGAAAGGCATGGAAAGCCTAAAACATAGAGCCTTTCAAAGAGTTAAAAGTTATTAGAGTAGTGGTGGTGTAGGATTTCATTATTGGGCCAATGCTTGTTGCTAAGTTCCCATATCTCTTATCCACTGTGCACCTGGGAGTGCATTAGTTAACATAGTTGGAATGTAAGAAAAACAAGTGTAGCCTTGAAATTAACCACATCAGACTTTTGAGCTAATTGGTTCTTTCTTGTAACTCATGGCACTTTTGCTCCGTGAGAAATGTAACTTGTTTAATACTTTCTGAGGCTGACATAGATAAAAAATATAAAGAAAAAACATTTCAAGGGAAAATAAGTTTTCTGGTTGAACAGCCTTTATCAAAAGAGGGTCATAAAATGTCCACAGGCCTCCAAGGCCAGAAGATAATGTACACAACATTGTCTATGGGAAAGGTTTGCAGGAAAAGTCCTGGTTTTGATAAAGACAAAACAGATGTAATGTTTGGGCTGACTCTGTATGACTTTGCATCTTTCATTTCCCTCTATGTACAAGTAAAGGTATAAAAGACCCTGTTGAAAATAAAGTAAATGGGCCTCGCTCGAAGAAGCTTGGTTACCCGGTGTTTTTCTCTTTTTCTCTTTTTTTCTCTCTTACTTTCTTTTTCAGCCTGATTCTTTGGAGCATGGAGGCTCCCTGCATTCACTTATCTGCCCGGGTTTCTAAGACCTGAGCAGGAACACTTTCTGCACCTTCACTCCCTTAGGAGACCAGAAGGGCACCTGTGGCCTCCGTGAACAGGGCAAAGTCCTTGTCTCGGGGTTTAATTGGTTTTCTATGTAAACCAAGGAATATCAGCCTCTTTCTCTCCTCTATTTTCTTATCTACAACATTCTTTCCTTATCTCTCTCTAAATCAATTGCTGACGCTGTTTGTCCTTCAGGTTCCCCTGGATCCTGCGGGGGCTGGACCCCGGCAACTGAACACCCACCTTAGATAGAGTTTTACAAGCACTATCTTACTTAAGTGAGAATGTTAGTCGCTCAGTCGTGTCCAACTGTTGGCAACGCATGGACTGTAGCCCACCAGATTCCTCATGAAAGCTTAGAAGGTAGGTTCCATTTCTGTCACATTTACATCACATATGATAAAACTGAGACTAAGCAGTGGTAGAGCTAAGGTTAGAAATCAGAATTTTCCAAACCCAAATGAAATTTGGATTACCACCTATATAACAATTCAGGCAGATCATCAGTGAATCTGTTTGTCTCTATCAATTTATCTATCATCTATCTGTTATCTCTTTAATATCTATTTGTCATTGATTTTCAAAGCATACATACAAAATTATGAGTAGATTTATTGTATATAAACAAATAAATGGTGTGTAGTTTGGGTTTCTATGTGCATGTTTTGTTTTCCATTTGACTGCAAAGGAACTTGTTATTGAATTTGCTTAGCTCTCTACAGTTAATTCATGTCACTCTTAAGATCAAATCTCATAGTTATTGGTTAGAGTTATTTTTATTACAGTAGATGAAAGCACTTAAAATGGCTCAAGCAGAAAAAACAGTAGTAAAGTATTGGCTTATGAAGCTAAAAACTCCACTGGAAACATGAGGGACAGCTTGATCCAGAAGCTCTAGTGATACCTTCAGAACCATATCTCTCTTTATGTGGAGGTAACCTGGTTGCCTTTAATATCAGACTTTTAGGCTCTGAGGACAAATATAAAAGAAAACTTGCTTTTTTCCCCCGTCTGATTCTCCTCACATCCTAGAACTAATTCTATTGAATCGGAATTTGTCATGTGGCCATTCTTAAGCTGTCCTGTCCTAGGGAAATATTATGCTTTCCTTGTCCAAGTCTAGGTTATATATTTATTCCTGTAACTGGGGTCATGAACATTAGTAGCTATTCAAATGAAATTCAGTAAATTATTATCATACAAAGTGGGATGGATATTATTTGACCAAAAAAAAACTCAAAGTTACACTACTGTGTTCCCAAGAGTTCAAATATTTTATGAGGAATATGGAATGCCTTAAGAAATTTGCGGCATCACGGCAAAACTTTTTTTTTTTTTTTTTTGGCCAAGTACTAGGGTATGACTTTAGTGAATTAGTTTTATAAATGATGGATAATGAAAATAAGATCTTCCATTATGATTGATGATTGAAAATAAATACTTGATGTTACTAAAAAGATGACTAAGACATTCTTAATTGAACTAAGAATCTAGTCTGTCCTCCAATACAGAATTTTCTGCTGAGGGTCTTATGATGTGGAGAAAACAAATGGTAGATGCCACAGCATTACATTTCCTAAATGATCTCATTACAATGTAACTGTCACATCAATGCACTTCACAAGTTCTTTGAGTGATTACTTCCAGGATTTTTGTTTTTCCTGGTCTGTATCTCTTCTGGAATGTTGGTAATATCTGAAATATGGGGCTAGTAACATTATCAGTCTTCTTAACATAAGATTATAGGAAAAGGAGTTCAGATAGTCAGAAAATAAACATAATTTCCAACAACAGAAAAACTTTTGTAAACTGAAATCCCTCATGCCAACTCATGCCAGTGCTTTAGTCACATCTTGCCTTATCCTCAGTGTCTGTAGGGGTGGAAAGACTTTTTCTGATCACTGACCTTAGAAAGATGTTCATGATTTAACCTTGTTTATTGTAAACAACATTTCTAAGTTTCTGTTTGATTCTATCATTTTCAGATGATTAAGGTTTTTTCTTTTTTTTTTTTTTTGGTCATTTTATGACTGTCATTAATGGGAGAAATTTTAAAATTTTACTTTCTTTCAGCTTTATTAAGATATCAGTAAATATAACATTGTGTAAATTTAAAGTATATAATTTGATTATTTTTATATTCAAAGTGATGATTTTATATACATGCTTACTGCAAGAAGACTATTGCAGTAAGTCAGTTAACACATTCATCACCTAATTACGATTTTGTGTGTGTGGTGAATATTTAAGATCTACTCTCATATCAACTTTCAAGTATGTGTAGACACACCTCAGAAGTATTGTGGGTTTGGTTCTAGATCCTTGCATTAAAGCAAATATGTCAGTGAAGTGAATAATATGACTTTTTCGGTGCCCAGGCGAATATAAAAGTTATGTTTGCACTATATTGTAGCTTATTAAATGTACAGTAGTATTAACGCCTAAAAAAAAAATGCTAACCAGTATCTAAAAATATGATTGTTACAAGTCTTCAATTTATAAAATAATGTAATATCTGTGAAGTTCAGTAAGTGAAACACAATAAATTGAAGTCTCCCTGTCATCGAGTATTGTTAACTAAAGTCACCATTGCTGTAAACTAGGTCCTGAGAATAAATTCATCTTATAACTGTAAATTTGTACTTTGGGGCCAACATCCCCAATATCCCTATCCTCACTCTTAGCCCTTGAAAACCATCATTCTACTTTGTTTCTATGAGTTCAATGTTCTTATATTTGATATATGAGATCAAACAGTACTTATCTTTCTTTAACTTATTTCATTAAGAATAATATCTGCAGGTCCATCTATGTTGTCACAAATGACAGGATTTAATTTAATAGTTGAGTGTGTATATATTATATATAAATCACATTTCTAATATTATCATTAATATTACATATATCACATTTTCTTTTTCCATAAATCCATCAATGGACACTTAGATTGCCTCCATGTCTTGTCTATTTAGGGAACAATTCTGCAATTACCATGAGAGACTGGAGACATCTTTTCAAGATACTGATTTCATTTCTTTCAAAAATGTATCCAGAAAGATTGCTAAATCACATAATAATTCTTTTAATTTTTTGAGGAAAATTCATACTGTTCTCCATAGTGGTTGTACTGGTTGGTTTACATTCCCACTAACACCAACAATCCAGAAGGATTTCTTTTCATTCACATCCTTGCCAACACTTATATCAAGCAAGTTCAGTGGGGTCATCTTTCCAAGAATATTATTTTTAAACTTAATGCTGTTTTTAATGTTTTTCCTTCCAGTTTTATTGACATATAGCACTGTATAAGTTTAAGATACATAGCATAAGATTTGATTCACATATGCCATGAAGCAACTATTACAAGTTTAGTGAACATTCATCATCTCATATGGAGTTTTCCATGTGGCTCCGTGGTAAAGTATCTCTCTGCAATGCAGGAGACCTGGGTTCAATCCCTGAGTCAGAAAGATCCCCTGGAAAAGGAAATGGCAACCCACTACAGTATACTAGCCCAGGAAATCCCACGGACAGAGGAGGCTGGTGGGAGACAGTCCATAGGGTTGCAAAAGAGTCAGACACAACTTAGTAACCATACAACAACAACATCATCTCAAATAGGTATAAAATTAAAAAGAAACTTTTTTTCCTTGTAATGAAATATTCTCTTAACTTTCTTATATAATATGTGTTGTATAAGAAACATACAAATGCTGTATATTATATTTACCATATTGTACATTATATTCCTGGTGTTTATTTATCATTTAATATGACTGGAAGTTTATATCTTTTGACCCCTTCTGGTAATCACATATTTGATGGCATTTTCTATAATTTTGTTTTAAAAAATCAGCAAAATTATAAACATTCGAAAGGATATGAAGGGGAATCTTCTTGCACTGTTGGTGAGTCTATAAACTGATACAGTGACTAAGGAAAATAGTATGGAGTTTTCTTTAAAAAAAAAAAAAAAAAACTAGAAATAAAGCTGCCATATGACCCAGCAATCCCACAACGGGGCATACGCCCTGAAAAAAAATCATAATCCAGAAGAAATGTACCCCAGTGTTCATTGTCACACTAATTACAATTACCAGAACATGAAAGCAACCTAAATGTCCTTTGACCGATGAAAGAATGAAGAAGATGTGGTATATATATACAATGGAATATTACTCATACAATAAAACAAGTGAATTTGTGTCACTTGAACTGAGGTGGATGAACCTAGATCCTGTCGTAAAGTATGTCAGAAAGAGAAACACAAATATTGTATGCTAATGCATATATATGGAATGTAGAAAAAAGGTCCCAATGAAGCTATTTGCAGGACGGGAATAAGAGACACAGAAATAGAAGATAGTCTTTGCACACAGTGGGGAAAAAGAGGGTGAGACAAATTGAGAGAGTAGAATTGACATATATACATTACCATGTGTAAAGTAGTAGCTAGTGGGAAGCTGCTATATAACACAGGGAGCCCAGCCCATTTCTGTGATAACCTAAAGTGGTAGGATGGGGGAGATGGGAGAAAGTATGTATACTTATGGCTGATTCATGCTTTTGTACAACAGAAACAAATACATTGTACAGCAATTATCTTCTAATTAATTTTAACTGATTTATAACACTGTTAGTTCCTGAATTGCACAACATAATGATTCAATATTTATATACATTTCAAACTGATCATCATGATAAATTCATTTATAATATGTCACCATACAAAAGATATTATGTAGTTATTGACTATATTCCTCATCCATGCTATTTTTATTGTTTTTTTTTTAAACATAATACTATAGCAAACTTAATAGAGTACAATATAGTGTAAGTATACCATTTATAACTGGAAACCCCCCAAAATTCTGTGACTTGTTTCATTGGATATTCAGTTTATTGTAGTTGTGTGGAACTAAACTACCTCCTAGGTATCCAGTAAGGCTAACTGTTCTGTTTTGTGGCAGACACGTTAGAATTTTTGCATGTAAATATCATCTATAAACAGAGACACTTCATCTTAGAGGAAAAATATTCAACTTTTAACACTGAGCAGGTGATTAACTGTGAGATTTTCATATGTGGTCTTTATTATGTTAAGGTATATTTCTTCTATGCACAACTTTTAAGAGTTTTTATTATGAAAGAATGGTGAATTTTGCCAAATGCTTTTTCTACATATATGGAAATGATCATATAAGTTATATCTCTCATTTGTTAATGTGGTATATTATAGTGATTAGTTTGCCAATTTTTAACTATCCTTGAATCCCAGGGATTAATCCAACTTGACCATGGTGTATGATCCTTTTAATGTGCTGTTAAGTTCAGTTTGCTAGAATTTTGTTAAAATATTTTACATTTACATTCATTAGGGATACTTTCCTCTAGTTTCTTTTTTGTGTAATGTTCCTATCTGGCTTTGGTATCAGAGTGATGCTGCCTTTGGGAGAAGGGGTCATGTAGGTAAAGGGAAACTGTTCCTCTTACCCTCTTCAATGCATTCAACTTTGGATTTTTTGGTTTGTTTATCTAACAGTGTGCTGGAATATCTGTGCTAGACTCCTGGATTTGCACAAAGAATCTCTTGTCTTTGTTCATCAATGTTCTTTAATGGGAAGATGGTAGGAAACTTGGTTCTGTCGTCCTGATGACATCACTCTTCATTACTAAAATAGATTAAAGCTAAGGCCTGCAAAACTTTGCAAACCAATTGACTAACTACAGGAGAGAAATGTATGTTACCAGAAGTTAAGCAATTAATGGAAGCCTTGACTAGGATGCTCCCACCTGAGGCATAAGAGTACAGGAAATTTCCTTATTAAAAAAATAGATTATGTTTATATTTTCATTGGGCATAAATGTACCACCATTTCAAAAATGAATAAAATAACTTTTCAATGTCTGGTTGGCTTTAGTTCTCTTAGAGTCTTTTCTGTGTTGGTTACATTTTTAAGCACTCAATACTACTATTAATAAAAGTAGCTGACTCTTATTGAATGCTCACCATGTACTATGCATTTTGCTAAGCGATTTTCAAGACTTTTTCACAGCCCAGAATCCTGAACAGAAACTCAAGCATGTGTATTGGCCTATTGGACATCTTAGCTTGGTTATTTTTAAGGCCTCTTATCATCTTTAACTCCAAACTTTTTCTTCTTCTGCGCTTTCTGGGTTAGTAAATTGCATCCTTATCCATTTAGCTCCTCAATCTTGGATCTAGACATTATATTTGGCTGTTGTTCTTTCTCTCCACCCAATAGCCTGGCAGGCTACAGTCCATGAGGTCACAAAGAGTGGACACAGCTGAGTGACTAAGTATAGTACATCTTCAGACAAATTAAAAATGTGTTTCTAGCAAAAGATTTTGAATATTGACATTTATTGAAAGGAAAAAAAAAGTAATCTTAATACAAAAATCAGAAATTTACCAAACTTCCTAAAACTCATCTCAGTGTTTATTAATGCTACTTTTAATTGACACGAGGGCACATTTAAGGTCTTAACAGGACTCAATTTTTGAATAATGTTGTTAAATAAAAATACTTGATTTTCTACATTTTATAAACCATATTTCTTTCAGTTTTTATGTCAATAATAAATAGTAAGTATTGTATCTCAGGTACTATGGTAGGTATTTCACAGGTATTATCTCTAATTCACATCATCATGAAAGTTAGATATTATCCCCCAGTTTTATAGATGAAAAAGCTGGATTTAGAATGGACAGGTAATATCATTAGCTCTCTGCCTGCACGTTTCTGCCAGCTCACAGTGTTCACTCTGTGTGACAGGGGAATAGGGCTTCTTCCTCTTCATATTCATCCTGATAAGACAGTTCCAAGGCTGACTATGCATCAGAATTACATATATTGCTCCAAACTGCTTAAATTTGCTCTTGTGTAAACCTGAAGTGAAGCTCCAGCAGCTTAATAAGAAATCTATATGTTCCAACAGGATGCCCCACAGGGAAGATGCAGATCTCTAATTTGAGACAATCAGCGTAGCAGGGCTGCTTGAATAAATGTGCAAGAGTTTCAGTCATTGTAATTGACAGAAGAACTGATATTTAGTGTAGGAACTGTTTTCTTTAAAATCAGCCATTGTATTGGTCTGCAGCTAAATTTCCTTTTTTTCAGAGCCTGGTTATGTTTCTAACTGGCCAAATGATATTATTTAGACAGAGTCAAGTATTCATGGGGGCTTCGCTGGTGGCTCAGAGGTTAAAGAGTCTGCCTCCAATGCGGGAAACCGAGTTCGAACCCTGGGTCGGGAAGATCCCCTGGAGAAGGAAATGGCAACCCACTCCAGTATTCTTGCCTGGAGAATGCCATGGAGAGAGGAGCTTGGAAAGCTATGGATAAAGTTTAAATAAAATGGTTCTCATAGTAAAATCATTTTGACTCAATAAACTGAATTGAATAAATCAAATTTACTTAAGAAAGCTTGGAAATAGCTAAGATGAATTGGGAAAATGATACAACTATAACTTGTTGTGGATATTCCTTGAAAAGATGGCCTATTTTAACCCTCAGAATCTTTGGCTTCTTTCCCTGAGGTTTCCTTCCCTTGAGAGGCCTACATCAGTGCCAGCTTTGGGGGCATAGGAATACCCTGGATGCCCAGAAAGAATGCTGCAGCTGAGTAGGACCTGGATTAGCATCAAAGGAAATCCAATGTGCAGTTTGTATAAGTTGCTGAAGAAATGCATAGGAAAGACAGTGAGAAAAGTTAACAAATCATGTGGTACTTTACTCAATGGAAAAGGAATATCTAAAACACCAATAAGCCACGTTTGCCTCAAAGGTAAAGGAATAACATTGTCCCTTAGTTTTAATTTACTAGAAAATTTCCTTATTTTTTTTTTTCCTTTCTAAACCAACCTTTCCACCCACCCTGCTGATTAGTCACCCTCCCCCACTTCCTTAATGCATCCTGGTGTGCTAAGAAACTGATGATGGACTGACTTTCCACCTGATGCCTTCTCACTTCATGTGAATTTCAATGACTCACAGTGACTGCTTATTTTAACAATTCAGCATGAAACTAGTTCTGTAGTTACAAATGGATTGACTTTCTCCATATCATGGAATGTGATGGTGAGAATATGGTGTTAATAAAGCCAAATGTGTTTAACTTAATCAGCATTAGAGAAATAAGAGTACTCTTAAGGATTATTATTATTATTATTATTAAGCTCCCTTCTTCAATACCTCAGATGGTAGAGCAGAGGACTGTAGACGAATGTCCACGGTCATCCTTAGGTCGCTGGATTGATTGTGTCTCGAAGGAGAGGGTCTTAATTTGACTTCTCTGGTGGCTCAGATGGTAAAGCATCTGACTACAATGTGGGAGACCCAGGTTCAGTCCCTGGGTCGGGAAGATCTCCTGGAGAAGGAAATGGCAGCCCATTCCAGTATTCTTGCCTGGAAAATCCCATGGACAGAGGAACCTGGTAGGCTACAGTCCATGGGGTCGCAAAGAGTTGGACACTACTGAGTGACTTAATTTTCTTTTCTTTAAGGATTGTATCTCTGACACCAGGGATGGAACATGCCATGCAAGTAAGGTAAAGCCAAGATTGCCATTGTCTCTTGATATCCATTCTCCATTCACTTTAGTCAGAACAAATAAGTACAAAGAGAAAAAAGCTTAGGGCAGCATTTCCCAGCTTCCCTTGCAACAAAGTGTAGACCTGTGCCCAAAGCTAGGGATGAAAGTAATAAGTTGGAAAGAGCCTGGGTACTTGAAGATTCAGAGCAGGAGAGCTGAACCCTTCACTACTTGTGTCCAGATTTCTCTGTGAGAAAGAAATTAACTCTTGTCTTGTTTAAAGCACTGTTATCTGTGGTCTTTGTTACTCAGGAGTGAACCAATTCTAATTGCTTTATAAGGCAAAAGCATAAATGTCTCAATAACTCTTAATAAAACTGTTAGTTTTATTTAGAACTTATGTATCTTTATTATTATGAATGATAAAATGTTAAGCCCAATGCTTAATAAGTGAGCATTCAGGATTACATTTTGCATCAACTCTATTTAACAAAAATTTACTGTAGCCTGTCAGATTAAATTAAATGAGAACATATATAGGTTGGCTGATTAAGTACCAAGTACATAGTGAGACAGTGTATGCTAAGTTGCTTCAGTCATGTCCAACTCATTGTGAAGCTATGGACCATAGCCCATGAGGCAAGAATACAGGAGTAGATTGCCAAGTCCTCTTCCAGGTGATCGTCCCTATTCAAGAATCAAACATTCATCTCTTACATCTCCTGCATTGACAGGTGGATTCTTTACCACTAGCTTCCACTGGGGAAGCCCACATAGTGAGTGGTCAATAGTAATTATACTCTCCTCCTTCTAAATAAAGTTACTGTGTTTCCTTTGTAAAGCTCTTGCTGATTATTTTTATTATAAATATCATTATAAGGTAATAAAATAGGGACTTTTCATGACTTGAAATCTGCCCTACTATTAAAAAAAAATCAGATATTCTGGTTATACTCCTCTAGTATAATTTTGTCTAAACACAAGTTATTTCAAAGTAGTAATTTTCCCCCAACCATACTATATGTTTGTAGTATAGTGAGTGCTGAGGAATTTATGATTTTGAACTGTGGTGTTGGAGAAGATTCTAGAGAGTCCCTTGGACTGTAGGGAGAACAAACCAGTCCGTCCTAAAGGAAAGCAGTCCTGAATATTCACTGAGAGGACTGATGCTGAAGCTGAAGCTCCAGTACTTTAGCCGGCGAATGCAAAGAGCAGACTCATTGGAAAAGACCCTGAGGCTGGGAAAGATAGAAGGCAGGAGGAGAAGCGGATGACAGAGGATGAGATGGCAGGATGGAATCACTGACTCAATGGACATGAGTTTGAGCAAGCTCTGGGAGCTGGTGATGGACGAGGGAGGCTGGCATGCTGCAGTCCATGGAGTCGAAGAACATCAGACATGACTGAGCCACTGAACTGAATTGATACTATATGTTTACACTAGTGGCCCTCACTTTAACATGGCTCTTGGTAGCCATACACTCATGTCTTGATTGTCTCTTTTCATTATGACACTGGGCTTGGCCACCTGATTTACTTTGGCCAAAGAGACATTAGCAAACATGTAGCAGGCAGAAGACTAATATATGAGCACATTGGAGCTTTATCCTTTGAAATGATGCTGCTCCAAATGAGGACACTTGGATTAGCTTCCTCAAGCATGAGAGATCACATGGAGAAAGAACACAGCTAAATCCAGTCCCCAATAACCCCTCAGCCAGAAACAGCTCTTTATGTGAGTCTAGGTGGGATTATCAGAAGATCTAGAGTTATAAGAAATGATAAATTATCATAGTACTCCATTAGTAAGTTTTGGGATACTTTGTTACTTAGCCATAGATGACAGGTTTATTCACACACAAACTTCTTATATGTTGTTATTGTTGTTCAGTTGCTCAGTTGTGTCCAACTGTTTCTGACCCAATGAACCATAGCACATCAGACTACCCTGCCCTTTACTATCTCCCAGATTTTGCCAAAACTCATGTTCATTGAGTAGATGATGCCATTCAACCATCTTATATTCTGTCACCCCCTTCTCCTCTTACCCTCAATCTTTTCCAGCATCAGGGTCTTTTCAAATGAGTCAGCCTTTTACATCAGGTGGCCAAAGTATTGAAACTTCAGAATCAGCATCAGTCCTTCTAATGAATATTACTGTTGATTTCCTTTAGGATTGACTGGCTTGATGACCTTGCTGTCCAAGGGACTCTCAAGAGTCCTCCAGCCCCACAATTCAAAAGAATCAATTCTTTGGCACTCAGCTTTCTTTATGGTCCAACTCTCACATCCATACATGACTATTGGAAAAACCGTGGCTTTGACTTTACAGACCTCTGTCAGCACAGTAATGTCTCTCCTTTTTAATATGCTGTCTAGGTTTGTTATGGCTTTTCTTCCAAAGAGCAAATGTCTTTCAATTTCAAGGCTGCAGTCACTGTCCTCAGTGATTTTGGAGCCCAAGAAAATAAAGTCTATCACTGTTTCTGTATTTCCCCATCTCTTTGCCATGAAGTGATGGGACCAGATGCCATGATTAGTTTTGTGAAGTTGAGTTTTAACCCAGCTTTTTCACTCTCCTCTGTCATTCTCATCAAGAAGCTCTTTAGTTCCTCTTCATTTTCTGCCATTAGAGTGGTATTATCTTGCATATCTGAGGTTGTTGATATTTCTTCCAGAAATTTTGATTCCAGCTTGTGAGTCATCCAACACACTATTTCACATGATGTACTCTGCATGTAAGTTAAGTAAGCAAGGTGACAATACTTTTTTCCCAATTTGGAACCAGTCCTTGTTCCATGTCTGATTCTAACTGTTGCTTCTTGAAATGCATAGAAGTTTTTCAGGAGGCAGGTAAGGTACTCTTGTATTCCCATCTCTTTAAGAATTTTCCACAATTTATTGTGATCCACACAGTTAAAGGCTTTAGCATAGACAATGAAGTAGAAGTAGATGTTTTTCTGGAATTCCCTTGCTTTTTCTATGATCCAACAGATGTTAGCAATTCGATTTCTTCTTCCTCTGCCTTTTCTAAATCCAGCTTGTACATCTGGAAAGTTTCCAGTTCATGAACTGTTGAAGCCTAACTTGAAGGATTTTGAGCATTATCTTGCTAGCATGTGAAATGAGTGCAATTGTGTGGTAGTTTTAACATTCTTTGGTACTGTGCTTCTTTGGAATTGGAATGAAAACTGACCTTTTGCCAGTCCTGAGGCCACTACTGAATTTACTAAATTTGCTGGCATATTGAGTGCAGCACTTTCACAGCAACATCTTTTAGGATTTGAAACAGATCAGCTGGATTTCCATCACCTCATCTAGTTTTGTTCATAGCAATGCTTCCTAAGGCCCACTTGACGTCACACTCCAGGATGTCTGGCTCTAGGTGAGTGATCACAAAATCTTGGTTACCCAGGTCATTAAGACATTTTTGAATAGTTTATTTCTGTTTATTCTTGACATCTCTTCTTGATACCTTTTGCTCCTGTTAAGTGCATACCATTTTTGTCCTTTATTGTGCTCATCTTAATGAAATGTTCCCCTGGTAGCTCTAATTTTCTTGAAGAGATCACTCATCTTTTCCATTCTATTGTTTTTCTCTATTTCTTTGCATTGATCACTTAGGAAGACTTTCTTATCTCTCCTTGATATTTTTTGGAACTTTGCATTCAGATGAGTATATTTTCCTTTTCTCCTTTGCCTTTTGGATCTCTTCTTTTCTCATCTATTTGTAAGGCCTCCTTAGGCAACCATTTTGCCTTGTATCCACTCCCCCACCCCACCCCCACCCCGAGGATGGTTTCAGTTACTACCTCCTGTACAATGTTACAAACCTCTGTCCATAGTTCTTCAGGCACTCTGTTTATTAGACCTAATCCCTTGAATATATTTGTAACTTCCATTGTATAATTGTAAGGGACTTGATTTAGGTCATACCTGGACAGCCTAACAGTTCTCCCTGCTGCTAAGCTAAGTTGCTTCAGTCGTGTCTGACTCTGTGTGACCCCACAGATGGCAGCCCACCAGGCTCCCCCATCCCTGGGATTCTCCAGGCAAGAACAATGGAGTGGGTTGCCATTTCCTTCTCCAATGCATGAAAGTGAAAATTGAAAGGGAAGTCGCTCAGTCGTGTCAACTCTTCACGACCCCATGGACTGCAGGCTCCTCTGTCCATGGGATTTTCCAGGCAAGAGTACTGGAGTGGGGTTCCATCACCTTCTCCGAACATTTCTCCCTACTTTTTTCATTTAAGCCTGAAATTTGCAGTAAGGAGCTCTTGGTATGAGCCACAGTCAGCTCCCAGTCTTGTTTTTGCTAACTGTATGGAGCTTCTCCATCCTTGGCTACACAAAATATAATCAATCTAAGTTGGTATTTACCATATTTTTATATGTGTATTATATATATATATATATACATATATTTATAGTAAGTGAAAGAAAAGCAAGGTAAGCTTTACTTTTCTCCTTGTATGTTGACATAAACATAAGAAAAAAATTGCTCAACATCTTGTCTGATAGAAGAAATTAGGGGAAACAATAAATTATTAAATTTGTGCACTGTGTAAGCTTTGACCAATGATTATGCTTTTGAAAGTGGCCAAAATCACTGCAGATGGTGACTGCAGCCATGAAATTAAAAGACGCTTACTCCTTTGAAAAAAAGTTATGACCAACCTAGATAGTATATTCAAAAGCAAAGACATTACTTTGCCGAGTAAGGTCCAGCTAGTCAAGGCTATGGTTTTTCCTGTGGTCATGTATGGATGTGAGACTTGGACTGTGAAGGAGGCTGAAAGCCGAAGAATTGATGCTTTTGAACTGTGCTGTTGGGGAAGACTCTTGAGAGTCCCTTGGACTGCAAGGAGATACAACCAGTCCATTCTGAAGGATATCAACCCTGGGATTTCTTTGGAAGGAATGATGCTAAAGCTGAAGCTCCAGTACTTTGGACACCTCATGGGAAGAGTTGACTCATTGGAAAAGACTGTGATGCTGGAAGGAATTGGGGGCAGGAGGAGAAGGGAACAACAGAGGATGAGATGGCTGGATGGCATCACGGACTCGATGGACGTGAGTCTGAGTGAACTCCGGGAGATGGTGAATGACAGGGAGGCCTGGCATGCTACAATTCATGGGGTCGCAAAAAGTTGGACACGACTGAGCGACTAAACTGAACTGAACTGAACTGAAGTGGCCTTAGGAGCCTATCCATATGATAGGACATCTTAAATGATAGAAAAATGCATTATAATAAATTTAAATGCTTTCTATTTTAATTTCAGGAACTTTAGTGAAAGTTAAAACCCAAAGTGGGAGGGAGAGAAAAAGAGAGAAAAAGACTGAGATTGTCATTCTTGTTAAATTTTTAAGAAGCAAAGAAATGAGCAGCCAATTGTACAACTCATCAGATTATTTCCTGTTTTCAAAGTGTGCTTAAACCCTTTGGGTTGAAGAGAAGCAGAATTTTTCACCAAAAAATATGACTCTTTGGCATGTTGATTATTTTACCTGATTATTTTTAAGAAACACCACACAGGCGAAGCTCTTAAAACTGGGTAAAACGTATCCTTTTGAATATTTGCATTTATAAAAAAAAAATCTCCATTTGTAGTCTATCTCCTCCCTTTGACTCACAAAGAGAAGATGACTCTGGAAATGTTTGATCAATGAAGAATACAGTGATAAATTTGCATAACAACTTCACCCTTGTTTATTATGTTTTCCAAGTCACCTGCTGTACTAGCTTCCTCCTTCACACTGTCTCTCAAAATCTTTTTTTATTTTTAAAATGTATTTATTTTAATTGAAGGATAATTGCTTTACATATTTTTGCTGTTTTCTGTCAAAACTCAACATGAATCAGTCATAGCTATACATATATCCCCTCCCTTTCGAACCTCCCTCCTAACTTCCTCCCGATCCCAACCCTCCAGGCTGACACAGAGCCCATGTTTCAGTTTCCTGAGACATATAGCAAATTCCCTTTGGTTGCCTATTTTACATATGGTACTGGAATGGGTGAATTTAACTCAGATGACCATTATATCTAATACTGTGAGCAGGAATCCCTTAGAAGAAATGGAGTAGCTATCATGGTCAACAAAAGAGCCCAAAATACAGCACTTGGATGCAGTCTCAAAAACAACAGAATGATCTCTGTTCTTCTCCAAAGCAAACCATTCGATATCACAGTATTCCAAGTCTATGCCCCAACCAATAATGCTGAAGAAGCTGAAGTTTAACGGTTCTATGAAGACCTAAAAGATCTTTTAGAACTAACACCAAAAAAGATGTTATTTTCATTATACAGGACTGGAATGCAAAAGTAGGAAGTCAAGAAACACCTGGGTTAATAGACAAATTTGACCTTGGAATACAGAATGAAGCAGGGCAAAGGCTAATAGAGTTTTGCCAAAAGAACACACTGGTCATAGCAAATACCCACATCCAAAAGCACAAGAGAAGACTCTACACATGGACATTACCAGATGATCAACACTGAAATAAGATTGATTATATTATTTGCAGCCAAAGATGGAGAAGCTCTATACAGTCAGCAAAAAAAGACCAGGAGCTGACTGTGGATCAGATCATGAACTCTTTACTGACAAATTCAGATCAAAATTGAAGAAAGTAGGGGGAAAAATTGACCATTCAAATATGACCTAAATCAAATCCATTATGATTATACAGTAGAAATGAGAAATAGATTTAAGGGACTAGATCTGATAGACAGAGTGCCTGATGAACTATGGACAGAGGTTCATGACATTGTACAGGAGACAGGGATCAAGATCATCTCCATGGAAAAGAAATGCAAAAAAGCAAAGTGGCTGTCTGGAGAGGCCTTACAAATAGCTGTGAAAATAAGAGAGGTGAAAAGCAAAGGAGAAAAGGAATGATATAAGCATCTGAATGCAGAGTTCCAAAGAATAGCAAGGAGAGCTAAGAAAGCCTTCCTTAGCAATCAATGGAAAGAAATAGAGGAAAAAACAGAATGAGAAATACTAGAGATATCTTCAAGAAAATTAGAGATAACAAGGGAATATTTCATGCAAAAATGGGCTTGATAAGGGACAGAAATGGTCTGGACCTAACAGAAGCAGAAGATATTAAGAGGAGGTGGCAAGAATACACAGAAGAACAGTACAAAGAAGATCTTCATGACCCAGATAATCATGATGGTGTGATCACTCACCTAGAGCCATACATCCTGGAATGTGAAATCAAGTAGACCTTAGAAAGCATCACTACAAACAAAGCTAGTGGAGGTGATGGAATTCCAGTTGAGCTATTTTAAATCCTGAAAGATTATGCTGTGAAAGTGCTGCACTCAATATGCCAGCAAATTTGGAAAACTCAGCAGTGGTCACAGGATTGGAAAAAGTAAGTTTTCATTCCAATCTCAAAGAAAGGCAATGCCAAAGAATGCTCAAACTACCACACAATTGAATTCATCTCACACACCAGTAAAGTATTGCTCAAAATTCTCCAAGTCAGGCTTTAGCAGTATATGAACCGTTAACTTTCAGATGTTGAAGCTGGCTTTAGAAAAGGCAGAGGAACCAGAGATCAAATTTCCAACAGCCGTTGGATCATCAAAAAAGCAAGAGAGTTCCAGAAAAACTCTATTTCTGCTTTATTGACTATGCCAAAGCCTTTGACTTTATGGAACACAATAAACGGTGGAAAATTCTGAAAGAGATGGGAATACCAGACCACCCGACCTGCCTTTTGAGAAACCTATATACAGGTCAGGAAGCAACAGTTAGAACTGGACATGGAACAACAGATTGGTTCCAAACAGGAAAAGGAGTATGTCAAGATTATACATTGTCACCCTGCTTATTTAACTTATATGCAGAGTACATCATGAGAAATGCTGGGTTGGAGGAAGCACAACCTGGAATCAAAACAGCCGGGAGAAATATCAATAACCTCAGATATGCAGATGACACCACCCTTATGGCAGAAAGTGAAGAGGAACTAAAAAGCCTCTTGATGAAAGTGAAAGTGGAGAGTGAAAAAGTTTGCTTAAAGCTCAGCATTCAGAAGAGTAAGATCATGACATCTGGTCCCATCACTTCATGGGAAAATAGATGAGGAAACAGTGGAAACTGGCAGACTTTATTTTGGGGGGCTCCAAAATCACTGCAGATGGAGAAAGAAGCTATGAAATTAAAAGACGATTATTCCTTGGAAGGAAAGTTATGACCAAACTAGACAGCATATTAAAAGCAGAGACATTACTTTGCCAACAAAAGTCCGTCTAATCAAGGCTATGATTTCTCCAGTGGTCATGAATGGATGTGAAAGTTGGACTGTGAAGAAAGCAGAGCGCCAAAGAATTTATGCTTTTGAACTGTGGTGTTGGAGAAGAATCTTGAGGTTCCCTTGGACTGCAAGGAGATCCAACCAGTCCATTCTAAATGAGAGCAGTCCTGGGTGCTCTTTGGAAGGACTTATGCTAAAGCTGAATCTCCAATATTTTGGCCACCTCATGTGAAGTGTTGACTCCTTGGAAAAGACTCTAATGTTGGGAGGGATTGGGGGCAGGAGGAGAAGCGAACGATGGAGGATGAGATGGCTGGATGGTATCTCTGACACTATGGACATGAGTTTGGGTGACCTCTGGATGTTGGTGATGGACAAAGAGGCCTGGTGTGCTGAAATTCATGGGGTCCAAAGATTCGGACATGACTGAGCATCTGAAGTGAACTGAATGTTAAGTTTCCATGTTACTCTTTCCGTACTCTTCACTCTCCTCTCCCCTCTCCCCATGTCTATAAGTCTATTCTCTATATTTGTTTCTCCACTGTTGCCCTATAAATAAATTCTTCAGTACCATTTTTCTAGATTCCATATATATGTGTTCAGTTTAGTTCAGTCGCTCAGTCATGTCCATATCTTTGTGACCCCATGAACTGCAATACACCAGGCCTCCCTGTCCATCATCAATCGCCGGAGTCCACCCAAACCCATGTCCATTGAGTCGGTGATGTCATCCAACCATCTTATCCTCTGTCACCCCCTTCTCCTCCTGCCCTCAATCTTTCCCAGCATCAGCATCTTTTCAAATGAGTCAGCTCTTCTTATCAGGTGGCCAAAGTATTGGATTTTCATCTTCAACATCAATCCTTCCAATGAAAACCCAGGACTGATCTTTAGGACAGACTGGTTGGATCTCCTTGCAGTCCAAGGACTCTCAAGACTCTTCTCCAAAACCACAGTTCAAAAACATCAATTCTTCAGCACTCAGCTTTCCTTATAGTCCAACTCTCACATCCATGCATGACCACTGGAAGAACAATAGCCTTGACTAGATGGAACTTTGTTGACAAATTAATGTCTCTGCTTTTTAATATGCTGTCTAGGTTGGTCATAACTTTCCTACCAAGGAGTAAGTGTGTCTTAATTTCATGGCTGCATTAACCATCTGCAGTGATTTTGGAGCCCAATGTCAGCCACTGTTTTCAGTTGCCATGAACAGATGGGACTGGATGCCATGATCTTACTCTTCTGAATGTTGAGCTTTAAGCCAACTTTTTCACTCTCCTCTTTCACTTTTATCAAGAGGCCCTTTAGTTATTCTTCTCTTTCTGCCATAAGAGTGGTGCATCTGCATATCTGAGGTTATTGATATTTCTCCCAGCAATCTTGATTCTAGCTTGTGCTTCATCCAGCCAAGCATTTATCATGGTGTTCTCTACATATAAGTTAAATAAACAGGGTGACAATATATACAGCCTTGATGTACTCCTTTTCCTATTTGGAACCAGTCTGTTGTTCGATGTTCAGTTCTAACTGTTGCTTTCTGACCTGCATACAGGTTTCTCAAGAGGCAGGTCAGGTGTTCTGATGCTCCCATCTCTTTCAGAATTTTCCACAGTTTCTTGTGATCCACACAGTCAAAGGCTTTGGCATATATGTGCTAGAATATGATATTTATCTTTCTCTATTATAAATCTCTTATAATATGTTTTAGGTTCATCCACCTCATTATAACTGACTCAAATGCAGTTCTTTTTATGGCTGAGTAGTTTTCCATTGTATATATGTACCACAACTTCTTTATCCATTCATCTGTCAGTGGGCATCTAGGTTGCTTCCATGTTCTAACTATTGAAAATAGTGCTGCAATGAACAATGTTATATATATGTCTTTTTCACTTTTGGTTTCTTCAGGGTGTATGCCTAGGAGTTGGATTGCTGAGTCATAGGGTGGTTTTATTTCTAGTTTTCTAAGGAATCTCCATACTGTCTTCCATAGTGGCTGTATCAATTTACATTCCTACCAACAGTTGAAGAGCATTCCCTTTTCTCTACACCTTCTCCAGCATTTGTTGTTTGTAGACTTTTTGATGAGGGACATTCTTACTGGTTTTAGAAGGAAATGGCAACCCACTTCAGTATTCTTGCCTGGAGAATTCCATGGACAGAGGAGCCTGGCGTGCTACAGTCCACGGGATCACAAAGAGTCGGACATGACTGAGCAACTTCACTTTCTATTCTGACTGGTGTGAGGTGATATCTCATTGTAGTTTTGTTTTTCATTTCTCTAATAATGAGTGACACTGAGCATCTTTTCATGTGTTTGTTAGCCATCTGTATGTCTTCACTGGAGTAATGTCTGTTTAGGTCTTTTTCCCACTTTTTGATTGGGTTGTTCATTTTTCTGGTATTGAGTTGTATGAGCTGCTTGTATATTTTGGAAATTAATCCATTATCAGTTGTTTCGTTGCTATTATTTTCTCCCATTCTATGGGTTGTCTTTTCAATTTGTTTAACTTTTGCTTGCTGTGCAAAACCTTTGAAGTTTAATCAGGTCCCACTTGTTTACTTTTATTTTTATTTCTGTTCCTGTGTGAGGTGGGTCATAGAGGATCTTGCTTTGATTCATGTAATTGAGTGTTCTGCCAATGTTTTCCTCTAAGAGTTGTATGTTTTCTGGTCTTACATTGAGGTCTTTAATCCATTTTGAGTTTATCTTTGTGTACGGTGTTAGGAAGTGTTCTAATTTCATTCTTTTACATGCAGCGGTCCAGTTTTCCCCACACCATTTACTGAAAAGGCTATCTTTGCCTCATTATATAGTCAGGCCTCCTTTGTCAAAAATAAGTTACCCATGGGTGCATGGGTTTATTTATGGGCTTTACATCTTGGTCCATTGGTCTATATTTCTGTTTTTGTGCCAGTACCATAGTGTCTTGATGATTATAGCTTTGTAGTGTAATTTGAAGTCAGGAAGGTTGATTCCCCCAGCTCCATTCATCTTTCTCAAGACAGCTTTGGCTCTTCACAGTCTTTTGTGTTTTCATATGAATTGTGAAATCCTGCGACCCAAGCAGCTGCACTATCTCCACACCTTGCCCTCACAGGGGCAAAGCCATGTCCTCCAGGCTGCCTGAGGAGCAAACCCCAGTGGATAACCCACATGTAGAAGTGGAAATAAAACCACAATTGAAACCCAGCCACAGTGTGTCTAAAGAAAAAGACCCAAAACCTTCCTGCCAGCTGAACAAGCTGCAGATTAAATCCATAGGATCAACTAGGCAGACTGTTTGTCTATGGAATATATAAAATGCCACTTAGAGCTCCCCACTAAAGAAAACACACTAGTTCTGATAGCTGTGGACATTGGAGGCAAGAACACACAGGAGTAGGACCAGATTAGAATATGAGCAGCCCCCATGGCAGGTCCAAAGATGAGCACAGTGTGTGTGTGTGGGGGGGGGGATCCTAGGGATTTGAGGTGACTGTGACTCCAAGCAGGGGAAAGGACCCTGACAGCAGTGACTAAAGACAAACATTTATTATTCTTATGTTTTGACTTGTTCTGTAGATTCTTTCGGCTTCCCTCCCCCTGCCCTTTCTGTTGTAGTTGTCAATTATTGGCTCTATAAAATCTAATTAAGCTTTTGATCTCTTTTATTTTCTTTTTTATAATTTTAACTTTTAAAACTATTATTATTATTTATACATTTACTCCTTTATTTGCTTTTCCTACTATTCTTTTCCCCTTGCAGTTAATCTTTAACATATATAAATCTTCTTTATCTACCTCTATTTAACTTTGCATATCTGTTCTTTCTTTCTTTTTATTTTTTTCTCCTTTATTCTCAACTTATTTGTTAGTTTTATTTTCATTCCTTTATTCCCCAATTTGCACCTTGCTTTAGTTTTGTTTTCTAGTTAGTGTTTTAGTTAGTTTTGTTCTTAACTAGTAAATATGCTTTTTTATTTCCTTTGTCCATGTGTTAATCTACTGTACTATGTTTTTGTTGGACTGTTTTGAATTTGCTCATGGGTATATATGTATACATGTATATTCCATTATTTTAACTATTATTTACCTGATTTTGTAACTGCTATTTGTCTGGGGCTCAACTTTGGTTTCTAATTTTTGGATATTTGTTTTAATCTCACTTAATGACATAACAAACCACTTGTGGAATCTTTGTTCCTGATCAGAGATAAAGCCCTGAGTCTTTGGAGTAAGAGTAGACTCCAAGACCCTAGACTGTCAGACAACTAACTGTAGGGAGTATCAAATAGTGAGAACTCACACAACAAAACCACTTGAATACAAGAAAGACCCAACATATTTTTGTTTTTCATTTATTTATTTATTTTTTAATTTGACTATAATTACTTTGTTCACAAAGGTCTGTCTAGTCAAGGCTATGATTTTTCCAGTGGTCATATATGGATGTGAAAGTTGGACTATAAAGAAAGTTGAGCACTGAAGAAGTGATGTTTTTGAACTGTGGTGTTGGAGAAGACTCTTGAGAGTCCCTTGGACTGTAAGGAGATCCAACCAGTCCATCCTAAACAGATCAGTCCTGGGTGTTCATTGGAAGGATTGGTATTGAAGCTGAAACTCCAATACTTTGGCCACCTGATGCGAAGAGCTGACTCATTTGAAAAGACCCTGATGTTGGAAAAGATTGAGCGCAGGAGGAGAAGAAGATGACAGAGGATGAGATGGTTGGATGACATCACCGACTCAATGGACTTGGGTTTAGGTAGACTCCGGTAATTGATGATGGACAGGGAGGCCCGGCGTGCTGTGGTTAATGGGGTCGCAAAGAGTCGGACATGACTGAACCACTGAACTGAAATGATAATTACTTTGCAATGTTGTGTTAGTTTCAGCTGTACAAAAAAGTGAATCAGCTGTATGTATACATATATATCCCCTCTCTCTTAGACCTCCCTTCTACCTCCTCTCCATCCCACACCTCTAGATCATCACAGAGAACCAAGCAGAGCTCCCTGTGTTATGCAGCAGCTTCCTATTAGGCATCTATTTCAGACATGGTAGGTTACATATATCAGAGCTACTCTCCCAACTCATCCTAACCTACCCTTCCTCCCTATGTGCAAATGTCTGTTCTCTATGTGTGCATCCCTATTCTGGCCCCTTACACATGAAGTAAGTTGATCTGTACCATTTTTCTAGATTCCATATATATATCCATTAATATATGTACAATACCTGTTTTCTCTTTCTGACTTATTCACACTGTATAACAGACTCTAGGTCCATCTATATCACTACAAATGACTGAATTTTGTTCCTTTTTTATTGCTAAGTAATATTCTATTGTATATATGTACCACATCTTCCTAGTCCATTCATCTCTCTATGGACATCTAGGTTGCTTTCCTGTTCTGACTGTTGTAAATAGTGTTTCAGTGAGCATTGGGGTCCCCAACATCTTTTGTCATTAGTTTTAGTTTATATTTAAGTTAATGGCTTGGGCCATTTCAGGAAGTTATTTTTCCTGGGTTCCTTCTATGTTTACAAGGGATATATGCATGATATTAAACTTCTGTTAGTTTAGTTTTGTTTGTTTTTTGTTTGGTTTTATTTTTTTTTTCCTTTTTTAGAAATCTTTGGTAGTTCTGTTGCTATTGCTGTGTTGCTGCTTGTTTGTTTTGCTGTTAATCTGTGGCTTTACAGGAACTTATCAGCCAAGAAAAAAAAAGCTCTGACAAGCATAGACAGCATATTAAAAAACAGAGATGTTACTTTGCCAACAAATGTCCATATACTCAAAGCTGTGGTTTTTCCAGTAGTCATATATGGATGTGAGAGTTGGATCATAAAGAAGGCTGAGTGCTGAAGAATTCACACTCTTGAACTGTGGTACTGGAGAAAACTCTTGAGAGTCCCTTGGACTTCAAAAAGTTCAAACCAGTCAATCCAAAAGGAAATCAACCCTGAATATTCATTAGAAGGACTGATGTCAAAACTGGAGTTCCAATACTTTGACCACCTGATGTGAAAAGCCAATTGATTAGAAAAGACCCTGATGCTGGGAAAGACTGAAGGCAGGAGGAGAGGGGATGATACAGGATGACGTGGTTGGATGGCATAACTGACTCAAAGGATATGAGTTTGAGCAAGCTCCCAAAAATGGTGAAGGACAGGGAAGCTTGGTGTGCTGAAGTCCATGGGGCTGCAAAGAGTTGGACACTACTGAGTGACTGAACAACAACAAAATCAGCTTAGAACCTAGAAGAGTAGAGGAAAAATTATTTTTTCTCCTTCACAGTTTGATAAAAATTGGAGGGACTTTTGGAGACACCATATTTTCTATGGAGACTACAGACAGGATCTTAGAAAACTGGCAGAAGCTAGTGAAGATTAAGAATTCTTACAAAAGTCAGATTTCCTGGATCTCATTTTATGGTACCCAATCAAACCAGTGACGCCAAGATTCAACTTCTGTACAACAGTACCAAATTGAATAGCAGAGACAGCTTTAAGTGAAATAGAAAAGAATAGCTTTATTGCCTTCGCAAACTGAAGGGGGCACCTCTTGCTGATGCTCTCAAAATTGTGTTGCAACCTGGGTGGTGTGGGGTGTGTGCTTGTGAGGAGTTTTATAATCAAGGAACAGGGTTGCTGATAAGAGCCAGGGTGCCTGCAGGGCCTGCATTCCTTCAGTCCAGAATCATCTGGCATCAAATGGTTTCATAGTGGGCTCCTGTTTTCCTTGAAGTTATTGAACTGTGACCCTCTCTCTGGAATGAAGAATGTTTCATTAACTAGTTAACTTATTCCATTTGGTGGGGGTTTTAGTCCACCATAAGTGTACAAAGATATTGTTATGTGTATCCCTTGAGGAGGAAACAGGATCCTGCCCCAAGTCTGCACTCTTGTTTCTTAACTGCTCTTCCCTTGTCTCTGTATCCCTACCTTCCCTAATTAGCAACTGTTTAAAACTGCTCTTTGGAACGTGAGGAAGGTCATGGAGGCTGAATGAAGCCTATTTCCTACAAACAAGAATCAAGGGAAACATATAGGCTTTTGTGACCAGGACCCCTACAGTGGTCCTGGTCAGTTTCAAGAGGAAGGTAAAATTTTCTTGTTCCTTCCATTTCAAATTTGAACTATCAGGAGACAATATTTGTGAGAATTAGTCCTTTGGGTAAAAATTTGTTCTGTGTTCTCTTATTTTCTATTCATCCTTTTTATCAAAGAGATAGTTATTACTTTCTTCTGTTTTTGTCATTTGTCATAAGAAAAGGAATCATAATTGTAATGAAATTTTCCTTTCATCTTGCTCTTCATCTTCATATTGTGACTTTGTGATTAGTGAGAATAGCCTGTCTGGTCTTTGGCAGCTGAAGGATGCATGTATAGGAAAGTGTCTGAAGACAGTCAAATATATTGTGGCTCTGAGGAGCAGCAATCTGTTTGTCCCACCATCCAAGCTCTCAGTAGAGATTGTCAAGAACCAATCTGGTACATAAAGGGCTTTCTTTTTCGTCACAACCTTCATTGTCTTGTTACTGTTGGAGACATCTCATTCCAAAAGAATCTTCCCAGTGTCACAATTATCAGGTTTGTGACTGAGAGTGTTTAACATTTTTTTGAGAAACCGGAGACATTGTTTTAACTACAATGTTCTGATCTCTTGTGACAGTAAAAGTCTTTGTTTTTTGGGGGGCAAACTGAATATAAGTTTTCTGGACTTTGTGAGGACTGCATCTTTTGCACTCTTTTGGAATGCCTCATGTGTCCAAGGTTAAGTCATAAAAAGGCTGAGTGATTTGAGTGACACTGAGATAAAAATATAAGATCCTACTTGTCAATGGCCAGGTGATGGATTCTGTGAGTTAAAAAAACTTTATCTTTGAAAAAGTACTTAGAGAGTTTTCATCCAAAACAATTGTCTCATTGGTACCTATATGGAAAGGCAAAATTTGAAAAAAGGACATGACCCAGCAATCCCACTGCTGGGCATACACACCTAAGAAATTAGAATTGAAAGAGACACGGGTACCCCAATGTTCATTGCAGCACTGTTTATAATAGCCAGGACATGGAAGCAATCTAAATGTCCATCGGGAGATGAATGGATAAGAAAGCTGTGGTACATATACACAATGGAGTATTACTCTGCCATCAAAAAGAATACATTTGAATCAGTTCTAATGTGGTGGATGAAACTGGAGCCGATTATACAGAGTGAAGTAAGCCAGAAGGAAAAACACCAATACCCAGAGGGATTGTATGGGGAGGGAGATGGGAGGGGGGTTCAGGAGTGGGAACTTATGTACACCCATGGTGGATTCATGTTGATGTATGGCAAAACCAATACAGTATTGTAAAGTAAAAAAATAAAATAATTTTTTAAAATGACACAGATCAAAAGAAAAACAAAAGAAAAAAAAAGGAGTAAGGTGACTAGCTTTAGGGGCTTCCTTAAAAAGATTAAATTAAAAAGCTCTTTTAGCCTCCACTTTCAGAAAATGCTATAAAAATTAGAGAAGAGTTAAAAGATAAGTGGTAATTCACAGCTTCCTCTCATAGGAAATTTGATAAAGGCTTTCCAACCCTTATTATACTGTAATTTTCAAACAAGCCAAATAGCATCCTGGGAACCCCCCACCTCCCTCAGAAGACACAGATGACTGGAATTTTTCATAGATCCTCCTAAAAATGATCAGCTGAAGGCTAATATTTAGGGACTAATAAAAAATAGTAGAGGTTTTACCCTCTAAGGTTAATTACCTATGTTTGATTTATGCATTTAGAAAGAAAACTTTCATTACAAAGGAGTGGATAAAGAATATGTGGTACATATACATGAAGGAATACTGTTCAGGCAGTAAAAAGAACAAAATAATGCCATTGGCAGCAACGTGGATGGGCCTAGAGGTTGTCGTATTGAGTGACATAAGTCAGACAGAGAAAGAGAAACATTATAGGATGTCATTTATATGTGGAATCTAAAAACAAAGTATATGAATGAAATGATTTTCCAAAATAGAAAGAGACTTACAGACTTGGAGAACAAATTTATGGTTTCCATGGAGGAAGAATGAGGGGGAGAGATGGTTAGGGAGTTTGGAATAAATATGTACATATTACTATATTTAAAATGAATAACCAGCAAATACCTATTTATAGCACAGGGAACTTCAAACAGTGTTATGTGGCAGCCTGGTTGGGTGGGGAATTTGGGGGAGAATAGATGCATGTATATGGATGGTTGAGTCTCTTTGCTGTCCTCCTGAAACTATCATATCTGAGGTTATTGATTTTTCTCCATGCAATCTTGATTCCAGCTTGTGTTTCTTCCAGTCCAGCGTTTCTCATGATGTTAAATAAGCAGAGTGACAATATACAGCCTTGATGTACTCCTTTCCCTATTTGGAACCAGTCTATTGTTCCATGTCCAGTTCTAACTGTTACTTCCTGACCTGCATACAGATTTCTCAAGAGGCAGGACAGGTGGTCTGGTATTCCCATCTCTCTGAGAATTTTCCCCAGTTTATTGTGATCCACACAGTCAAAGGCTTTGGCATAGTCAATAAAGCAGAAATAGATGTTTTTTATGGAACTCTCTTGCTTTTTCCATGATCCAGCAGATGTTGGCAATTTGATCTCTGGTTCCTCTGCCTTTTCTAAAACCAGCTTGAACATCAGAAAGTGAAGAGGAACTCAAAAGCCTCTTAATGAAAGTGAAAAAGGAGAGTGAAATAGTTGGCTTAAAGCTCAACATTCAGAAAACGAAGATCATGGCATCCGGTCCGATCACTTCATGGGAAATAGATGGGGAAACAGTGTCAGACTTTATTTTGGGGGGCTCCAAAATCACTGCATATGGTGACTGCAGCCATGAAATTAAAAAATGCTTACTCCTTGGAAGGAAAGCTATGATCAACCTAGATAGCATATTCAAAAGCAGAGACATTACTTTGCTGACTAAGGTCCAGCTAGTCAAGGCTATGGTTTTTCCAGTAGTCATGTATGGATGTGAGAGTTGGACTGTGAAGAAGGCTGAGCGCTGAAGAATTGATGCTTTTGAACTGTGCTGTTGGAGAAGACTCTTGAGAATCCCATGGACTGCAAGGAGATCCAACCAGTCCATTCTGAAGGATATCAGCCCTGGGATTTCTTTGGAAGGCATGATGCTAAAGCTGAGGCTCCAGTACTTTGGCCACCTCATGCAAAGAGTTGACTCATTGGAAAAGACTTTGATCCTGGTAGGGATTGGGGGCAGGAGGAGAAGGGGACAACAGAGGATGAGATGGCTGGATGGCATCACTGACTTGATGGGTGTGAATCTGAGTGATCTCTGGGAGTTGGTGATGGACAGGGAGGCCTGACGTGCTGCCATTTATGGGGCTGCAAAGAGTCGGTCACGACTGAGTGAAAGAACTGAACTGAACTGACTGAAACTATCATAGCATTATTAATCAAATATGCATGTGTGCATGCTCAGTCATGTCCAAGTCTTTGAGACCCTGTGGACTGTAACCTTCCAGGCTCCACTATCCGTAGGATTTTCCAAGCAAGAAGACTGGAGTAGGTTGCCATTTTCTCCTCCAGGGGATCTTCCTGACCCAAGAATTGAACCAATATCTCCTGCATCTTTTTCATTGGCAGACAGATTCTTTACCATTGAGAGTATTCCCAGGCGGTGCCAATGGTAAAGAATCCTCTTGTCAATGCAGGAGACGCAGAGATGTGGATCTGAATTGGAAAAAAAAAACTTTGTTGCATCAGACTCTAAAAGTTTACAACATATAAATCTTTTTATTTACATTATATTACATTGCATTTTAGAGATCTCCCTTATTTGATAAAGAAAGTATAGTTGTATGGACTGATCACCCTTTTGAAACCCTTTAGCCTTTGAGAAATCTGTATGCAGGTCAAGAAGCAACAGTTAGAACTAGACATGGAACAACAGACTGGTTCCAACTCAGGAAAGGAGAATGTCAAGGCTGTATATTGTCACCCTGCTTATTTAACTTATATGCAGAGTACATCATGAGAAATGCTGGACTGGATGAAGCACAAGCTGGAATCAAGATTGTCCAGGAAAAATATTAATAACCTCAGATATGCAGATGACACCACACTTATGGCAGAAAGTGAAGAGGAACTAAAAAGCCTCTTGATGAAAATCAAAGAGGAGAGTGAAAAAGCTGGCTTAAAATTCAACATTTAGAAAACGAAGATCATGGCATCTGGTCCCATCACTTCATGGCAAATAGATGCAGAAAGAGTGGAAACAGTGACAGACTTTATTTTCTTGGGCTCCAAAAATCACTGCAGATAGTGATTGCAGCCATGAAATTAAAAGACGCTTGCTCCTTGGAAGAAAATCTATGACTAACCTAGACAGCATATTATAAAACAAAGACACTAGTCAAGGCTATGGTTTTTCCAGTGGTCATGTGTGGATGTGAGAGTTAGACTATAAAGAAAGCTGAGTGCCAAAGAATTGATGCTTTTGAATTGTGGTGTTAGATAAGACTCTTGAGAGTCCCTTGGACTTCAAAGAAATCCATCCAGTCCATCCTAAGGCAGATCAGTCCTGGGTGTTCACTGGAAGGACTGATGCTGAAGCTGAAACTCTAATACTTTGGCTACCTGATTCTAAGAACTGATTCATTTGAAAAGTTCCTGATGCTGGGAAAGACTGAAGGCAGGAGAAGGGGATGATAGGGGATGAGATGGTTAGATGGTGTCACCAACACAGTGGGCATGAATTACTCCTAGAGTAAACTCTAGGAGTTGATGATGGACAGAGAGGCCTGGCATGCTGCGGTCCATGGGGTCTCAAGGAGTCAGACATGTCTGAGTGACTGAACTGAACTAAATTGAGCCTTTGAAATCCTTAATTTTTCCAGGATTTGGAAACAACTACCTTTGTCTTGCAAATCTCTACAAAACCAGATATGCAGTTGTAGGAGCAATACAACATCCTCCTATCCTTACCAATCCACAAACCTTGCCAATTCATCTCAAAATTTTTATAGGTTAATGTCAAAGATCAACATATTGGAAATAGGTCTGTTCTGCACTTCAGAAGAAAAAGTTTCAATAATATTAACTGTAGATCGTTGACAATAGGCAAAAATACCCCTAAACCATTGTGTCTTAGAGATTTTCTATTCCCATCTTCTCTAGGATCTAAAAGCCTTTCTTCAAAATGCAAACTTTACGGAGAATTTTCTCATTAGAAAAATATAAATGTATTTTGGAAATTGCACTAATGAATAATCTTAAACATTCTCTTTATAAATATTAGTAAAAAGCTTTACCTCTAAAAATAGTGAATTTAAAAATTCAATTGCCAAAAAATTAAATTAATCCAACTCTTCTTTAATAAGCTGCTGAGTTTTGTATTACTGTATTAGACTCATAGCTACAATTTTAGAATGATAGTAACAATGTTTCTCTCTGCACCTGTCAGTATGTTTATGTGTGTCTACATATGTGTATTGTATTTGTATGCTATCCCTCTACCTCTGGATAATATTGCCAAAATTAATTTGTAAAAGAGCTCTGTTTAATTGAGTTGAAAGAAAAGCACGTGCAAGAATTGGGTATTCTAAAACTCATAGAAATAAAGAATTAACCCAACCATTTCCCAAGTTCATGTGATCTGGGTTAATCTTTGGTATAAAATATGGCTGGTTTGTTTATTTAATTAAACTAGGCATGACTTCAGGGTTACTTACACAAAATAGGCATGACTTCAGTTATCTCTAAGAGAGATAAACAACTTTTATTCAACCTGTGTTTGCTATTTAAATTTACATTATCTTTGTTATAAAATTTGTCAGCAAGAAAAACTGTTTGAGATAATGGTTGGCTTCATTTAATGTCTCATGAAGTTTTCATGTGTAGTCTAAACACAATTGTTAAGAATATGTGATTTAGATAGATGTAACAGGGATAAGGATTTTACAGTGAACTTTTCACCAACAATTATGCTTTATGTTGTGTCTGCTTAAAAACAGATTTTCAAATCTTTTGGTAACTTCCACACTAGTTTTGTTAGGTTAAACAATGGAAATTCATTGAATATACATTAATAGATCATTTGTAAGTAAGATGTATTTCTTACTTCTAAATAAACTCCCTTGGACTGCAAGATCAAACCTGTCAATCCTAAAGGAAATCAGTCCTGGGTATTCACTGGAAGGATCGATGTGGAAACTGAAGCTCCAATACTTTTAACACCTATTGAGAGGAACTGTCTCCTTAGAAAAGACCCTGATGGTGGAAAGATTGAAGGCAGAAGGAGAAGGGGATGACAGAGGATGAGATGATAGGATGGCATCGTCAACTCAATGGACATGAGTTTGAGCAAGCTCCAGTATTTGGTGATGGATAAGTAAGCCTGGCGTGCTGCCATCCATCGGTTGCAAAGAGTGAGACACGACTGAGCAACTGAACTAAATTGAACTCTAAATAAGATAAAATATTTAACATTAATCAGTGATTATATATTTACCTACACTTCTTCCTATTACAGGCTAATAAACATATTTGGGTTTGTTTGTAAACATGTCTTGGCCACATTGAAAGATTATACTATTTAAAAAGTGCCTGTGCATGCATGAGCTAAGTTGCTTCAGTGGTATCTGACTCTTTGCAACCCTATGGACTGAAGCCTGCCAGGCTCCTCTGTCCATTTGGATTCTCCAGGCAAGTATAATGCAGTGGGTTGCCATGCTCTCCTCTATGACATCTTCCTCATCCAGGGATGGAACCTACATCTCTTAAATCTTCTGCTTTGGCAGGTAGGTTCCTTACCACTTGTGCCACCTGGGACACCCAAAGTGTTAACCACTCAGTTGTGTCTGACTCTTTGATATTCTATGGGCTGTAGCCTGCCAGGCCCCTGTTCTGTCTATGCAATTGTCCATGCAAGAATACTTGAGTGAGTTTCCATGCCCTTCTCCAGGGGATCTTCCCAAGATAGGGACTGAACCAAAGCCTCCTTCTTTACAGTTAGGTTCTTTACTTCTAAGACACCAGGGAAGTCCAAAAAGGGCACATGCTTCTATAAGCTACTAAATGCATTCATAAAATTGCCAGTCTACAGAATGTTGGCATAATATACAGTTCATATTGTCTACTTCTTAGCTTTCCCTAGAAATTAAAGTTTCTAAGGGTTAAGAATTCTAATATATGCAATTAAAATTATGAGAATTAGTAAGGGAAATAACTATCTGTGCAAAAAGTAGGATGTACTTTTTTTGGTTAGAGAAGGTATGAGGTACATAGAAGCATTTTTGCTGAGGAAAATTAAAGTGATTTTTTTTTCCTAAAGTAAAACTAGTTATTTCAGAAAGGGAAAGAGAAAAATAAAGAAAAACTAAATTTAGAAATTTAAAAAGAAAGAGAATAAGAGAAAGAATTTTACCTTGTTTAATCAAGTTAACTAAAATTGAATTATTATAAGGGGTTTTAAACTAAACTTGAATATCAACAGTGCATTTATGCAAAATTGGAACTCAATTTTCTTTCAGCCTCTAAATAGACAAAATTTGTTGTATTATTTGTTTGCTCTAGTAAAAAGCTGTGAAAGGATTTTATTTACCTTTTAATTAATCTGTTTAATAAAATCATTAGATGTTTCCAAAATAATTTTCTAAGAATTATGGTGTCTTAATCAAGTCAGATATGCAGATGACACCACCCTTATGGCAGAAAGTGAAGAGGAGCTAAAAAGCCTCTTGATGAAAGTGAAAGAGGAGAGTGAAAAAGTTGGCTTAAAGCTCAACATGCAGAAAACAAAGATCATGGCATCTGGTCCCATCACTTCATGGGAAATAGATGGGGAAACAGTGCAAACAGTGTCAGACTTTATTTGGGGGGGTGCTCCAAAATCACTGCAGATGGTGACTGCAGCCATGAAATTAAAAGACGCTTACTCCTTTGAAAAAAGTTATGACCAATCTAGATAGTATATTCAACAGCAGAGACATTACTTTGACGACTAAGGCCCATCTAGTCAAGGCTATAGTTTTTCCTGTGGTCATGTATGGATGTGAGAGTTGGACTGTGAAGAAGGCTGAGCGCCAAAGAATTGATGCTTTTGAACTGTGCTGTTGGGGAAGACTCTTGAGGATCCCTTGGACTGCAAGGAGATCCAACCAGTCCATTCTGAAGGATATCAACCCTGGGATTTCTTTGGAAGGAATGATGCTAAAGCTGAAGCTCCAGTACTCTGGCCACCTCATGCGAAGAGTTGACTCATTGGAAAAGACTCTGATGCTGGGAGAGATTGGGGGCAGGAGGAGAAGGGGACGACCCAGGATGAGATGGCTGGATGGCATCATGGACTCGATGGACGTGAGTCTGAGTGAACTCGGGAGATGGTGATGGACAGGGAGGTCTGGCGTGCTGCGATTCATGGGGTCGCAAAGAGTTGGACACAACTGAGCGACTGAACTGAATTGAACTGAACTGAACTGATTAGTTAAGAAAACTAAATCTTCTCATTATTAAAAAAAAAAACTAAGTTTACTATATAGTTTTCTGTATTTGTCTTTGAGATATTTCATTGTCACAGTGGCTAAATATATAACTAAATATTGTTTCATAATAATTCTTGATTCTTGTTTAGTCAAGTGTCCAAACGTTTTGATATTTTTAAATAAACTTCTTAAAATTAAATTGTAAATAAAAACTTTTTAATTTTTTTTATTTAAAATTGGAGTATAATTAATTAAAAATGTTGCAGTAGTGTCAAGTAGAAGACAAATAATTCAATTATACATATACATGTATCTATTATTTTCCAAAATTTTTCTCATTTAGGTTGTGCTATACAATGGGTTCTTGATGGTTATCCATTTTAAATACAGTGATATATATATGTCAAACTCCATAACTATTTCTGCTCCCCCACCTTTCCACCCACAATTGTAACCATAAGTTTGTTGTCTAAATCTGTGAATTTGTTTCTGTTTTGTAAATAACTTCATTTGTATCATTTCATTTTAGATATCACATTTATTTTTGTTTCTCTGTTTGACTTACTTCATTCAATATGACCATATTTAGGTTCATCCTTGTTGCTGCCAATGGTAATATTTTGTTCTTTTTATGGCTGAGCAAAATTCCATTGTATATATATACCACATCTTTTTTATCCATTCTATCAATGTGTATTTAGGTTGCTTCCCTGTCTTGGCCATTGTAAACAGTGCTGTAATAAATAATGGAGTGAATGTTTCCTTTCAGATAATGTTTTTCTCCCATATATGACCAGGAGTAGAATTACTAACTCATATGGCATCTAATATGGCATTTTTTTTTTTTAATGGAACATCCTTATTGTTCTTTGAACAGTATGAAAAGGCAAAATGATAGGATACTGAAAGAGGAACTGCACAGGTTAGTAGGTGCCCGATATGCTACTGGATATAAGTGGAGAAATAACTCCAGAAAGAATGAAGGGATGGAGCCAAAGCAAGAACAATACCCAGGTGTGGATGTGACTGGTGATAGAAGCAAGATCCAATGCTATAAGAGCAATATTGCATTGGAACCAGGAATGTCACGTCCAAGAATCAAGGCAAATTGGAAGTGGTCAAACAAGAGATGGCAAGAGTGAATGTGACATTCTAGGAATCAGCGAACTAAAATGAACTGGAATGGGTGAATTTAACTCAGATGACCATTATATCTACTACTGCAGGCAGGAATCCTTCAGAAGAAACGGAGTAGCCATTATGGTCCACAAAAGAGTCTGAAAGGCAGGACTCGGATGCAGTCTCAAAAATTACAGAAGGATCTCTGTTCATCTCCAAGGCAAACCATTCAATATCATGGTAATCCAAGTAGATGCCCCAACCAGTAACGCTGAAGAAGCTGAAGTTGAACGGTTCTATGAAGACCTACAAAAATTTTAGAAGTAACATACAAAAAGCATGTCCTTTTTATTATAGGGGACTGCAATGCAAAAGTAGGAAGTCAAGAAACACCTGGAGTAACAGGCAAATTTGGCCTTGGAATGTGGAATGAACCAGGGCAAAGACTAATAGAGTTTTGCCAAGAAAATGCACTGGTCGTAGGAACACCCTCTTCCAACAACACAAGAGAACACTTTACACATGGACATCACCAGATGGTCAACACCGAAATCAGATTGATTATGTTCTTTGCAGCCAAAGATGGAGAAGCTCTATACAGTCAACAAAAATAAGACAAGGGGCTGACTGTGGCTCAGATCATGAACTCCTTATTACCAAATTCAGACTTAAATTGAAGAAAGTAGGGAAACTGCTAGACCATTCGGGTATGACCTAAATCAAATCCCTTATGATTCTACAGTGGAAGTGAGAAATAGATTTAAGGGTCTATATCTGATAGATAGAGTGCCTGATGAACTATGGACAGAGGTTCGTGACATTGTACAGGAGACAGACATCAAGACCATCCCCATTGAAAAGAAATGCTGAAAGGCAAAATGGCTGTCTGAGAGGTCTTACAAATATCTGTGAGAAGAAGAGAAGTGAAAAGCAAAGGAGAAAAGGAAAGCTATTAGCATCTGAATGCAGACTTCCAAAGAATAGCAAGAAGAGATAAGAAAGCCTTCTTCAGCGATCAATGCAAAGAAATAGAGGAAAAGAACAGAATGGGAAAGACTAGAGATCTCTTCAATAAAATGAGAGATACTAAGGGAATATTTCATGCAAAGATGGGCTCGGTAAAGGACATAAATGGTATAGACCTAACAGAGGCAGAAGATATTAAGAAGAGGTGGCAAGAATACACAGGAGAACTCTACAAAAAAGATCTTCATGATGCAGAAAATCACAATGTCGTGATCACTCATCTAGAGCCAGACATCTTGGAATGTGAAGTCAAGTGGCCCTTAGAAAGCATCACTATGAACAAAGCTAATGGAGGTGATGGAATTCCAGTTGAGCTGTTTCAAATCCTGAAAGATGATGCTTGAAAGTGCTGCACTCAATATGTCAGCAAATTTGGAAAACTCAGCAGTGGCCACAGGATTGGAAAAGGTCAGTTTTCATTCCAATCCCAAAGAAAGGCAATGCCAAAGAATGCTCAAACTACTGCACAATTGCACTCATCTCACATGCTAGTAAAGTAATGCTCAAAATTCTCCAAGCCAGGCTTTAGCAATACATGAACGGTGAACTTCCAGATGTTCAAGCTGGTTTTAGAAAAGGCAGAGGAACCAGAGATCAAATTGCCAACATCTGCTGAATAAGCAAGAGACTCCCAGAAAAACATCTACTTCTGATTTATTGAATATGCCAAAGCCTTTGACTGTGTGGATCACAATAAACGGTGGAAAATTCTGAAAGAGATGGGAATACCAGACCACCTGACCTGCCTCTTGAGAAATCTGTATGCAGGTCAGGAAGCAACAGTTCGAACTGGACATGGAACAACAAACTGGTTCCAAATAGGAAAAAGAGTACGTCAAGGCTGTATATTTTCACACTGCTTATTTAACTTATATGCAGATTACATCATGAGAAACGCTGGACTGGAAGAAACACAAGCTGGAATCAAGATTCCCAGGAGAAATATCAATAACCTCAGATATGCAGATGACACCAGGCTTATGGCAGAAAGTGAAGAGGAGCTAAAAAGCCTCTTGATGAAAGTGAAAGAGGAGAGTGAAAAAGTTGGCTTAAAGCTCAACATTCAGAAAACAAAGATTATGGCATACGGTCTCATCACTTCATGGGAAATAGATGGGGAAACATTGGAACAGTGTCAGATTTTATTTTGGGGGGCTCCAAAATCACTGCATATGGTGACTGCAGCCATGAAATTAAAAGACGCTTACTCCTTGGAAGGAAAGCTATGACCAACCTAGATAGCATATTCAAAAGCAGAGACATTACTTTGCCAACTAAGGTCCGTCTAGTCAAGGCTATGGTTTTTCCAGTAGTCATGTATGGATGTGAGAGTTGGACTGTGAAGAAGGCTTAGCGCTGAAGAATTGATGCTTTTGAACTGTGGTGTTGGAGAAGACTCTTGAGAGTCCCTTGGACTGCAAGGAGATCCAACCAGTCCATTCTGAAGGAGATCAACCCTGGGATTTCTTTGGAAGGAATGATGCTAAAGCTGAAACTCCAGTACTTTGGCCACCTCATGCGAAGAGTTGACTCATTGGAAAAGACGTTGATGCTGGGAGGGATTGGGAGCAGGAGGGGAAGGGGACGACAGAGGATGAGATGGCTGGATGGCATCACTGACTCAATGGACGTGAGTTTGAGTGAACTCCACGAGTTGGTGATGGACAGGGAGGCCTGGTGTGCTGCCATTCATGGGGTTGCAGAGTCGTACATGACTGAGTGACTGAACTGCAATGAACTGTACTGGGAGCCCTCATGGGAAATCCCACCCATGACAAGGTCATGTGGAAGAGAACTGTTAAACAAGACTTTAGGACTCGAGGAGCTCCCTAGATCTGCTCGAGGATCTATCCCAAAACCAAAATCTGTCTGTCTTACTATTTTGTGCCTTTCACCAGCTCCCCTGAGATTAATAGGGTCTATCCCCAACCACTTTTCTCTGGAGAAAATCAACTTAGGGCTATAGCTAATAAGTTCCCTGGACATGAGAAGAATATTTCAAATCAAACCCCCTCTGTTAGGATTCTAGCTTGCTTGACAGGTTTATCCAGACTCTTGCAGCTACGCATGTGATTGTTCACAGCCTCCCAACTGTGAGAGGCACAGGAAGCCTAAAACATAGAGCCTTTCAAAGAGTTAAAAGTTATTAGAGTAGTGGTGGTGTAGGATTTCATTATTGGGCCAATGCTTGTTGCTAAGTTCCCATATCTCTTATCCACTGTGCACCTGGGAGTGCTTTAGTTAACATAGTTGGAATGTAAGAAAACAAGTGTAGCCTTAAAATTAACCACATCAGACTTTTGAGCTAATTGGTTCTTTCTTTGTTGTAACTTACTGCACCTTTGCTCCGTGAGAAATGTAACTCTGTTTGATATTTTCTGAGGCTGACATAGATTAGAAATATAAAGAAAAAACATTTCAAGGGAAAATAGGTTTTCTGGTTGAACAGCCTTTATCAAAAGAGGGTCATAAAAAGTTCACAGGCCCCCAAGACCAGAAGATAATGTATCCCATATTGTTTATGGGAAAGGTATGCAGAAAAAATCCTGGTTTTGATAAAGACAAAACAGATGTAATGTTTGGGCTGACTCTGTATGACTTTGCCTCTTTCATTCCCCTCTATGTACAAATTAAGGTATAAAAGTCCCTTTTAAAAAATAAAATAATGGGCCTCGCTCGAAGAAATTGGTCACCCCGTGTCTTTTTTTTCTTTATTTCTCTCTCTTACTCTGTTTTTCAGGCTGATCCCTTGGAGCATAGAGGCTCCCTGCATTCACTTATCTGCCTGGGTTTCTAAGACCTGGACGGGAAGACGTTCTGCATCTTCACTCCCTTGGGAGACTGGGAGGGCATCTGTGGCCTCCGTGAACAGGGCAAACTCCTTGTCTTGGGGTTTTATTGGCTTTCTATGTAAACCAAGGAATATCAGCCTCTTTCTCTCCTCTATTTTCTTATCTATAACATTCTTTCCCTATCTCTCTATAAATCATTCACCAATGCCGTTTCTCCTTCGTGTTCCCCTGGATCCTGCAGGGGCTAGACCCTGGCAGTTCTTCATATCAGCTGAGGGAAATGAAAGTGATCTTTTTTGGTAGTAATTTACTTTCTCATCAATAGTAGAGAAGGGTTCCCTTCTATCCACACCCTCTCTCTTTTACTGTTTATGGATTTTTTTATGATAACTATCCTGGGATTTCTTTGGAAGGACTGATGCTAAAGATGAAACTCCAGTGTTTTGGCCACCTCATGGGAAGAGTTGACTCATTGGAAAAGACTTTGATGCTGGGAAGGATTGGGGGCAGGAGGAGAAGGGAACAACAGAGGATGAGATGGCTGGATGGCATCACTGACTCGATGGACGTGAATCTGAGTGAACTCCGGGAGTTGGTGATGGACTGGGAGGCCTGGCATGCTGCGATTCATGGGGTCGCAAAGAGTCGTACACAACTGAGCGACTGAACTGAACTGAACTGATTCTGACAGGTGTGAGGTTATATTTCATGGTAGTTTTGATTTTTCTCTAATCATTAGTGATGTGAGCATCTTTTTCTGTGACTCTTGGCCATGTGTATGTCTTCTTTGGAGAAATGTTTATTTAGCTATTCTGCCTATTTTTTTTTTTTTTGAGTTGTTGGTTTTGATGACATTAAACTACATGATCCATTTGTAAATTTTCCCTTTTTAGTCCCCATAAACTGGAAAATTATTAGAGAGATGGGAATACCAGACAATCTTACCTACCTCCTGAGAAATCTGTATGCAGGTCAAGAAGCAATAGTTAGAACCAGACATGGAAAAATGAACTGGTTCCAAATTAGGAAAGGAGCAAGTCAAGGCTGTATATTGTCACCCTGCTTATTTAACTTATATGCAGAGTACAGCATGTGAAATACTGGGACAGATGACACACAAGCTGGAAACAAGATTGCTGGGAGAAATATCAATAACCTCAGATACGCAGATGGCACCACCATGGCAGAAAGTGAAGAAGAACTAAAGAGCCTCTTGAAAAAGTGAAAGAAAAAGTGAAAAGTTGACTTAAAATTCAATATTCAAAAAACTAAGATCATGACTTCTGATCCCATCACTTCATGGCAAATAGATTGGAAAACAATGGAAACAGTGAAAGACTTTTTATTTGGGGCGGGGAGAGGGGCTCCAAAATCTCTGCAGATGACTGCAGCCATGAAATTAAAAGATTCAAGTTCCTTGGAAGGGCTTCCCTGATAGCTTAGTTGGTAAAGAATCCACCTGCAATGCAGGAGACCCTATGGTCAAACTAGAGAGCATATTAAAAAGCAGAGATATTACTTTGCCAACAAAGGTCCGTCTAGTCAAAGCTATGGTTTTTCCAGTAATCATGTACAGATGTGAGATTTGGACCATAAAGTAGGCTAAACACTGAATAATTGATGCTTTTGAACTGTGGTTTTGGAGAAGAGTCTTGAGAGTCCCTTGGACTGCAAGCAGATCCAACCAGTCCATCCTAAAGGAAATCAGTCCTGAATATTCTTTGGAGGGACTGAAGCTAAAGCTGAAACTCCAGTACTTTGGCCACCTGATGCAAATAATTGACTCATCGGAAAAGACCCTGATGCTGGGAAAGATGAAGGCAGGATAGGGATGACAGAGGATGAGATGGTTAGATGCCATCACCAACTCGATGGACATAAGTTTGAGCAAGTTCTGGGAGTTGGTGATGGACAGGGAAGCTTGGCGTGTTGCAGTCCATGGGGCAACAAAGATTTGGACATTTCTGACCACTGAACTGACTGACTGAAACCCTTGTCAATCACATTATTTGCAAATGTTTTCTCCTGATCTGTTTTTGTTTTTCCCTTGTTTATTTTCATTTATTTATTTTGCTGTGCAAAAGCTTTTGAATTTAATTATATGTCCCATTCAAACCAGTGGACTATGGACCAGTAGATCAGTGCATAGAGAAGCCTGGCATGCTGCAATCCATGGGTTCACAAAGAGTTGGACATGACTGAATGACTGATATGTCCCACTTTTTAATTTTTGCTTTTCTTAACCTTACTCTGGGATGTGGATCAAAAAACACATTACTGAAATTTTTGTCAGAGTGTTTTCTGTGTGTTTTATACAAGAGTTTTATAATGTCTGGTCACACATTTAGGTCTTTATTCCATTTTGAGCTTTTCTTATTGTATGGAGTTTTAAAAGTCCTAATTTCACTTTTCTTGGTAACCTGTAGCTGTCCAATTTCCAAGCACAGTTTATTGAAGATACTGTGTTCCCCCACTGTGTAATATTACCTCCTTTGTTGCAGATTAATTGGCCATATGTGTGTGGAATTATTTCGGATCTTTCTATCTTGTTCCATTGATCTATACTTCTGCTTTTGTGCTGGTACTATAGTGTTCTGATGAGAATAGCTTTGTAGTATAGTCTGATGTCAGGGAGCCTGATTCTTCCAGCACAGTAAATAAAGTCTTTTTGACCTGAAATAGACATTGGGATTTTCCAAAGGGCCTTTGTAACACCTAAAAGGATTTGTTCTTTGTTTTTATTAAAGAGAACTATTAAACTAATCAGGCTTATTCGTATGTTAAGTTACATGGAAAGCCTTGGCAAATGAGAAGTAATATTAAGTCTTCTTTATCTTGTATTTGTATAGGTATATAAATGTTTCAGAAATTGTGTGAAATTCCTAAAATTCTGATATGCCTTGGTACAATATTAATCAGTCATGTTTCTAATTATTATCTTACAATGTTGTGTGTCATGGAAATAAGTAACTTCTGTGTTAGTTGCATTGTAATGAACTCTCACTAAATTTTTAATCATGGCCATTTTAAGTCTTTCACCATTTCCAGTTGTTATTTTACTCTGATGGTTTTACAAAAATGTTTCATCTTCAAGGAAATTCATGAAAAGGACTCTAGCAGACACAGGTTTCTGGTAATTTTAAGATCATAAGACTGAACTGATAAAAATTTCTAGAACTGAGGAAAAAAATGGATTCATGCAGGATAAGAATTAATAACATGTGACTTAAATAACACATTTAATGTTTATGAGCTTTGGTTTGAAACATTGCTGGTTCTTAGTGTTTTATTTTTCCAGTTTTCTTTCTGCTGATCTGTGGGCTAAAGAGAAAGCTTACCTGAACACACAACTGCATTATCAGGTAGATCAATTGCAAAGGATACTTTGACCCTGGCATGTAGAAAACTTTACTGGCTGCCTCCAGAATCAGAAATTGGTTTTTAAATTACTCCAACCATTAACTTTTGTTTCTCTTTTATTTATGTAAAAGTTTCTTTTATTAAATGTCTGTCTCTATAATAATACAGGACTAACTTTGGGACCTTAGCTGCATCACCACTTCCTGAAATTAGACACACGTGTTTAACTGAATTTAGCAGTTCTTTGGGCTAAGAGACTGGTTCAGTAAGCTAGGAAAGCTCAGCTTCCCTATTAAAAAAAAACTTCTGGGGTACTCTTAAAAAGCAGGGCATAAGGGAAGCAGTATTTGTTCTCAAAGTGTGCCTCTTTAGCATATTGATTATTTTAAGATTCTCAAATATATATATATTTAATTATTTATTTGTTTATGGTTGCATTGGGTCTTTGCTGCTGCATGAAGCCTTTTTCTAGCTGTGGGGAGTGAAGCTACTCATCACTGCAGTGCAAGGGCTTCTTGTGGTGGCCTCTCTAGTTGTAGAGCACAGGCTCTAGGCTTCAATAGTTGTGGCACAAGGGCTTAGATGCTCAGCAGCATTTGAGATCTTGGACCCAGCCATTTCTGCAAACCAGGCAGAACTGGCTTCATGTCTGCTCTTCCATCATGATAATCTGTCTTCTAAACCAAAGTTTTCTACATTTTATTACTTGAAGTATATCTTAGAACATATAAAAACCAAGTATAAGTATCACCTATCTTTAAGTGATATTTCTTCCATAATGTCAAAATCTCCTACCCAGCAACAAACCATAATTTTTTTATAATGTTATTTTACTTTTTAGACTATTTTATATTGAAATATAATCAATTAACAAGTTTGTGATAGTTTTAGGTGCACAGAAAAGGGACTCACTCATACATATACATGTATACATTATCCCTCAAACTCCTTTCCCATATAGTCTCTGCATAACTTTGAGCAGAGTTCCCGTGCTATGTAGTAGGTCCTTGTGGGCTACCCATTTAACATACAGCAGTGTGTACATGTAGATCCCAAACTGCCTAACTCTCCCTTCCTCCATCCTTCCCCTCAGATACCATAAGACTCATGCTCTTTCTGTACAAACTGTTCTTATCATTTGCAAAGCAAATGAACTCACTCCTAAAGAATGTCTTTCCCCTTTATTCAATCTTGTGATAACTCAGAAACTTTCAAAGTAAAGTGTGTTTTATTAAAATTTTGCTACTTTGCTAATTAATTTCTTATAGATATTCCAAGGATCTATCTATCTATCTATATCTATATATCTATCTATACCTATATCTATATATATCTATATCTATATCTATATATATGTTCTTGCCTGGAGAATCCAAGGGACGGGGGACCCTGGTAGGCTGTGGTCTATGGGGTCGGACAGAGTCGGACACGACTGAAGCGACTTAGAGCAGCAGCAGCAGCAGCAGCATAATACATACTGTGGGTAAATATTGAGTCTGAAGACTAGAATTCCTGAATATTCCGGATGACATGTAACATTGCCTGGTTATATGACTTGTAAGCAATCAATGGATATGGTTTTTATTTTAAAACATGGTCTTAGTAATATTTTTGTTTTTTTTTTTTTGAAAGGTTTTTGAAGAACTAAAGATCACATATGTAATGAATGTGTTAATTGATATTAATGGCACCATGTAATTTGGAGAAAAACAATCAGATATCTACAATTATAACTGAAAATTTCTTCCTTAAAACCTTCTCAATAGTCCTTAAATATTTACACATTATTAGTTTGGGACACTGTACACTGAAGGTAGGCCTATGGATAGTGGACTAAGAAATAAATATTCTTTCAATGCACTTGAGAGAATATTATTGAGGAGCAAACAAAAGCACTTAAATCTGAAAAAATAAAGGCATGAGAAAAATAACACATTTTTGTAAAAGAATTTTCCAAAATCACAATAGAGTTATTTGGCTTTTGAAAGTGTTGGTTAAACATGATGTGAACTTTACTTAAAGCGACATTTGATCTGCCTCTCTACATTTCAGTTATATCTACATTTTCTGCTAATAATTCTTGGCATTTGATAAGCAAACTGTCATTTTCACTGAGTACTGTTTTCTTTGTATAGCAAGCACTTTGGGAAAAAATAGCCTAGAATACACAGAAAAATATCTTACAAACAACATTATTTGCATACCATCCAATATTTGACTGCAAAACACTACTAGAATCATTTGCATGACAAAAAGATCTTTGTCTTTTAAGAGTTTATCTCCTTCTGTTGCTGTTTATCTGGTGCTGGATAATGTCTTCAAGTGAGAGAGAAACAGCAAGAACAGATGAAAACTTAAACATAAGGATCCTGTTTTCATGCAAATATCTCTAATAATTAAAACAGAGAAGTAGAAAAATCATACACAAATTATCTGACAAAATCCAATAGACTTATTCAAGAATAAACAAGTTTCATGTTTAGATTTAACATGATCTGTGTTACTTTGATCTGTAAAACCCTATGTGGTCCTGATGCTGTGATTTTCAATGAAGCCTTTTAGGCTTCCTGAACTCATCCTGCTCAAAGAAAATGAAGAGACACTAAGCATAATTGTTTTCTTTCAGAGTTTACTTTGCAAACATTTGTTGCATTTGAAGATGCAAAATAAAGTGTGTGGTATATAACATATACATTTGTGTGCATGTTTAAATGCCATAATACTTCGTTTTATATATGATTAGCTGTATCCATTAAAATATATTTTTCTAACAAGATAGTAGTTTTCAGCCATTTTAGGGAGGAGAAAATTTTCTATTATCAAATATTTTTTTCTCCTCTTCATATGATAAATGTTACATTTTTCTTTATTATAACTTTGTAATATGTGTATAGATGTTTTTAACCTCTTTGATGGCATGCTTACATCACTCCTCTTTCCGAAATAGCCTAGTTAGTATGTATTTGATTTCCTTATTTATTATGAAGGAGGAAACAGAACAGACTCCATCTTGAAAGCAATACTCCATCTTGGGCCAGACTGTGTACTTTGAGCTATATGCCCAGTATCTATAGAAACGACATGCCAGCTGGAAAACCAAGTCCCCTGGATGGAAGATCCCCAGGGCTCATACCTAGACTCTGTTGCCAAAAAAATACCCTAATTATCTGTGTAATTGAATAGAATAATAAATTCTTTTATACTTATTGGGGTATGACCACAGGCCTGTAGATAATTGTCCACTGTTAACTACCTAGGCTTCCTGAAGTAGTTAACAGTGGACAATTATCTACAGGCCTGTGGTCATACCCCAATATGCAGGTCAGGAAGCAACAGTTAGAACTGGACATGAAACAACAGACTGGTTCCAAATAGGAAAAGGAGTATGTCAAGGCTGTATATTGTCACCCTGCTTATTTAACTTCTATGCAGAGTACATCATGAGAAACGCTGGACTGGAAGAAACACAAGCTGGAATTAAGATTGCCGGGAGAAATATCAAGAACCTCAGATATGCAGATGACACCACCCTTATGGCAGAAAGTGAAGAGGAACTAAAAAGCCTCTTGATGAAAGTAAAAGAGGAGAGTAAAAAAGTTGGCTTAAAGCTCAAGATTCAGAAAACGAAGATCATGGCATCCAGTCCCATCACTTCATGGGAAATAGATGGGGAAACAGTGGAAACAGCCTCAGACTTTATTTTTTGGGGCTCCAAAATCAATGCAGATGGTGGTGATTGCAGCCATGAAATTAAAAGACGTTTACTCCTTGGAAGAAATGTGATGACCAACCTAGATAGCATATTCCAAAGCAGAGACATTACTTTGCTGACTAAGGTCCGTCTAGTCAAGGCTATGGTTTTTCCAGTAGTCATGTGTGAATGTGAGAGTTGGACTGTGAAGAAGGCTGAGCACCAAAGAATTGATGCTTTTGAACTGTCGTGTTGGAGAAGACTCTTGAGAGTCCCTTGGACTGCAAGAAGATCCAACCAGTCCATTCTGAAGGATATCAACCCTGGGATTTCTTTGGAAGGAATGATGCTAAAGCTGAAACTCCAGTACTTTGGCCACCTCATGCGAAGAGTTGACTCATTGGGAAAGACTCTGATGATGAGAGGGATTGGGGGCAGGAGGAGAAGGGGACGACCCAGGATGAGATGGCTGGATGGCATCACTGACTCAATGGGTGTGAGTCTGAGTGAACTCCAGGAGTTGGTGATGGACAGGGAGGCCTGGCGTGCTGCGATTCATGGGATCGCAAAGAGTCGGACACGACTGAGAGACTGAACTGAACTGAACTACCTAGGTTTAAGGCATATGAATCATGGGTTAACTTTGATTGTATCTTTCTTTTCCTTTGTTCAAACTAGTTTCATGGAATCTGGGGAGGTGAGTTTAGGCACGTACACTTAGGGTATATAAAGTTTTCAGAAAAACTGGTCAAGGGTCCTTGGCTAAAAGGAGACTCTGCCTTGGGCCCGCCATTGTAATAAACTGCACTCGACTATCTGCATTGTCCTTCTGAGTGAGTTTCTGTCCCGGAATGTGTGGCAACAACATTTGGTGCATTGGCCAGGAAACTCCTCACTTTGAGGAGACAAGTCCCATTTGGGACTACTCCGAAGACTTGAGACTCGAATCTCTAAAGGGGGGAAGGCGCCTCGCCCTTCCGGAAGGATTCTGCTTCTCAATTCCCTGACCTTCCATATTAGCAGGTAGTGGACGGGAGCAGGGAGCCTGAGCGCTCAAGTGAGGAGGAACCCACCCGGTAGGGTGGAAGAAGGGGCCTGATCATCTTCCTGGGAGGGATTAGAAGGGGCACAGACCCACAGGAGCCTGGGCTAGTCAGGTAGCAATTATTGCTTGGTACACAGGTTGATGAGCATGTTAAGGCTTAGGAAGGAAATTTGTGAAGGTCATTTAGGAGGTGGTGTCCATGCCATCTTGGGGAAAACTATTACCAAGCAATTGCCAGGGGATTTTTAGGAGAAGAAACTTGGTTTTTGCATGCTCATATTCTGCCCTCCCCAAGGAGGTGTCCCATCTGCTATGAAATTCTTGACCCCCTAAGAGTTGTCAGGCTAGAAGGAGGGGGATACATAAGTGAGTGAGAATTGCCTTTTCCAGAGATGGCCTGGGACCTGGGGTATTTAACCCATATGTATTCTCATCAGCATCGGATCAGGCCCACCAAGGAAGAATGGACTTTAAAAGTTAAGGGAGAAACAGTCTTGGATCACATGGTGTTCTGGTTCAGCTGTGCTGACCGGCAGGTGAAAAGACGCCAATCCCCCTTCTCCCCCTGGGATCTGGCAGATAAGGCTCTTCTCACCCCAATTAGGAAGGAGGCAGAATGGCAATTTTAGTGTCATTGAGTAGAAATATACTGAGAACTTCGTAGACAGAATGAAAAGGAAAAGTAGAAGAAGGTCCGAGAAGGTAAGCAAGATGAGGGGGAAGTGAATCTAAGGCAACTGTCCTGGAGTCCATGATTAAAAATTTAGAGAAAGGATTTGGAGGAGACTATGGGATGAAAATTAAGCCTAACTGCCACCACATACTCTGTGAAGTCAAATGTTCCCCTATGGGAGTAGAATGGCCGCCAGAAACACCATGAACTTAAAAATAGTGGAAGCAGTCTATACAGTAGTCACAGAAGAGCCAGGACACCTGGATCAATATCCATATATTGACTCATTGCTAGGGTTAGCTCAAGATCCTCCTACAGGGTTCTGTATCCAGAAGGACAAGGGAAAAGTATTAATGGCACAAAAGTTGACTGATGATAAAAAAGGAAATTCTACAGGATTTGGATGGGGATGACCTGACCCCTCCCCAATACTGGATAATGAAGCGCCTGCCACCTAGTGCTCCACCAGGACTGGAAGCCGCCTTAACGCCCGACCCAGGGCCAGGTGAAATTCCTGCAGCAGCCACTGCTCTTCCATCAGCTCTCCTGGAGTTCATACAGCCGCTGTTTTGGCAGGCTCTAATCCCAGCGATGGAGACCTCTGGTCAATGCTCCCAGAATTCCACCTCAGCTGGACCTTCTAGATTGTATCCACCTCTCCCAGTGAGTACTGATGGGAAGGGGGAAGAAAACACAGCAATTAGACAGAGGCTGTGCTCCACCAAGGAACAGGGGGAAAGAACCCCACTATAGATGCCCCTCAGAGAGCTACGACAGCCTCCAGTTCAGGACGCATGGGGCACTACCATCAGCCCCTGTAGCCTGTTATTATGAGCCATTTTCCTCTACGGATGTATTAAACTGGCAGAGACACGCTCTACTGTACTTGGGGGAGCCACAAGCCATGATTAGGTTAATGGAGACTATTTTTCAAACCTTCCACCCTGCATAGGATGACATAATCCAACTACTAGTCTCCCTTTTCTGTGCTGAGGAAAGGCACAGGATCCTAACTGAGGCCAGAAAATGGTTAAGAGAAATGGCAACTGAAGGTACTGCAAACCCGCAGTGGTGAATAGAACTAGCCACCCTCAATAAGAGTCCCAATTGGGACTGTAACACAGAGGAAGGGAGGGGCCACCTGGAGAGATATCGGGTGACTATTTTACAAGGTCTCAAGAAGGGGGCCCGAAAAGCTATGAGTATCGCAAAACCCTCTGAAGTGATTCAAAGGCAAAGTGAATCACCCTCAGAGTTCTGAGAAAGACTGTGTGAGGCCTATAGACTTTATACACCAATAGACCCAGCCAGAGGCTGCTGGGTCTCAGATGGTGATAAATGCAGCCTTTATGTCTTTAGCTTACCCTGAAAATGTCAGATGGGGGGACACCAAGTGACTCATGAATTTTTATACATCCCTGAATGCCCAGTACGCTTGTTAGGAAGAGACTTTCTGTCTAAATTGGGGGCTCAAGTGACCTTTTCCCCCACGAAAGACCCATTGTTCGAGTGGGCTCAACCACCTATTTACTCTTCCTCTCAGTAACCCCTCAAGATGAATGGAGGTTGCACGATCTCCCGGCAAGGAAACCGGATGGGCTAAACAGTCAAGAGAGAGAGTTAACTCAACAATTCCCTGAGGTCTGGGCAGAAGACAACCCCCCCACCCCCCACCAGGCTTGCAAAACAAGTCTTACTGGTAATAGAACTCTAACATAGTACAATTATGTCAGCACCCTCCTTGGGCCCGCCAGACCTTGCTAAGCCCTTTACTCTTTACGTGACTGAAAAGGACAAGGTGGCTATGGGAGTATTGTCCCAGATTATGGGGACATGGGACAGACCAGTGACTTATCTCTAATCAGCTGGACAGTGCTGCCACTGGGTGGCTGGGATGCTTACAGGCAGTTGCTGCAGTTGCCTTACTGGTCCGGGAGGCAACCAAGCTGACTTTGGGCCAAGATTTGTTCATAAAAGTCCTGCATGAGGTTCACACTCTCCTGTGAAGGGACCCCCATAAATGGCTGTCAACATCCCAGATTACTCAATACCAGGAACTGTTATATGAGAACCCCTATGTTACTACTGAGCCTTGTCAGGCCCTGAATCTGGCCACTCTGTTTCTTTTGGGAGAAGATGGACCCTCACATGATTGCAAGGAAATAAGCCAGCAGACCTGACTTGAGAGACCAGCCAATCCCGGACCCAGATTTGGTCCTGTACACCAATGGCACCAGCCTGGTGAAACAAGGACAATGACTGTTGGGATATGCAGTAGTCATGGAAGAAACCATCGTTGAGCCTAGCTCTCTGCCATCACACTTGTCCGCACAACAGCCCGAACTATATGCTCTCTAATCCAGGCCCTCCAGCTGTCAAAAGGTAAGAAGACAGACATTTACACAGACTCCACGTATGCTTTTGCCACACCACAGGACTCTGTATAAAGAGAGAGGCCTTTTACAGCTAGTGGAAAAGATATTAAAAATAAGGAAGAAATTAAGACCCTATTAGATGCTGCCTGGGAACCAGAAAGGGTTGCAGTCATACACTGCTGAGGACATCAAAAAGAGGACAGCCCCCTGGGCCCAGGGAACAGACTGGCAGATAAGACCACTAAACAAGCAGCCGAGGACTTGGGGGTGACAAATGAAACCCGTATTAAAGCTCTTATATTGGCGGAGCTACCTGAGCTAATGCTGCTGCTGCTGCTAAGTCACCTCAGTCATGTCTGACTCTGTGCGACCCCATAGACAGCAGCCCACCAGGCTCCCATGTCCCTGGGATTCTCCAGGCAAGAACGCTAGAGTGGGTTGCCATTTCCTTCTCCAGTGCATGAAAGTGAAAAGTGAAAGTGAAGTCGCTCAGTCGTGTCCGACCCTTCGCGATTCCATAGACTGCAGCCCACCAGGCTCCTCTATCCATGGGACTTTCCAGGCAAGAGTACTGGAGTGAGGTGCCATCACCCATTGGCAGGGTGCATATGCTGTTGTTATAACAAGCCCTACTGTAGTTAAAGTTGCAGGTGTCATTCCCTGGATCCACCACATGAGGGAGAAGAGAGCATACCTAACAGACACGGAGAACACTGAGTGGACTATACAAAAGGACCCCACTGATCCCTGTGAAACCAAGATCATCTTAAAGAAGAAAAAGAGATGAAGCTCTATAATCAACTGCTGCTACAGGACTTGCTGGTATCATCTTGAGACTAACCATAGTTTCAGTACAAAGAAGGACCTGTGCTATAATTAAAGTTGAATGTTGTGTATATCCTGATTTATCTGGCTATAATATCAGCCACCCTAGATGACATGAAAGGTCAGGTATAAGTTATGTCTGATGATAATCTTCCTTTCTGGACTTCAGTCCTATCTTGGGTGAAGGGTGACTGGTGGAAAACTATATTTACCATTGTTATAGTTTCCTTGATAGTTCTGCTTTGTGGACTCTTTATTTTACAATGTATTATGAACTTTGTAACCCAAAGGTTGATGTCATTCTCCCAAACTGGAGGTCGGAGAGTCAGGGTGCAATATATCCCTATGAATGATGCTCATACTATGAGTTAAGAGCATCAAGAGTGGGGAATGAAGGAGGAAACAGACAGAACAGGCTCCATCTTGAAAGCAGGACTCCATCTTGAGCCAGACGGTGGACTTTGAGCTATATGCTCCGTATCTATGGGAAAGACATACCAACTGGAAAACCAGGCCCCCTGGAAGGAAGAGCCCCAGGGCTCATACCTAGACTCTCTGTTGCCTAAAAGAACACCCTGATTATCTGTGTAACCAAATAGAATCATAAATTCAGTTATGATTATTGGGGTATGACCACAGGCTTATTGATAATTGTCCACTGTGCTGGATGGCATCACTGACTCGACGGACGTGAGTCTGAGTGAACTCCGGGAGTTGAGGATGGACAGGGAGGACTGGTGTGCTGCAATTCATGGGATCGCAAAGAGTCGGACACAAGTGAGCGACTGAACTGAACAGAACTGAACTGAACTATCTAGGCTTAAGACATATGAATCATGGGTTAACTTTGATTGTATCTTTCTTTTCCTTTGTTCAGACTAGTTTCAGGGAATTTGGGGAGGTGGGTTTGGATACATACACTTAGGGTATATAAGATTTTCAGAAAAACTGGTCAGGGTTCTTAGCTAAGAGGGGACTCTGCCTTGGGTTCGCCAGGGTAATAAATTGCACTCCACTATCGGCACTGTCTTTCTGAGTAAGTTTGTTTCCCAGAACGTGTGGCTACAATAATTACTATGACTATGCTTTATGTTTTGTGTATAGTATAGCTTGACTGGGTTGATGGATCTCCTTTCATGATGGCTCACTCATGTGGCAGCCAAAGTGGGTGCCAGCTACTGGCTGGGTGCTCTGCTGGACTGTTGGCCAGGGGTCTATTTTGCTTTCCTTATGGTTCTCACTATAGTCTGCTTGAAAATTGAAAGTGAAGTCACTCAGTCATGTCCGACTCTTTGCGACCCTGTGGACTGTAGCCTACCAAGCTCCTCCATCAATGGGATTCTCCAGGCAAGGATACTGGAGTGGGTTGCCATTTCCTTCTCCAGGGGATCTTCCCGACCCAGGGATCGAACCCAGGTTTCTCACATTGGAGGCAGACATTTTAACCTCTGAGCCACCAAGGAAGCCCATGCTCAGTAAGAAGGAGTATTCCACAAAACAAATGGAACAGATCACTAAATGACTGGGCTCATAAATGTGACCCAGCATCACATCTTCTGTGTTTTATTAGTCAAGTGGTCACAGGCTGCACTCAGATTCAGAAGAGAACATTCTTTGATAAAACTGACAAAATTTTTGGCTACTTTTAATGAGCCATAATTGTTGTTTGTTTGTTTTATGATTCAGGATCCAAATATTGGCAACCATGATTTATTTCAGGCCTTGAAATAAATTAGCAAAAGTTAGCATCCTATGCTAGTCATTGTAGAGGACACAGCACATTCCAGAAGGCCTAGTCTGTTCCTTTTGCTATGTCCTGTGCACGGGTGACTTGAGGATTGCAGAACAGCTCTGCATCTCTATGAATTCCCACAGACCTTCTTCCAGGAGCTCTTCACTCACACCCACCAGTGGGCAGGAAACTTCCTCAAAGTTAGGTCCTTGGTGACCTTTGGGCCTTCACTGGGAATCCTCAGACCTCCTATGGCAGCATTAGCCAATGATCAACGGAGGGAAATTCTATAATAAAGCAAGGCATGGAATCCATGAAGTATTGTTGCTGCTCATCCTCTCCTGGAAATTCTGAATCCCTGATCCTAAAGTAGATCCTCTTTCCTGCTCACATACGCATCAAGAGATTTGACTTTTCCTTTTTTTGCATGGTTGGTGAGATTCCCTCTCACTCCTTTAATACACTTTTTTTAATTTTTATTTTTTAAATTAAAGAGACACACATGTATAATACACCTTCTTAAACAACAAGGAGTCTTAATTGAGTGTACTAAACTAAGAATACTAGATTTGGTATTTAAATTAGTGAAATGCTGCTGTTTCCTGGGTTTAAGGACAGATGGTTGACTTCTCCAAATGATGACTTTATGTAGTGGCCACTATTTCAGAGGTCAGAATTATTTGGATAATTTGCAGGTAGCCCCTAACTCCTTTCCAGGCCTTCACCTCCTTGGAGCCTCACCCAGTACTTTTTTATTCCTGTCACTTCAGGCTTAATATAAAGTTTACAAACCTCACTATTTCTTTTTGGCTTTGACCCAAGCTTTTGTGGTCTTGATTTATATGTATACACATCTGTTTAATGTGATTTAGATTTATTCATTTTTAGATAGAATGGGGGTAGGTGGATGAGATAAACAGTATATATAAAAAAAAAAAATGACAGCTCTTCCCTGAACTCTAAGTTCCGACCTCTAGGCAGATTAGCCTTTCCTCTGACAGAGAAATAACTAGCTGGGTCAGTCCTGAAAGTATTATGCTTCTCAATTACATGGAACTAAAAACAGGTTTGTAAGAATGCCCTATTTTTATTTAACCATTCAGTTTTAGTTGTTCTTATCATATTTTACTTTCATGATAAATACTGGAATATGTAGAAGCAGTAAGTTGATTTTTAATTGTCCTCTTGCATATAAATCTTACAAGACCCATGCACTTTTCTTTAAGTTGTAAATGTTATCCAAATACTGGAATAAGGAAAGGCATCCATCGTTCTATAATATATTAGTAGATTTGCATGATCATAGTGCAATCAGATATTATCCTAAATATGTGACCATCCATGGTCAGTGGAGATGTGTTCATGAAAACAGAGACTGCACTTTCAGACTGACCTTGTCAATCTGACCCAGAGAACATTGGTTTTTTCTCCTATTCTGGGCCATTAACTTAATGCATCATCAATTTGCATAATGTGAGGAATGCACTATTTTGAGATTAAACAAGTTTTAGCTGTGAACTGTTCAAACCGCATGTTAAGAATGAAAGAATATATCAGTTGGGGGGATAAAATTGCTGACATTTTGGGGAATGACTTCCTTCTAATCTTCTCTCCCCCTAATCATATCCTCCTTTGTTCATCAGAGATAAGTCAGTTTTCTGTTCTCTTGCTTTTCTCATCCCTTCAGATATAGGACTTTTTATTAATGGTGAAATTTTCAATAATAATCAGAATTTTATTAGCTTAACACCTCCAGTGAACTGACTCCTAAAATAAGCACATTTTAATTAGCATGCTTCTTGGTGCCACAGAATTGGTAACAGGAAGCAAGAAAAATGTTTCTTCCAAAAACTTACCAAATGAGCTCTCTGATTGACCATTGGATATTAACAAAGTCCTGTGGTGTGAGACACCCAATTTAAGAGCAGTGATAATGAAAACGTGAAGAAAGGCAAGCCTGCTTGTGTGAACTACAAAATTTAGATAAAGTTATTTTCTTCTAACTTTTGTTATTCTATTAACACTATCTTTCCTGTAAAACTTTCACTGGACTTGAAAAAAATAGTTAAGACTTATGGGAATGTCTGATCAAAAGATCATTCTTGGTTGAATATCAGCAGAAAGCTCCTGAAAATACCTGTTACTTCTTCACTCAAGATACTCTTATTCTGTACCAGGACATAATCTGGTCACTAAATCCCATCTATTCTACTTCCAGATCAGTTCAGTTCAGTTCAATCAATCAGTCGTGTCCAACTCATTGCGACCCCATGAATTGCAGCACACCAGGCCTCCCTGTCCATCACCAACACCCAGAGTTCACTCAAACTCATGTGCATCGAGTCGGTGATGCCATCCAGTTATCTCATCCTCCGTCGTACCCTTCTCCTCCTGCCCCCAATCACTCCAAGCATCAGAGTCTTTTCTAATGAGTCAACTCTTCGCATGAAGTGGCCAAAGTAATGGAGTTTCAGCTTTAGCATCATTCCTTCCAAAGAAATCCCAGGGCTTATCTCCTTCTGGAGAAGGAAATGGCAATCCACTCCAGTACTGTTGCCTGGAAAATCCCATGGACAGAGGAGCCTGGTACGCTACAGTCTATGGGGTCGCAAAGAGTTGGACACGACTGAGTGACTTCACTTTATCTCCTTCAGAATGGACTGGTTGGATCTCCTTTCAGTCCAACGGACTCTCAAGAGTCTGCTCCAACACCACAGTTAAAAAGCATCAATTCTTCAGCGTTCAGCTTTCTTGACAGTCCAACTCTCACATCCATACATGACCACTGGAAAAACCATAGCCTTGACTAGATGGACGTTTGTTGGTAAAGTAATGTCTCTGCTTTTGAATATGCTGTCTAGGTTGCTCATAACTTTCCTTCCCAGGAGTAAGCGTCTTTTAATTTCATGGCTGCAATCACCATCTAGAGTGATTTTGGAGATCCCAAAATATAAAATCTGCCACGGTTTCCACGGTTTCCTCATCTATTTCCCATGAAGTGATGGGACCAGATGCCATGATCTTTGTTTTCTGCATGTTGAGCTTTAAGCCAACTTTTCACTCTCCTCTTTCACTTTCATCAAGAGGCTTTTTAGTTCCTCTACACTTTCTGCCTTAAGGGTGGTGTCATCTGCATATCTGAGGTTATTGATATTTCTCTGCTTCCCTACAGAGCTATTTAACAACTATGGAGATCGAAAATATGTATTAAAAGAGACAAAGGCCCTAAATGGTGTCCCTTGTCCTAAGCCCTATATCAGCAAACCTAGACCGAATCAGTTCAGTTCAGTTCAGTCACTCAGTCGTGTCTGACTCTTTGCGACCCCATGAATCACAGCACACCAGACCTCCCTGTCCATCACCAACTTTTGGAGTTCACCCACATTCATGTGCACCAAGTCAGTGATGCCATCCAGCCATCTCATCCTCTGTCGTCCCCTTCTCCTCCTCCCCCAAGTCCCTCCCAGCATCAGGGTCTTTTCCAATGAGTCAACTCTTCTCATGAGGTGGCCAAAGTACTGGAGTTTCAGCCTCAACATCAGTCCTTTCACTAAACACCCAGGACTGATCTCCTTTAGGATGGACTGGTTGGATCTCCTTGCAGTCCAAGGGACTCTCAAAAGTCTTCTCCAACACCACAGTTCAAAAGCATCAATTCTTTGGCACTCAGCCTTCTTCACAATCCAACTCTCACATCCATACATGACCACTGGAAATACCATAGCCTTGACTAGATGAACCTTTGTTGGCAAAGTAATATCTCTGCTTTTGAATATGCTATCTAGGTTGCTCATAATTTGCCTTCAAAGGAGTAAGCATCTTTTAATTTCATGGCTGCAGTCACCATCTGCAGTGATTTTGGACCTCCCCTAAAAAAAGTCTGACACTGTTTCCACTGTTTCCCCATCTATTTGCCAGGAAGTAGTGGGACCAGATGCCATGATCTTAGTTTTGTGCATGTTGAGCTTTAAGCCAACTTTTTCATTCTCCTCTTTCACATTCATCAAGAGGCTTTTTAGCTCCTCTTCACTTTCTGCCATAAGGTGTTGTCATCTGCATATCTGAGGTTATTTATATTTCTCCTGGCAATCTTGATTCCATCTAGTGTTTCTTCGAGCCCAGAATTTCTCACAATATATTCTGCATATAAATTAAACAAGCAGGGTGCAATATACAGCCTTGACATACTCCTTTCCCTGTTTGGAACCAGTCTGTTGTTCCATGTCCAGTTCTAACTGTTGCTTCCTGACCTGCATATAGGTTTCTCAAGAGGCAGGTCAGATGATCTGGTATTCCCATCTCTCTCAGAATTTTCCACAGTTTATTATGATCCACACAGTGAAAGGCTTTGGCATAGTCAATAAAGCAGAAATAGATGTTTTCTGGAATTATCTTTCTTTTTTGATGATCCAGCAAATGTTGGCAATTTGATCTCTGGTTCCTCTGCCTTTTCTAAAACTAGCTTGAACATCTGGAAGTTCATGATTCATGTATTGCTGAAGCCTGGCTTGGAGAATTTTGAGCATTACTTTACTAGTGTGTGAGACGAATGCAATTGTGTGGTAGCTTGAGCATTCTTTGGCATTGCCTTTCTTTGGGATTGGAATGAAAACTGACCTTTTCCAATTCTGTGGACACTGCTGAGTTTTCCAAATTTGCTGGCATATTGAGTGCAGCACTTTCAGAGCATCCGTTTCAGGATTTGACATAGCTCAACTGGAATTCCATCACCACTACTAGCTTTGTTCATTATGATGCTTTCTAAAGCCGACTTGACTTCACATTCCAGAATGTCTGGTTCTAGCTGAGTGATGACACCATCGTGATTATCTGGCTCCTGAAGATTTTTTTTTGTACAGTTCTTCTGTGTATTCTTGCCACCTCTTCTTAATATTTTCTGCTTCTGTTAGGTCCATAACATTTCTGTCCTTTATCGATCCCATCTTTGCATGAAATATTCCCTTGGTATCTCTAATTTTCTTGAAGAGATCTCTAGTCTTTCCCATTCTATTTTTTCCCCCTATTTCTTTGCACTGATCGCTGAGGAAGTCTTTCTTATGTCTCCTTGCTATTCTTTGGAACTCTGCATTCAGATGCCTATATCTTTCCCTTTCTCTTTTTTCTTCTCACTTCTCTTCTTTTCACAGATATTTGTAAGGCCTCCCCAGACAGCCATTTTTCTTTTTTGCATTTCTTTTCTATAGGGATGGTCTTGATCCCTGTCTCCTGTACAATGTCACGAACCTCATTCCATAGTTCATCAGGCACTCTATCTATCAGATCTAGGCCCTTAAATCTATTTCTCACTTCCACTGTATAATGATAAGGGATTTGATTTAGGTCATACCTGAATGATCTAGTCGTTTTCTCTACTCTCTTCAATTTAAGTCTGAATTTGGCAATAAGGAGTTCATGATCTGAGCCACAGTCAGCTCCTGGTCTTGTTTTTGCTGACTGTATAGAACTTCTCCATCTTTGGCTGCAAAGAATATAATCAGTCTGATTTTGATGTTGACCATCTGGTGATGTCCATGTGTAGAGTCTTGTCTTGTGTTGTTGGAAGATGGTGTTTGCTATGACTAGTGCATTCTCTTAGCAAAACTCTATTAGGCTTTGCCCTGCTTCATTCCATATTCCAAGTTCAAGTGTGCCTGTTACTTCAGGTGTTTCTTGACTTCCTACTTTTGGATTCCAGTCCCCTATAATCAAAAGGACATCTTTTTGGGGGTGTTAGTTCTAAAAGGTCTTTAAGTCTTCATAGAACAGTTCAACTTCAGCTTCTTCAGTGTTACAGGTTGGGGCATAAGCTTGGATCACCGTGATATTGAATGGTTTGCCTTGGAAACGAACAGAGATCATTCTGTCATTTTTGAGATTGCATCCAAGTACTGCATATCATCCTCTTTTGTTGACCATGATGGCTACTCCATTTCTTCTAAGGGATTCCTGCCCACAATAGTAGATATAATGGTCATCTGAGTTAAATTCACCCATTCCAGTCCATTTTAGTTCCCTGATTCCTAGAATGTTCACTCTTGCCATCTCCTGTTTAACTACTTCCAATTTCCCTTGATTCATGGACCTGACATTCTAAGTTCCCATGCAATATTGCTCTTTACAGCATCAGACTTTACTTCTATCACTGGTCACATCCAAAATTGGGTATTGTTTTTGTTTTGTCTCCATCCCTTCATTCTTTCTGGAGTTATTTCTCCACTGATCTCCAGTAGCATATTTGGCACCTAACGACCTGGGGATTTCCTCTTTCAGCATCCTATCATTTTGCCTTTTCATACTGTTCATGGGGTTCTCAAGGCAAGAATACTGAAGTGGTTTACCATTCGCTTCTCCAGTGGACCACATTCTGTCAGACCTCTCCACCATGACACGTCCATCTTGGGTGGCCCCACATGGCATGGCTTAGTTTCATTGAGTTAGACAAAGCTGTGGTATGTGTGATCAGATTGGCCAGTTTTCTGTGATTATGGTTTCATTGTGTCTGCCCTCTGATGCCTCTCGCAACACCTACCATCTTACTTGGGTTTCTCTTACCTTGGACGTGGAGTATCTCTTCATGGCTGCTCCAGCAAAGTGCAGCTGCTGCTCCTTACCTTGGACCAGGTCACCCTTCCTGACCTTGAACGTGGAGTAGCTCCTCTCGGCCACCACCCCTGACCTCTACCTAATCTGATTACAGTTTCAGTGTCTCCTAGAAATGCAGTTTTAACCAGGCAATCTGGAATTTCCTGAGTAGCACTAGTCAGATGACCCACCTATAGGCCCCTGCCTTCTCCAAAGGAAGGTGATTCTCCCTGAAATGGTACTTGCTTATGACTTCTCTGTCTTTTTTCTGCCTTTAAAAACCTTTCTTTCCTGTAGTTCTTTGGAGCTCCTTTCTATTTGTTATATGGGGTACTGCCTGACTTTAATACTTGAATAAAGCCAATTTTCTCTTCAAATTTGCTCAGTTGAATTTTTTTTTTAACATATACAAAGATAGTAACTATCCTATTTCTCATCTTTTACTCCTAGTTAGCTTTCCTTTTCCAATATAATAGGTACTTCAGCAAAGTGTTTGGCCAAGGTGCAATGGTTAATTTTATGTGTTAACTTGATTGGGCCATGAGATGCCCAGATATTTGGACAAACATTATTCTGAGTATTTCTCTGAAGCTGTTTTTAGATAAGTTTAACATTTAAATCAACATATTTTCAGTAAAGTAGAAGTCTTCCATAATGTGGGTTGGCCTTCTCTCCCCAGCTAAAAGCAACATTCTCCAGCAGATTACCTTCATCTACAACATCAACTCTCCCTGGTTCTACAGCAGATGACTTTACACTTACATTGGGACATTTCTGGGAGGTTGTCATCTCCATTCCATTTAGTTGCTTTTCTTGGGATTTTTCTTGTTCCTTCACCTGGGATATACTCTTGTTTTGTTTTGTTTCCATTTTGGTTAGCTTTCTGTGATTGTGATATTAGTTCTGTCAGCTGCTGGGATTGTAATTCTTGTTTCTTTTGTCTGTCCTCTGGTAGATGAGGATAAGAGGCTTGTGCAAGCTTCCTGATGGAAGGGACTGGCTGTGGGGAAACCTAGGTCTTGCTCTGGTGGGCAGGGGTATGCTCAGTTCAGTCCAGTTCAGCCAGTCACATTCAACTATCTGTGACCTCATGGTCTGCAACACACCAGGCTTCCCTATCCATCATCAACACTCAGAGCATGCTCACACTCATGTCCATCAAATGGGTGATATTATCTCATCCTGTCATCCCCTTCTCTTCCTGCCTTTAATTATTCCAAGCATCAGGGTTTTATCTAATGAGTCAGTTCTTCACATCAGGTGGCCAAAGTATTAGAGTCAGATTCAGCATCAGTCCTTCCAAAAAATATTCAGGAATGATTTCTTTTAAGATTGACTGGTTTGATGTCCTTGCAGTCCAAGAGACTCTCATGTGTCTTCTCCAACACCACAGTTCAAAAGCATCACTTATTCAGTGCTCAGCTTTTTCATGGTCCAACTCTTACATCCATACATCACTACTCGAAAAAACATAGCTTTGGCTAGATGGACATTTGTTGACAAAGTAATGTCTTTGCTTTTTAATAGTCTGTCTAGATATTTCATAGCTTTTCTTCCCAGGAGGAATTTCATGGCTGCAGTCAACATCTGCAGTGGTTTTGGAACCCAAGAAAATAAAATCTGTCACTGTTTCCATTGTTTCCCCATCTATTTGCCATGAAGTGATGGGACTGGATGCCATGATCTTTGTTTTTTGAATATTGAGTTTTATGCCAGCTTTTTCACTCTCCTCTTTCACCCTCATCAAGAGGTTTAGTTCTTCTTCACTTTCTGCCATAATGGTGGTGTCATCTGCATATCTGAAGTTATTGGTATTTCTCCTGGCAATCGTGATTCCAAGTTGTGCTTCATTCAGCATGGCATTTTGCCTGATCAACTCTGCATATAAGTACAATAGGCAGAGAGACAATACACAGCCTTGGCGTACGCCTTTGCCAATTTGGAACCAGTCTGTTGTTCCATTTCCGTTTCTAACTGCTGCTTCTTGACCTGCATACAAGAGACAGGTAAGGTGGTCTGGTATTCCCAACTCTTGAAGGATTTTCCAGTTTGTTGTGATCCACACAGTCAAATGCTTTGGCATAGTCAATAAAGCAGAAGCAGATTTTTTTTTCCTTGAATTCTGTTGCTTTTTCGATGATCCAGCGGATGTTTGTAATTTGATCTCTGGTTCCTCTGCCTTTTCTAAATCCATCTTGAACATCTGGAAGTTCTCAATTCACTTACTGTTGAAGCCTAGCTTGAAGAATTCTGAGCATTACCTTGCTAGCATGTGGGCTTCCCTGGTGGCTCAGACAGTAATGTGTCTGCCTGAAATGCAGGAGACCATGGTTCAATTCTTGGGTCGGGAAGATACCCTGGAGAAGGAAATGGCAATCCACTCCAGCACTCCTGCCTGGAAAATCCCATGGATGGAGGAGCCTGATAGGCTACAGTCTATGAGGTCGCAAAGAGTAGGACATGACTGAGCGACTTCACTTTCACTTTCACTTTGCTAGCATGGGAGCTGAGTGCAATTATGCAGTAGTTTGAATATTCTTTGGCATTGCCTTTCTTTGAGATTGCATTGAAAACTGACCTTTTCCAGTCCTGTGGCCACTGTTGAGATTTCCAAATTTGCTTGTATATTAAGTGCAGCACGTTAAGAGCATTATCTTTTAGGATTTGAAATAGCTCAGCTGGTATTCCATAACCTCCACTAGCTTTGTTCATAGTGATGCTTCCTAAGGCCCACTTGACCTCACATTTCAGGATGTCTGGCTCTAGGTGAGTGATCACATCATTGTGGCTGTCTTGCTCATGAAGATCTCTTTTGTATATTTCTTCTGTGTGTCCTAGGCACATTTTCTTAATATCTTCTGCTTCTCTTACATCCATACTCTTTCTATACTTTATTGTACCCATCTCTGCATGAAATGTTCCCTTGGTATCTCTAATTTTCTTGAAGAGATCTCTAGTCTTTCCTGTTCTATTATTTTCCTCTATTTCTTAGCACTGATCACGTAGGAAGGCTTTCTTATCTCTCTTTGTTATTCTTTGGAACTCTGCATTCAGATTAGTATATTTTTCCTTTTCTCCTTTGCCTTTAGCTTCTCTTATTTTCTCAATTATTTGTAAGGCCTCTGCAGACAAATATTTTTCCATTTCTGCATTTCTTTTTCTTGGAGATGATCTTGATCACTGTTTCCTGTACAATATCATGAACCTCCATCCATAGCTCTTCAGGCACTTTGTTTATCAGATTTAATCCCTTGAATCTATTTGCACTTCTACTGTATAATTATAAGGGATTTGATTTAGGCCATACCTGAATGGTCTAATGGTTTTTCTTACTTTCTTCAATTTAAGTGTGAATTTTGCAATAAGGAGTTCATGATATGAGCCATAGTCAGCTACCAGTCTTGTTTTTGCTGACTTTATAGAGCTTTTCTATCTTTGGCTGCAAAAAAAAAATATAATCAATCTGATTTTAGTATTGACCATCTGGTGATGTCCATGTGTAGAGTCTTCTCTTGTGTTGTTGGAAGAGGGTGCTTGTTATGACCAGTGCATTCTCTTGGCAAAACTCTATGACTATTACATCTACTACTGTGTGCAAGAATCCTTTAGAAGAAATGGAGTAGCACTCATAATCAACAAAAGAATGCAAAATGCAGTACTTAAGTACAATCTCAAAAACGACAGAATGATCTCTGTTCATTTCTAAGGCGAACAATTCAATGTCACATTAATCAAAGTCTGTAAACCAACCACTAATGCTGAAGAATCTGAAGTTAAATGGTTCTATGATGACCTGCAAGACCTTCTAGAACTAACACCAAAATAAAAGATGTTCTTTTCATCATAAGGACTGGAATGCAATGTAGGAAGTCAAGAGATACCTGAAGTAATAGGCAAGATTGGCCTTCTAGTACAAAATGAAGCAGGGCAAAGTGTTTCAAGAGTTTTGCCAAGAGAACACACTGGGATGTGCTCAGTAAAACTTTAATTCTATTTTACTTTGATGGGTGTGGCTGTGTCCCTCCCTGTTACTTCTTTGGCCTGAGGTGACCTAGTCCTGGAGTCTACAGGCTCTCAGGTGACCTCCAAGGCAACTTGGACACATCTCTCAGGACTGCTGCTGCCACTGCCCCTGTACCTGTGGTGGGCCACTGCCAACACACGCCTCTACAGGAAGCCCTCAAACACTCACAGATATGTCTGGCTCAGTCTCTTGAGGGGTCATTTTTCCTTTCCCTTCAGTCCTGGTGTGAGCAAGGTTTTGTTTGCACCCTCCAAGAGTGGAGTGTCTGTTTCCCCAGTCTTGTGAAGGTCTTGTAATCAAATCCTGCTAGCCTTCAAAGTCATATTTCTTGGGGATTTCCAGTACCTTGGCCAGATCCCCTTCCTGGGAGCCTGATATGGGGCCTAGAACCTTTACAATAGTACAAGAACGTCTTTGGTATTATTGAGTTCCAGTCTGTGGGTCTTCCACCCGTCAGCTATAAGATTTGATTTTATTGTGGCCATGGCTTTTCTACCATTTTATTGAGGGTTTTCCTTTGTCCTTGTATGTGGGGTATCTTTTTTTGGTAGTTCCAGTGTCTTCATGATGATTGTTCAACAGCTAGTTGCGATTTTGGTGCTCTGGCAGAAGAACATGTCCTTCTACTCTTCCAACTTGAACCAATCTCTGCATTAATATTTTTAAAACGTGTTTCCTGATGCATTCTGATAGTTACAATATTTCCCTAGACATATGACTGTTATGATATAGTATTGCTATACTTATTTTTTTTATGAATCTCTACTAATAAGAAGAGAATTCTTTACTTTTTAGGTTTTACTGGGAGCTGAATCCAAACAAATAAAAGAAAATAAATATTCCATAGATCCTACTATCTTGAATTCTGTGAAGGGTGTTAATCAATCTATTTTTTTTTTTAATTAAGAACTTTACAAATATTTTCTTTAGTTATGTGGTTTCTTAACATAAGTTTACCTTCAAAATGATTAAACTGTTCAATATATTTTGTGGAAATGTCATGATTAACTGCAATTGTATCAAATTATGCCAATGGGTCTCAAATTGAAGCTGAATATTGTGCAGTCTACTAATTTTTAGTGTTGTTTTCTATACTTTGTATATAATAATGTAGTTGTTATTTTTAACATATCTCAAAAATTGGAATAAATTCTGCTATGGCTGGCCACTTAAGAGTTTATTTGCATCATTCATTAAGTGGAGTTTTTTATATGAGTGGGCTTTTTCCTGAGGAATAACCTGATCTCAACTGCAGAGGATGGTGGAAAAAGAAGAAAATCCAGGCTTAATGTATAATATTCAATGTTCTGTGTCAAACGAGGCTATAGGGACCTATTTCTACATGGACCAAGGGACTCTAAACTGGTGTTTTGTGTGCTGCTAGAAAATAAGGTGGGCCATACTTGAAGTGAGGGGGATGACACAACCAAGGTGTAGGAAACAAGAAAAAAAATAAAGAAAGAATCACAGACTTATAGGAATATATATCTCACAAAGAGGATTTCTGATAGCTAGATGTGTGGTAAGTTACATTAAAATCACAAAGGACTATAATCTGAATGAGGATTTTTTTACTAGAGGTGAGACGATACGATAAGGATTAAAGGAAAACTTTGGCCCTATGGAAGAGAGTGGTTATAATACTTCCATTGGTGGTTCCAGTCTTGGCTGAATGATTAATTCTACAGTTCATCTGCTAACATGTGGTCTGGGTCCAGAACAAATTATGCTTGGTGTGAAGGCTGGAGATATAAATACATACAGCTGGAAAAGACTGGTGATTATTAAAAAAAAAATAGGAATCGATGTTAGGTATTTTGGGGGTTCGTCTAGTTCTCATTATGGAGAAGGCAATGGCAACCCATTCCAGTACTCTTGCCTGGAAAATCCCATTAACGGAGGAGCCAGGTAGGATTCAGTCCATGGGGTTGCTGAGTCAGACACGACTGAGCGACTTCACTTTCACTTTTCACTTTCATGTATTGGAGAAAGAAATGGCAACCCACTCCAGTATTCTTGCCTGGAGAATCCCAGGGACAGAGGAGCCTGTTGGGCTACCATCTATGGGGTCGCACAGAGTTGGACACGACTGATGTGACTTAGCAGCAGCAGTAGTTCTCATTAAAAAGTTGAACTTATTTGTTATCATTAAAACACGTAAAAGTACTGGATGTATTAGACAGCCTTACTCTTTCCTCTGTCATGTATCAGTGAATCGTATGTCAGTGAATCATATTTTAGTTCCTACAAGGCTCTAGGAATTGAAATATGGGGTTTATAAAAACATTAAACTACCTTTCTACTGATGGGATAGAGACAGCAAGCAAGCACAAAATAAAGAAAAGTCCATGGTAGGTTCTAAAGAAAATAAGCAAGGTACGTGACAGAGTGACCAGATGGAGGGGCTTTAGATGGAATGGTCAGGAAAGGTATTTGTGAAGGGCAACTATTGAGCAGAGGCATGGAGGCAAAATCAGAGATAACATAGGTAAAGAATGCAGGGCAGGAACATCTTGGATCAGTTGAGTTCTACTGAGGATGCAGTGCTTAAACTCTGCCTCTATGTACCAGTGTCAAAGCAAATCTTGGAGACAGAGTTTTGGGTGAAGTAGGAAAAAAAAAAAAAAAAAGCTTTATTGCTTTGCAAGCCTAAAAGGGACATAGTGGGCTCCAACTTCAAAAACTATGTGTCCCAACCAGAGAGGACTTGAAGAATTTTATAGCAGCGATTCAAGGATGGGGTTGCTGAGAGATTAGGGTGTTAATATGGCCTGAGCTCCCTTACTTTTGTCTCAGGTGGTTGGTCTCCTAGACTTGATGATCTTCTCTGGCCCCTTTAATCTTGTCTCAAGTAGTTTCTTGGCTGCTTCTCCCTTGATTAGCAACTATTTGAATCTGTCCTTTGGAACTCAGGAAAGGTCATGAAAGCTGGTGTCTATTTCTTACAAATAAGAAAAGGAGGACACAGAAAAACTTCCATGTCGAGAAGTCCCACAGGGTCCTTCTCAGTTCAAATGCTTGTGGTGTCAGATCACAGTGAGAGGGAGAACAGATATCTGTTATGAAGTAGATACAAGTAAGGTCTAGAAACCATGGCAAGAAATCGAAATTTTGCTCTAAGTACAAAGAGAAGCATTCAAGATTGTAAGTGATATGTAATAACACTCTTAAAAAAAAAATAGCTTTTCAGGGAGAGATGGTATTAATGAGGAGAAAATTTTTTACCAGGTTTCTCCACTGCAAATGCACCATTACCTCTTTCCATACAATAGTCTTGAAAGTAGGTTACTAGATCCATTCAAAGGTTCACATTCAAAGATTGGGAAATTAAGCTACACTTCCTGGAAGGGGTTATCTACACGTCTTTTGGTAGTCCAAGGGACTCTCGAGAGTCTTCTCCAACACCATAGTTCAAAAGCATAAACTCTTTGGTATTCAGATTTCTTTGTGGTCCAATTCTCACATCCATACATGACTACTGGGAAAACCATAGCTTGGACTATATGGATCTTTGTCAGCAATGTAATGTCTCCGTTTTTTAATATGCTGCCTAGATTTGTCATAGCTTTCTTCCAAGAAGCAAACATCTTTTAATTTTGTGGCTGCGGTCACTATACGCAGTGATTTTGGAGCTCAAGAAAACAAACTCTTTCACTGTTTCTACTGTTTCCCGCAAGAAGACCAAACAAGCCAATCCTAAAGAAAAGTAAGGTTGAATATACATTAGAAGGACTGATGCTGAAGCTGAAGCTCCAATATTTTAGCCACTGATGTGAAAAACTGACTCATTGGAAAAGACCCTGATGCTGGGAAAGATTGAAGGCAGGAAGAGAAAGGGAAAACAGAGGATGAGACGTTTGGATGGCATCACTGACTAAATGGACATGAGTTGGAGCAAGCTCTGGGAGACAGTGAAGGACAAGAAAGACTGGCATGCTGCAGTCCATAGCGTCACAAGGAATCAGACAAGAATTATCGACTGAGTAACAACAATAAAACTTTTACAGACAGAACGAATATTGTTTAATTCTGTCACAATAATAATCGCCTTAGAGCCGCACACTCAACAGCAGAATGTCAATTTCAGCTTTCTAGGTTGTACCTTCTTTAGTGCCACAATTAACAGTATTAGAAAGGAAACAATAGGCCCCAAATGGAGTTCCTTGTAGTCATTACCATGTCAGCAAAACAAGACTTCATACCTAACCTAACTGTACTTCCAGCTTCTATCATGAATGTGACCTTTAACCAGTCTGTTTGGAGTTGCCTGCTCAGGACTAGTGAGGTAATATAACTGATAGACTCCATTTTCCCCAAAAAGAAGGTGACCTTGCCTGAAACAATCCACTGTTTGCTAGGATAACTTACTTGCCCCACTTCCTTCTGCCTACAAAAGGCAGTTCCTCTGAGCCCTTTCTATTTACTAGATGAGATGCTGAAAAATTAATATATCATTGAATATAGCTAATTAGATTTTTAAATTTACTCAGTTATTATTATTATTTTCTTAGCAGCATCAGCCTTGGAAACCCTAATAGTCATAACAACTGCTAGTCTCTGACTTCTAATTTCCTACACCCTATATTGAGCATTTTGTATGCATTATTTAATTTACTGAGATATGGAGGAGTTAGTCTCTCTGTTTAACAGAAAAGAAAACTGAAACTGAGAATAATTAAATGATTTAACTTCATTTTCATAGATGGTAAATAGTAAAATCAGGAAGGGAAGACAGTCTGCTTGATTTCAACTACTGTACTTCAATTTTTTGTCCCCATAGGATCCTCTTCTTTTGTGATATTGCCTCACATCCAGTTCAGCTCAGTCACTCAGTCATGTCAAACTCTTTGTGACCCCAGGACTGCAGCACACCAGGCCTCCCTGTCCATTGCCAACACCCAGAGTCTACTCAAACTCATGTCCATTGAGTCAGTGATGCCATCCAATCATCTCATCCCCTGTTGTCCCCTTCTCCTCCTGCCCTCAATCTTCCCCAGCATCAGGATCTTTTCAAATGAGTCAGCTCTTTGCATCAGGTGGCCAAAGTACTGGAATTTCAGCTGCAATATCAGTCCTTCTAATGAACATTCAGAACTGATTTCCTTTATTTAGGATGGACTGGTTGGATCAAACAAAGCTAGTGGAGGTGATGGAATTCCAGCTTAACTATTACAAATCCTAAAAGATGATGCTGTTAAAGGGTTGCACTCAATATGCCAGCAAATTTGGAAAACTCAACAATGGCCCCAGGACTGGATTTTAATTCCAATTCCAAAGAAGGCCCATGACAAAGAATGTTCAAACTACCACACAAGTGTGCTCATTTCACATGCTAGCAAGGCAATGCTCAAAATCCTTCAAGATAAGCTTCAACAATAAGAGAACTGAGAAATTTCAAATGTATATGTACAAGTTGGGTTTAGAAAAGCAGAGGAACCAGAAATCAAATAGCCAACATTTGTTGAATTATAGAAAAAGCAAAGGAATTCCAGAAAAACATGTATTCCTGCTTCATTGACTATGCTAAAAGTTTTGACTGTGTGGATCACAACAAACTGTGGAAATTTCATAAAGAGATGGGAATACCAGACAACCTTACCTGCCTCCTGAAAAACCTGTGTGCAGGTCAAGACTCAACACTTAAAACTGGACATGGAACAGCAGAGTGATTCCAAATTGGGAAAGGAGTATATCAAGGCTATATATTGTCACCTTGCTTACTTAACTTTTATGCAGAGTACATCATGTGAAATTCTGTCCTGGATAAATAACGAGCTGGAAACAAGATTATCAGGAAAAACAGCAACAACCTCAGATATGCAGATGATACAACTCTAATGGCAGAAAATGAATAGGAACTAAAGAGTCTCTTGATGAGGGTGAAAGAAGAGAGTGAAAAATCTGGCTTAAAACTCAACATTCACAAAACAAAGATCATGGATTCTGGGCCCATCACTCTGTAGCAAATAGATGGGGAAAAAGTGGAAACAATCACAGATTTTATTTTCTTGGGCTATAAAATCACTGCGGAGGGTGACTAAAGCTATGAAATTAAAAGATAGCTGCTCCTTGGAAGAAAAGCTATGACAAACATAGACAGAATGTTAAAAAGCAGAGACATCACTTTGCTGACAAAGGTCTATAGAGTCAAAGCTGTGGTTTTTCCAGTAGTCACATATGGATATGAGAGTTGGACCATAAGGAAGGCTGAGCACCAAAGAATCGATGCTTTTGAACTATGATGCTGGAGAAAACTCTTGAAAGTCCCTTGGATGGCAAGGAGTTCAAACCAGCCTTTTCTAAAGGAAATCAGTCTTGAATATATATTGGAAGGACTGATCCTGCAGCTGATGTGTCAGTAATTTGGCAACCTGATGGGAAGAGCTTTTCCTCATTGGAAAAGACCCTTATGTGGGAAAGATTAAGGGCAAGAGAAGTGGGTGACAGAGGATGAGACGACTGGATGGCAGCATTGACTCAATAGACATGAGTTTGAGCAAACTCCAGGAGATAGTGAAGGACAGGGAAGCTGGGTGTGCTGCAGTCCATGGGTTCACAAAGAGTCAGACATGACTGATCACAGAACAACACCATTAACAACATGTTGTTAAGCAAGTTTGCTTTTCTCTATTGACTGATCTTTTTATTACAAGGGTATCTCAAACAAAAACCTAGAAGGGTAAAGGAAGAACTGTTTTTCCTCCCTTAGGGATAGTTTTAATAATTACAAAAATTTTTTTGAACAATGTATTTCCCTCTAGTAGTCATTCTTTCCATCTTCCTCTCTTCCTCCCCTTCCTTCTCCTCCTTAGCTGCCTCCTTCTTCACCTCCTCTTCTTCTTTTCTTCCTCTCCCTCACACTGCATTGTTTTGAATCAGAAGATAAATGGGCTCCTGGCTAAGAAGCTGAACTCTATCCCCTGTGGACAGATATCCCAAAATAAACAGAGTGGCAGGAACAAGGAGTCTTGCTTAGATAAAATATAGAGAGACCACATTATTGAGGTTAAAGAGACTTCTCAACTACAGAAGCCTAGAAAGCTTTTTGGGGGCTCAAAAAAGGAAGGGACATCACCTCATAATATATTGTGTCAACCTTCCAACAGGTCTCCACACTGGAATCCATCTTGTCTAAGAGATGTGTGTGCACATAAGAGAGGACCCTGAATTAAAATAAATATGATTTCAAAAAGAAAAAATAAAATAAAATAAAATAAATATGAATTCAGAGCCAGGCAAAGCAACATGAGTGACCACTGGAAAACTAGAAGTGATCTATATAAGTGATTTAAATTACCACAAATGTGTAACTCTTTCCCTGAGCCCACCCAAATATGTCTATTCACAGGTACTTTTTTCGTCCTAATAAACACTTTACTTTTTTTCTTTATTTTCTATTGCTTTGTTGAAATGTGTTTCTCCAAAGCAAACAAGCCATGGCTTTGTCACTAGCCCTTGGTTGGGTAGCTGAGCTCCTGCTTTAAGCTGTTGCATGCCAAGGCCATCTGAGATCACTTTCAAACTGAAAACTAAAAGATAATTTAGAATTTGGGGGAAAAAAAGTAGACAAATAGAATTCATGAGTAATAACATTTTAATTAAATTCTGACTACTTTGCAAGTTTTATGGAGGAAAAATATATGGCCTTGGACTTCATTGTGTTATAAAATTTTGATTCTAATTCCTAAGAATAGACTTCCTTTTTAAGATTACCACCTGTCTGGGACCGGTTCTGCATAGCCATAGATCACTGGACTTGTATAGTGGAACTTTCTTGATAGGAACTGGAGCAGGAGAGGCAATTGTTATCAAGTTTGGGGTGGAGACAGGCTGTCCTTTTTTTTTTTTTTTTTTTTAATGAGGATATTGTCCTCTTTAATAACTATGAAGATACCTGGCATTTCCTGTCATTTGAATCATTTCATATTTATACAATTATACATCAAATATTCATTAAGTGCCTCCCATTTTCATAGTACTATTGTACAGTACTGGGGCCAGAAGGTAATTGAGAGTCAAATTACCCTCAAAATACTATCAGCCTCTCTACTACCAAAAGTGCCCTCAAATAAACATGCAATCTACATGAAAATGTTTGCTTTGAAAATGAATTTTCAAGAGAAATCTGGCAGTTCACCCCAACTTTGCTCTCAACAGAAGATTTTGCTCATTCCTTCCTGTAGAAAAATTTTGGAACTATCATGCTAGAAAATGTAAAATTTATAAAGTGTGGTGCTTTCCTTTAATGATCTTATAATCTAATTGTAGAGTAAATACATAAACTTGTAAGGAAATTAAATAGCAATAAAATATTTACTAATGCCTTTTGTTTAGGGGTGGGGGGAGTGAGAGAGTTAGTTCTAAGGAAGGTTGATAAGGAGCCCAGGGTCTTCAATGAGGAAGGAGTCTAGGCTCTCAAGGAGAAAGGGGTCTGAGGTTCTCAAGGAGGAGGAAATGACAAATATTGTTTTGCTTACATTCCTCAGTCTTAGTCATATAAATCAGACAAGTCTTTATTTTCTTTAAGGCCAGACCTAACGATTACACAACAAAACAATTCATCTTAAACTCGGTACATATATATATATATATAGTTATATAGTTATATAACAAGCTTATATAACAACAATGTATCTTGCTCAAGGACAAATTTCTCCTTCTTAACAAGAACCTTCTGATTAATCTTGCTATTTTAATACATATATGTGGGAGTCAGTCTGGTAAGACCTTCCTACTGTTAGTTCTAATCTTTTTAACTTAAAATCTACGTTGTGGGAATGGGTCTGTTAAAAGTATATAAGGCCTTCCTAAGACTATAAGGGGTCAGAACTCTCTCTGCCCCTCTTCTAATGGCTATGTCAGAAGTTTTCTCTGTCTCTTTTTATACTTTAATAAAGCTCTGCTTCATAAAAGCTCTTGAGTGATCAAGCCTAGTCCCTGGTCCTGAAGCTAAATCTTCTTTGGAGGTCACAAATCTGACATCATTCACCATAAACTATCAGGGGAGCACAATTTTCAAATAAAAATGGGTTTTTATTTTCCGTTCTTTAAAAATCACATTCAAAATTTGACTTCCCCCAATGCCCTGAGGCATGAGCACATGGGAGGGAAGGAGACCCCAAACCAGACTTGATGGGAAGCGGGTACAGCACTGCACAGGGCAACTCAGCAAGCAGGAGGAAGTGTGTGGTGGACAAGGTGGAACCCTGTGGGTGGTGACATAACATATGGGGCCATAGGCCTGGACACCCGAGAGTGTTGCAGGGAATTCTGACTATGTTGGATCTGCTTTTTGACTTTAAACTTTGTTTTTTTTTGTTGTTGTTGTTGTTGATTTTCTTGTTACTGTGATACATCATGGCCTCCCTCAGGAAAACCTATCCCTTTGCTTGATTGTTACACTAAAATGTCTTTGTCTAGCTAACAGGGAAACAATCTGACTCTGCCCACATGTGAATGACTGCATGAAAGAAGAGATTAACACACCCCTTCCCAAGCTTGGCCATTCTAGGAGTGATTTGCAAGATAATGGCCTTTTTACTTTACTTTCTCAACTCTTCCCCCTCTCTGTTCTATTGAAAACCAAACAAACAAACAAAAATCCTGGCATCCAGACCCCAACAAGATGGTTATTGTGAGACATTAATCTTCTATGTTCTCAGTCATCTGTCTTTCTGGATAAAGTCCTATACCTTGCCTCTACACCTTGTCTCCAGACTATCAGCCTGTTGCGAGGTGAGCAGATTGAGCCTGAACTCAATAACAGGGGCAGACTGAATGGCATGGGATGAGGAGGGCTGTTTGCTTCCCAGATTGGTCCCCTATGGCCTTGAACAGACAAGGCTTTGCCCAGACTTGGGGCAGTGCAATGTTAGGGCCAAGGTAGCACAGTGTGGCATGACTCACAGGTACTTTCTTTCAGTCCCTGAATGTGAACTCTTGGAATGGGAGGAAGAAGAGGGGCTGCAGTGATGGTGAAGAGTATAATCTGTCAACTCAAAAACTGCAGGCTGAGTAGAAGTTTCTCTTTTTAATCAACATTTATATTGTTGATTGTCATAATCAACATTATATTGTTATAAATAAACATTTATATGTGTAAGAAAAATCTCAATTGATAAAGGTATCTTCCTCTTTGTACCAGAAAAAGGAGAATGAACAAATCTCTAGAAACTTATCAGTGCAGAAGTCAGGGACTTAAATCTGCATAAAAACCTTACTCTTTTTCACTGTGCTTTTCCAAAGGTCATTTCTCACAACTACACCCTCTCCCAATATATTTTGTCTTTAGCATGATATATTTTTAAGGTGACTTAAGTAATGACTTGAGTCATTTCTAGGGACTACTCATTTTCCCTGGGTCTCTCATATAAACAAGAGATATACATCTCATTAAACTTTTGTTTATTTGTTTGTATTTTTTCCCCTTTCAATCTTGTCTTTTATTACATGGGGGTTTTAGCAAGGAGCCTAGAAAAGTAGAAGGAAATTTATTTTTTCTCCCACACAAGGGCAGGAATATCTTCTACTAATAATACTGTCTTTTTTTTTTTTAAACTGAAATTTGGCTATATTTCACTCCAAAATGCTGTTTATGACTATTATTTTCTGTTTACAGTTGATCTGAGTTATATTTCATTTGTGGTTATACAAAACTAGCCAGCCTTCATTAAGCACAGACATAATGACAGGGCAGAGAGATGATCCAGAAATGCGGACACCCAAAATAAATGACCCTGGGGCCAAAAACTGGCCTGTGGATGCTGATATCCTTCTAAGAACTCAAAGAGAATAAACTTATTCAAACTGCTATTCCTTCCTGTTTCTTTCCCAAATTTAATAAATAAAATGATACACATAAAAATTATTCTCTCAGCAGAACCGCTTAGACGTTAATGCAAGTCAAATTATATGATAGCCAATATCAACAGATCTTTTAATGGAGCTAGAATTTCACACAGTTAAATGCTGCTTAAAGTAAGTGGGCCTACCATTAAAGCTACATCTGTGGTAGTGATCTGACCTACAACCACTTCAATATACCTTTTCATTTTTATCAGGTAAACCTCTCAGGAGGGGAATATGACAAAGGGGGAAAAAAATTCTAAACAATCTACTTTACCTAAGCTCAGTGTGACTCCAACAGTTACTCACTGTGACTATCACTGCATTATTTTTCAAGAAATACTGAAAAGTGTCAGCAATGACATTCTGTATTTCTAAGGTTCAATAACCAGGCTCAAAAGAATGAAACATTTTAAAAGGAACCACACTTTTGCTCAGTAATAATACTGTCTTGACAGAGCTCCACAATGTCCAGGGAAGGTCAGAATGGAAGCAGCAAGTGATATGGGGGCTTTTCCCATATGAGAGGCATGAGCCAAGGTACTGTGGGAGGCCTTGGGATCAGGGAGACAATGAGGCCTCTCCTCCACCAACCGGGTGGAGAACAGACAGTACAGGGCTCTTTACCAGTCATAGGAGGGATTCTGTGGGAAAATTAAAGTAGCATCACAAAAATAAGTGTCCCAAAGTCAGTAAGTCCAAGAAGGGTCAGAAGGAGAATAGAAGTTAATAATCAGAGTCTGGAGCTCTAGATCTTGGTTTCAATCTTGTTTCCATCATGTGCTATGTGACCCCGGGTTTCAGTTTTCCTGTCCATGGAAAATGGAAATAGCAGAATGTTGTACTGTGCTGTGCTGTGCTTAGTCACTCAGTCATGTCCTACTCTTTGGGATCCCATGGACTCTAGCCTGCCAGGCTCCTCTATCCATGAGGATTATCCAGGCCAGAATATAGGAGCTGGTTGTCATGCCTTCCTCCAGGGGATCTTCCCAACCCAGGGATCAAACCCAGGTCTCTCACATTGCAGGTGGATTCTTTACCAACTGAGCCACTAGGGAAGCCCCAAAACACTGGAGTGAGTAGCCTATTCTTTCTCCAGGGGAACTTCCCAACCCAGGAATCTAACCAGGATCCCCTGCATTTCAGGCTGATTCTTTACCAGCTGAGCTACTGAGGAAGACCAGGATGTTGTGAGGAGTAAATAAAGTAACACATCTAAAATACATAGAACAGTCCCTGATGCCACGGAATGTTGTATTAGCCATCATTATTGTTTTCATCATTATTGGCTTACCAGCTGGTGTTACAGGTGAAAAACCAGCCTGCCAATGCAGAAGACATAAGAGAGGCAGGTTTGATCTCTGGGTCTAGAAGATCCCCTGGAGGAGGAAATGGCATCCCACTCCAGTATTCTTGCCTGGAGAATGCTGTGCACAGAGGAGCCTGGCAGGTTACAGTCCATAGGGTTGCAGAGTTGGACACACCTGAAACTACTTACACACACACACACACACACACACACACACATTGTTTTCTGAAGGAGGGATAATCTTGGGTTGTAACACTCAGGTGAGGTGCTATGAAAAAGGTCATCATTTTGACTTGGTTTGACAGAAAGTTAGTATTTGAATCAAAGGAACTTAAATTGTAGTGGAACAAAACATGTCACTACAAAATGTGTCTCTTTGGCTTGAGGATTATGTGGAGCTGGTTGTTTTTCAGAAACAAAAGGTTCAAGAAGAATATTTTATTGCCTCCTTTAATGGCCTAAAGATAATTTAGATAAAAGGCCTTTTCTAGGAAGAAGAAATGTAATTACTGATAACTACTGTGTAATATGAATTGAATGTGGACAAAAGCCTGTATGAATAGAGTCCCCTCCATGTCTCACTGTCTCTAAATGTTTTACCAAACATTTATTTACAAAATATTTGCTCTTTTTGTCTTTCAGCAAAGTAACACTCATTCCTTTGAAGACCCAAACCCTACTTGCCTTTCCCATCTCTTAGATGGCATGTACACTTTAATTGTCTACTTTGTCCTTGGGCCCCATATTCTATGGAATCCCATACCTGAAACAGTTAGATCTTATTTTCTCCTATTAATCTGGCACATGTCAATTCAGCTCTTAGAACAGCAAGAAGGGTAGAGGAAAGTTTATTCCTTCTCCACAAACTCAAGACTCTAAATCATATTTGTGAAAATAATAGAATGTGTGGAGTATGATGTTTGTTTCCATGATGCTGCAGTGAATGTTGTCTCTTCTGCATCCTACCCAGTAATGGTTTCAGGAAAAATTGATTAGCACCTACTATCAATATGGTGCTAATGGTGGAAAATTTTAAAGACTCATTTCAGTTAAGCATTTTCACAGTGAACTTTTTTTTTAATTTTTTCATTTTATTTTCTTTATTTTTTGAAATAAAGCTAACTTACAACATTATATTAGTTTTAGATATCAGTTCAGTTCAGTTCAGTCGCTCAGTCATGTCCAACTCTTTGTGACCCCATGAATCGCAGCATGCGATGGCTCCCTGTCCATCACCAACTCCCAGAGTTCACTCAGACTCTCGTCCATCGAGTCAGTGATGCCATCCAGCCATCTCATCCTCTGTTGTCCCCTTCTCTTCCTGCCCCCAATTCCTCCCAGCATCAGAGTCTTTTCCAATGAGTCAACTCTTCACATGAGGTGGCCAAAGTACTGGAGTTAGCTTCAGCATCATTCCCTCCAAGAAGATCCCAGGGCTGATCTCCTTCAGAATGGACTGGTTTGATCTCCTTGCAGTCCAAGGGACTCTCAAGAGTCTTCTCCAACACCACAGTTCAAAAGCACCAATTCTTCGGCACTCAGCTTTCTCGACAGTCCAACTCTCACATCCATATATGACCACTGGAAAAACCATAGCCTTGACTAGACGGACCTTAGTCGGCAAAGTGATGTCTCTGCTTTTGAATATGCTATCTAGGTTGGTCATAACTTTTCCTCCAAGGAGTAAGCATCTTTTAATTTCATGGCTGCAATCACCATCTGCAGTAATTTTGGAGCCCAAATCTGACACCATTTCCACTGTTTCCCCATCTATTTCCTATGAAGTGATGGGACCAGAGGCCATGATCTTCGTTTTCTGAATGTTGAGCTTTAAGCCAACTTTTTCACTCTCCTGTTTCACTTTCATCAAGAGGCTCTTTCGTTCCTCTTCACTTTCTGCCATAAGGCTGGTGTCATCTGTATATCTGAGGTGACTGATATTTCTCCCGGCAATCTTGATTCCAGCTTTAGATATAGAATGTAGTAATTCATTATTTTTATATGTTAAAAATTGATCACTGTAATAAGTCTCGTGAATATCTGTCTCTAAGCTATGTTCTGATGTCTTTATTTTATAATTTGGAGTTTGTGCCTCTTAATCCTTCCTACTTACCCTCAGCCTTCCTCCCTTCTGAGAACTGCTTCTTTGGTCACTGACTCTATGAGCATGTTACAGTTGTGTTGTGTTTGGTCATCTGTTTTGTTAAAAAGCAAGTATCCACAAAAAGGTGAAACTATATGATGTTTTTCTTCCTCTGACTTATTTCACTAAGTCCATCTATGTTATTGCAATTAAAGATCTCACTGTTTCTTATGCCTAGTAATGTTCCACTATGTATGTATATCACATCTTCTTTACTTATTTATGCTTTGATGGGACTAAGGTTGTTTCCATAACTTGGCTGTTATAAATATTGATAAAATGACCATAAATCGGGGTGTATATATCTCTTAGAATTAGTGCTTTTGTATTCTTCAGAAAAAATGCCCAGAAGTAGAATTGCTAGAGCATATGGCAGTTCTATTTTTAATTTTTGGAGGAAGCTCCATCTTGTTTTCCACAATGGCTGCACCGATTTATGTTCCCACGAAAAGTTCTTGATAACACTTGTTATTTGTTGTTTTTCCAATAATAGCCATTTTGAAATGTCTGAGGTGACACCTGTTTGTAATTTTAATTTTCATTTCCTTGATTATTAGTGATATTGAGCATCTTTTCATTTGTCTATTGTCTTCTGTATATCTTCTTAGAAAAATGTATATTGGGGTCCTCTGCTTACATTTTAATCAGGTTGCCTGTTTGATTTTGAGTGATTTGAGTTGTTTGTGTGTTTTGAATATTAAATCATTATCAGATATACCATTTACAAGTATATTCTCACATTCAGTAGGCTGATTTTTCACATACTTGATAGATTTTTTCATTATGCAAAAGTATTTTTTTCCTTTGTTTATTTCCTTTTTTAGTTTAAAATATTCTGATATATGTATTTTTGTCTGAATAAAAATATTCAAAAATATTGCAAAGACCAAAGAATATAAAAGTTTTATGATTTCATGTCTTAACATTTGTCTTTAATTCATCTTGAGTTTATTTGTGTATATGTGTGGGAAACTGAACAACTGGATTCTTCTACAACAGTTGTTCAGTTTTCCCAGAACAATTTATTAACACAGCTCGCTTTTCCCTACTTTATATTCTTGCCCCTCTATAATAGATTAATTAACAAATTAATAAGTGTTTGTTAATTTCTGGGTTCTGTTTTCTTCCATTAATCTGTGTCTATTTTTGTGCCAATACTATAATGTTTTCTCAACTGTGGCTTTGGAGAACAATCTCAAGCCAGGGAATGTGACACTTCCATTTTTGTTTTTCTTTCTCAAGATTCTTTTTTTGGCTATTGGGGATCTTTCGTATTTCATACAAATTTAGAATTATTTACTCTAGTTATGTGAAAAACCCCTTAGACATTACATTCAATCTATAGATTGTCTTGGGTAGAATGACTGTCTTAACAATGTTTGTTCTTTCAATCCATGAGCATGGTGTATCTTTCCGTTTGTTTGTGTCATATTCAGTTTCTTTCATCAAAGTCATACTTTTTCAAGTACAGATCTTTCATGGTTTTGCATATATTTATTTTTAATTTTTATTTAATGTAATTATAAGTTGAATTACTTTCTTAATTTCTCTTTCTATAGTTGTTAGTGTATAGAAATGCAAGAGATTTATATGTATTAATTTCCTATACTGTAACTTTACTGATTTTATTGATTAATTAAAAAAAGGTCGTCGTGTCTTTAGGATTCTTTCTATATAGTATAGTGTCATCTGAAAACAATCACAGTTTAACTTCCTCCTTCCCAATTTAGATTCCCCTTATTTATTTTTTTCTTATCTGATTGTTGTGCCATGATTGCCAATTCTTTGTTGAATAAGAGAGTAAAAGTAGCCATTCATATCTTGTTTCTGATCTTAGAAGAAATATTTTATCTTCATCACTGCATATGATTATGGATTTGTAATTAATGGCTTTTATTATATATATTATATTATCTCTATAGTCACTTTGTTGAGAGTTTTTATCATAAATGGATGTGACATTTTTTGAGCTTTTTCTTATTCTATTGAGACAATTACAGAAATTCTATTCTTCATTTGTTGATATGATGTACCATGTTAAATGTTTTTGACATAATAATTAATCTTTTTTGTTTTGTGCAACATGGTAAATTATTGTGGATAGAGACAATTTTACTATTTTTGTCTTTGAACGTTTCTTCTAGCTTTCTACACGTGATTGATCTTCTCTTGCTAATATTTGCCTTTACCAGTGTTATTTTTTCCTTTTATAATTTCTACATTTCTAGTTGTTTTCTGTTTAGAGAATTCCTTTTAACATTTCTTGAAAAGTTAACAGTGGTAATGAACTCTTTTAGCTTTTGGTTCTCTATAAAACTCCTTGTCTCTCCTTCAAATCTGAATGAAAGCCTTGACTGTTGAGTAGTCTTGATTAAAGGTGTTTTCTTTCCGTCACTTTGAATATATTATACCACTCCCCTTTGATCAGCAAAGTTTCTGCTGAAAGATCTGCTCATATTCTTATGGGAGTTTCGCAGTATATAAACAGTTGTTTTTCATATCCTGTTCTTAATCTATTTGTATTTAATTTATGCTACTTTAATTCTTTGGGTTCCTCTTGTTTGGGACTCTTTGTTTGCTAGACTTCTAGATTTAGGTGTCCAATTTCCTTTTTCTAGTTATGGAAGTTTTTAACTATTACTGTCAGATAAGTTATCTGAAGCTTTCTCTCACTATTCTCCCTTTGTGATGCCTAAGATAAAATTTTATTTTCTTGATGTTGTCTCAAAAGTTTCTTAAATGACTTTTTTTTTTTAATTCTCTTTTTCTATTCCTCTTGGATGATTTCCACTACTCTGCCTTTTAGTTTGCTCATCCATTCCTCTGCATAATCTAATCTATTGTTAATCCTTTATAGTGTATCCATTACTTAGATTATTCAATTCTTTGGCTCTGTTTTGTTCTTCTTTATATTTTCTAACTCTTCAATGAAATTCTCAATCTGTTCATGCAATTTTCTTGGGTTTGTTGAGAATCTTTATGATCATTACCTTGAATTTTTTATTTAGTCAGTTAGTTATCTCCAGTTCATTTTGTTCTTATTCTGAGGTTTGTCTTATTTCTTTGTTCAGACCACATTCTCCTATCATCTTGCTTTGCTTAGTTCTTTGTGTTTATTTCTTAATATTACATAAGTCAGCTGCATTTCTTAATCTTGCCGAAATGACTTTTTGTAGGTGACATCATATATTACCCAGCAGCACACTCTTCTTTTGTCATCAGAGGTAAAATACTCCTCAGGTGCTGCTTATGTAGGCTGTGGGCACTTTTCTGTTGCAACAGGGCTAACTACTCTTAGTACACTGGTATGCACTGGCATGCACAGTCGAGGAGACCTGGAGGATGTTTTCATCCTCTTGATGAGAGGAATGGGGTCCTGGTATGGCTGGCTATGTAGCCTGGGGGTCCAAGGCCTGATGATATCCCAGTTTTGAATGGAACCATCTCTCCATAGCTGTCACTAGAGCCAAATAAGTTCAGGTTGGTGCTGACCTGCTGGTGGGTAGTGACATTGTATGGCTAAATGATTAACCTGGGGTCCCCAGAGCTGGAACCAACTACCTGGTGGGCAAGTAGGTCCATGTACTAATAGCATGACAAGAAAAATTCAAAATAGCGCTTGCTAACACCAGAGTCTTTGTGACAGAATGAATTCCTCAAAATGGTGACTGCCAGCATATATGCTCTAGAAAGAGTCCCATTTGCCTCCTGACTTCCTGAAGGCTCTCCAGGATCAGCACTCAGGTTCCTTTTATTTTTTTAATTTAATTATTTTAAATTGAAGGATAATTGATTTTCAGAATTGTGTTGTTTTCTGTAAAACCCCAACATGAATCAGCCATAGGTATACATATATCCCCTCCCTTTTGAAGCTCCCTCCCATCTTCCTCCCCATCCCATTCCTCTAGGTTGATTCAGAGCCCCTGTTTGAGTTTCCTGAGCCATACAGCAAATCCCCTTTGGCTAATTATTTTATATATGATCATGTAAGTTTCCATGTTACTCTTTCCATACATCTCACCCTCTCCTCTGCTTTTCCCATGTCCATAAGTCTATTTTCTATGTCTGTTACTCCACTGTTGCCCTGTAAGTAAATTCTTCAGTATGATGTTTCTAGATTATTTATATATGCTTAGAATATAATATTTATCTTTCTCTTTCAAACTAACTTCACTCTTTATAATAGGTTCTAGGTTCATCCACATCATTAGAACAAACTCAAGTGTATTCCTTTTTATGGCTGAGTAATATTCCATTAAATATATGTACCAAAATTTCCATATCCATTCGTCTTTTGATGGATATCTAGGCTGCTTCCATGTTCTAGCTATTGTAAATAGTGCTGCAATGAACATTAGGGAACATGTGTCTTTCTCAATTTTGATTTCCTCAAAATGTAGGAGGACCCATTAAGCCCCCTAGGAGTGGGATTAGTGGGTCATATGGAGGCTTTATTCCTAGTTTTTAAAGGAAGCTCCATACAGTCTTCCATAATGGCTGTATCAATTTATATTCCCACCAACAGTGCAAGAGCATTCCCTTTTCTTCACACCCTCTCCAGCATTTGTTGTTGGTAGACTTTTTGATGATGACCGTTCTCACTGGTATGAGCTGATATCTCATTATAGTTTTGATTTGAGTTTCTCTAATAAAGAGTAATGCAGAGCATCTTTTCATGTGTTTGTTAGCCATTAGTATATCTTTGCTAGAGAAATGTCTGTTTAGGCCTTTTTCCCACTTTTTGATTGGGTTGTTTGTTTTTCTTGTATTGAGTTGTATGAGCTGCTTGTATATTTTGGAAATTAATCCTTTGTCAGTCGTTACACTAGCTATTATTTTCTCCCATTCTGAGGGTTGTCTTTTCACCTTGCTTATATTTTCTTTGTTGCTTATACTTGCCAAAATTACTGCAGATGGTGACTGCAGCCATGAAATTAAACAACGCTTCCTCCTTGGAAGAAAAGCTATGACCAACCTAGACAACATATTAAAAAGCAGAGACATTACTTTGCCATCTAGTCAAAGCAATGGTTTTTCCAGTAGTCATGTATGGATGTGAGAGTTGGATTATAAAGAAAGCTGAGCATGGAAGAACTGATGCTTTTGAACTGTGGTGTTGGAGTGAGTTGGACTGTTGAGAGTCCCTTGGACTGCAAGGAGACCCAACCTGTATATCCTAAAGGAAATTAGTCCTGAACATTCATTGGAAGGACTGATGCTGAAGTTGAATCTACAATATTTTGTCCACTTGATGAAAAAGAATCAACTCATTGGAAAAGACCTTGATGCTGGGAAAGAATGAAGGCAAGAGGAGAAGGGGATGACAGAGAATGAGATGGTTGAATGGCATCACCAACTCAGTGGGCATGAGTTTGAGTAAACTCCAGGAGTTGGTGATGGACAGGGAGGCGTGGCATGCTGCAGTCCATGGGTAGTAAAGAGTCGACACTACTGAGTGACTGAACTGAACTGAACTGAACTGATACTTTCATTTCCTGTGCAAAAGCTTTTTAGTTTAATCAGGTCCCACTTGTTTATTTTTGTTTATATTTCCATTACTCTAGAAGGTGGCTCATAGGGGATTTTGTTTTGCTTTATGTCACCAAGTATTCTTCCAATGTTTTCCTCTAAGTTTTATACTTTCTGGTATTACATTGAGGTTTTAAATCCATTTTGAGTTTATCTTTGTGTATGATGTTAGGAAGTGTTCTAATTCCATTCTTTTATATGTAGCTGTCTAATTTCCTAAAACCATTTATTAAAGAGGCTGTCTTTGCCCCATTTGTATATTCATGCTTCCTTTGTCAAAAACAAGGTACCCATAGGTTCAGGGGTTTATTTCGTGGCTTTCTATCTTCTTCCAGTGGTCTATATTACTGTTTTTGTGCCAGTATCATACTGTCTTGATGACTGTAGCTGTGTAGTATAATCTGAAGTCAGGAGGACTGATTCCTACAGCTCCATTCTTTTCTAAAGATCGTTTTGGCTCTTCAGGGTCTTTTGTGTTTCCATATGAATTGTGAAATTTTTGTTCTAGTTCTGTGAAAAATGTCATTGGTAATTTGATAGGGATCTCGTTGAATCTGTAGATTGCATTTGGTAGTGTAGTCATTTTCACAATATTGATTCTTCCTACCCAGGAACATGGAATATCTCTCCATCTGTTAATGTAATCTTTGATTTCTTTCATTAATGTCTTATAATTTTCTGTGTATACCTCTTTTTTCCCCCTTGAAAGTGAAGGTGAAAGTAAAGTCACTCAGTCATGTCCGACTCTTTGTGACCCCATGGACTGTAGCCCACCAGGCTCCTCCATAAGTTTATTCCCATATATTTTATTCTTTTTGTTTCAATGGTGAATGGTATTGATTCTTTAATTTCTCTTTCTGATTTTTCATTCTTAGTACATAGAAATGCAAGTGTGATTTCTGTGTATTGAGTTTGTATCCTGCAACTTTGCTAAATTCACTGGTTAGCCCTAGTAATTTTCTAATACCATCTTTAGGGTTTTCTATGTATAATATCATGTCATCTGCAAACAGTGAGAGCTTTACTTCTTTTCCAATCTGGATTCCTTTTATTTCTTTTTCTTCTGTGATTACTGTAGCTATGACTTCTAGAACTATGTTGAATAATAGTGGTAAAAGTGGACATTCTTATCTTGTTCCTGATTTTAGGATGAATGCTTTCAGTTTTTCACCATTGAGGATGTTTGCTGCAGGCTTATCATATATAACCTTTACTATGCTGAGGTAGGTTCCTTCTATGCCCATTTTTGGAAGATTTTTAATCATAAATGGGTGCTAAATTTTGTCAAAGGCTTTTTCTGCATCCATTGAGATGATTATGTGTTTTTTATCTTTCAATTTGTTAATATCAATCACATTAATTGTTTTGCATATATTGAAGAATCCTTGCATCCCTGTAATAAACCCAACCTGATCATGGTGTATGAGCTTTTTGATGAGTTGCTGAATTTTGATTGCTCAAATTTTGTTAAGGAATTTTACACTGATGTCCATCAATGATATTGGCCTGTATTTTTCTTTTTGTGTATTGTCTTTGTCTGGTTTTGGTATCAGGGTGATGGTGGCCTTGTTGAATGAGTTTGGAAGTGTTCCTCCCTCTGCAATTTTTTGAAAGTGTTTCAGAAGGATAAGCATTACCTCCTCTCTAAATGTTTGATAGAATTCTCCTGTGAAGACTTCTGGTCCTGGGATTTATTTTTTTTCCCTTTTTTTATATATATATACACATATATTTTATCACAGCTTCAATTTCAGTGCTTGTAATTGGGTTGTTCATAATTTCTATTTCTTCCTGGTTCAGCCTTGGAAGATTGAACTTTTCTAAGAATCTGATCATTTCTTCTAGGTTATCCATTTTATTGCCATATAGTTATTCATAATAGTCTCTTATAATCCTTTGTATTTCTGCATTGTCTGATACACCTCTCCTTTTTCATTTCTAATTTTGTTGATTTGATTCCTCTCTCTTTTTTGTTGATGAGTCTGGTTAATGGTTTCACAGTTTTGTTTATCTTCTCAACCAACCAGCTTTTAGTTTTATTAATCTTTCAGTTCAGTTCAGTCACTCAGTAGTGTCCGACTCTTTGTGACCCCATGAATTGCAGCACGCCAGGCCTCCCTGTCCATCACCATCTCCCGTACTATTTTTTTTTTTCCTTTTCTTTTTCATTTATTTCTGTTCTGATCTTTATGTTTATTTTTCCTTCTGCTACTTTTTGGTTTGTTTGTTTGTTGTTCATCTTTTTCCAGTTGTTTTAGGTGTAGAGTTAAGTTGTCTATTTTAATGTTTTTCTTGTTTCTTGAGGTAAGATTGTATTGCTATAAATGTCGCTCTTAGAACTGCTTTTGCTGCATCTCACTGGTTTTGAATTGTGCTTTAATTGTCACTTTTTTCTAGAAATTTTTTTTAATTTACATTTTGATTTCTTCAGTAACATTGGTTATTTATAAACATATTGTTTAATCTCCATGTGCTTGTATTTTTTAATTTTTTTTCTTTCTTTCTCATAATTGATATCTTGTCTCATAGAGTTGTGATCAAAGAAGATGCTTGATATGATTTCAGTTGTCTTAAATTTACTGAAGTTTGATTTATGACACAAGATATGGTTTATCCTGGAGAATGCTACATATGCTACTTGAGAAGATGTATTCTTCTGCATTTGGATGGAATGTTCTGAAGATATCAATGAGATCCATCTCATCTAATGTATCATTTAAGACATGTTTCTTATTAATTTTCCCTTTTGATGGTCTGTCCATTGGTGTGAGTGAACTGTTAAAGTCTCCTACTATTATTTTGTTGCTGTCAATTTCTCCTTTTATGTCTGTTAGTGTTTGTCTTATAATTTGAGGTGCTTCTAAGTTGGGTGCATAGATATTTACAATTGTCATATCTTCCTCTTGGATTGATCCCTTGATCATTATGTAGTGTCCTTCCTTATCTCTTGTAATCTTCTTTATTTTAAGGTCTATTTTCTCTGATATGAGGACTGCTACTCCAGCTTTCTTTTGCTTCCCATTTGCATGGAATTTATTTTTCCATCCTTTCACTTTCAGTCTATATGTGTCTTTAGGTCTGAAGTGCGTTTTTTTGTAGACAGCATATATATGTGTCTTGTTTTTGTATCCATTCAGCCAGTCTGATTCTTTTGGTTGGAGCATTTAATCAGCTTACATTTTAAGTAATTACTGATATATATGTTGCTATCATCGTTTTATTCTTTGAGGTTTGACTTTGTGGATCTTTTTCTTCTCTTTCATTTCTTGACTATATAAGTCCCTTTACCATTTGCTATAAAGTTGATTTGGTGGTAGTGAATTCTCTTAATTTTTGCTTATCTGAATAGCTTTTGATTTTACCACCGTGTTTTTTTTTTTTTTTTTAAATGAGATCCTTCTCTGGTAGAGTAATCTTTGTTGTAGATTTTTGCCTTTCAGTACTTTAAATATATTCTGCCATTCCCTTCTGGCCTGAAGAGTTTCTGCTGAAAGATCAGCTGTTAAGCATATGGGGTTTCCCTTGCATGTTACTTGCTACTTTTCCTTTGTTGCTTTTAATATTTTTTCTTTGTGTTTAGTCTTTGTTAGTTTGATTAGTATGCGTCTTGGTGTGTTTCTCCTTGGGATTATCCTGTAAGGGACTTTTTGCACCTCTGGGACTTGATTGACTATTACCTTTTCCATGTTGGGGAAATTTTCAACTATAATCTCTTCAAAATTTTTCTTTTACCGTTTGGATCCTTATCATTCGAGTGTTGGTGCGTTTGATATTGTTCAAGAGGTCTCTGAGGCTATCTTCAGTTCTTTTCATCCTTTTTATTTTATTCTGCTCTTCAGAAGTTATTTTCACCATTTTATCTTCCAGCTCCCTGATTTGTTATTCTGCTTCAGATATTCTGCTATTGATTCCTTATAGAGTATTTTTAATTTCAGCAATTGAGTTGTTTGTCTCTATATGTTTAATCTTTAATTCTTCTATGTCTTTGTTAATTGATTTTTGCATTTTCTCTGCTCTGTTTTCAAGGTTTTTTTTTTTTTTAATCATATTTACTATCATTTTTCTGAATTCTTTTTCAGGTAGTTTGCTATTTCCCATAATTTATTTGAACTTCTGTGTTTCTAGTTTGTTCCTTCATCTGTGTGGTGTTTCTCTGCCTTTTCATTTTTTTTTTTTTTTAACTTATTCTGTTTGAGGTCTCCTTTTCCCAGGCTTCAAGGTTGAATTCTTTCTTCCTTTTAGTTTCTGCCCTCCTAAGCATGATTCAGTGGTTTCTCCAAGGTTCATATAGGGTGAGATTTGTGCTAAGTTTTCCTTTGTTTGTTTGCTTTTCCTCTGATAGTAAAGTCTGAGTGAGGTGGTAATCCTGTCTGCTGATGACTGTGTTTGTATTTTGTTGTTGTTGTTGCTTAGATTTGAAGTTCCACACAGGGTGCTACTGGTAATTGGATGATGGCAAATCTTGTATTCAAGTGGTTTCATTTGTGTGAGTTCTCTGTATGTGATATTCCTTAGGGTTAGTTCTCTGGTAGTCTAGGGTCTTGGAGTCAATGCCCACTCCAAAGTGTCAGGGCTTGATCTCTGGTCAGGAATGAAGATTCCACAAGTGATTTGTTATGGCAATAAGTGAGATTATAACAAATAACCAAAAATGAGAAAACAAAGGTGAACCCCGGACAAGTGGCAGTTACAAAATCAAGGAAATAATAACTAAATAATGGAATATATACATACACATATACACCCATAAGCAAAATTGAAACAGCCCAACAAAAATAAAGTATAATAGATTGCCCCAGCTAATGAATAGCTAAATAGAGGTAGATAAAGAATATTTATATACATTAAAGATTAACTACAATGGGAAAAGAACAGTAGAAAAAGCAAACAAAGGAAAAAAAATGTAAAAATAATAATAGGCTTAAGAATTAAAATTTTAAAAAATATAGAAAAAGAAGAAAGAAAAGAAAAAAAAATAAGTAAAAAGAAAGAAAACTCCACAGAACTGCAAAAGCCAATGTAGCAGAGGTTTAGAACAACAATAAAAAATGTGACTGAGAAATGAAAAAAAAAAAAAAAAAAAACTCAAAAGTTTCATTAGATTTCATATTGCCAGTAAAATTGACAACTACAACAGAGGGTGGGGGAAAAAATCAAAAGAATCTACAGCACAAATCAAATCATAAGAATAATAAATGTTTTTCTTGACTCTAACTGCTGTCAGAGTCCTTTCCTTTGCTTGGAGTCACAGTCCACCTAACCTCCCTAGGATGCTCTCCAACACTGTGCTGGTCTCTGGATCTGCTGTGGGGGCAGCTCAGATTCTAACCCGGCCTTACTCTTGTGTGTTTTTGCCTCCAATGTCCACAGCTATCAGATCTAGTGTGTTGTCTTTTGTGGGAGCTCTCAATGACCTTTTATATAGTCCATAGACACAGAGTCTGCTTATTTGACTGTGTGGATTTAATTTGCAGCTTGAACAGCTTGTGGGAAGGTTTTGGATCTTCTTCCTTAGACGCACTGTCCCCAGGTTTCAATTGTGGTTTTATTTCCACCTCTGCATGTGGGTCATTCACTGGAGTTTGCTCCTGAGGCTGCCCTGAAATAGTTGGGTCTGCCCTAGTGAGGGCTAAGTGTGTAGGTGGTGCAGCAGCTTCAGACAAAGGGGTTCTGGCATCACCAAGTACTCGGGGAGTTGGTGATAGGGCAGTAGGAAATATAGTGCTCTAGAAGGGCCAGTATTGGCCAATACACTTCCAGTATTCTTGCCTGGAGAACTCCCTGACAGAGAAGCCTGGTAAGCCACAGTCCATAGGGTCACAAAGAGCTGGACATGACCGAAGTGACCCCTTGTGTATAGACATGAGTATTTATTTATTTATTTATTTATTTATTTTGGCCTATGGCAGCTCTGCCCAGTGAGAGTTGAGCATGAAAGTGCCACAGCTGCCTAGCTTGTGGGGACCCTGGTGGCACCAAGTGTGCAGGGACATAGACTGCCTCCAACTGCAGAAGTTAAGGCCCTATCAGAGTCTTATCGAGCCTTTTGAGCTGGAGATCAGAATTTCTCTTTGATCCATTTAGGCACTTAAAGGTCTCCTTGCTTGGGGTCCTTCTCTGTTGTTCAGTCAGACACATAGAGGATCACCCTTGGCTGAGGTCCTATTCTGTACATTGGCGAGTCAGAAACTTAAAGGGGCATCCTGGGTGGGATCCTACTCTGTGGTTTGATGGGCCAGCCTCTCTATTGTTTAGCTGCCAATTCTGGTGTGTAGGGAGAGAGAGGCTATGTTGCAAGGCTGCCTGGCTTTCGGCCACAGGCATTTCCCACCCTAATCTCCTTCCTCACATCCCCTTGATCAGTGTCTCTTCAGTCAACAGCAGTCGTTGCCCTGGGATTGCTCCACAATCTCTGAACTCCAGCTCCCAGCCACAGTACCTTCTAGGGGATTTGCTTCCCTATCTGGGGTGTGTATGGCTGTGGCAAGAACTGTCTGATTCTCTTTCCATTTAGGCTGTCACACATCAGCTGTTTCAGCCTTAAATGTTCCTCTTCTGACTCAGACATTGCCCCAGTGTAGGGACTGGACCTCTGCTTCAGGTTCCCCACCTACTGAGGGCAGGTCCAGACCTACTAATACTCCTGTTTCCCCCTAGTTCCTTCATCTTACCAAGTTTCATGTAGTTCTATATATTATTTTTCACTGGTCAGGTACTCTTGTCCACTCTCAGCTGGTGTTCTGCATGCACTTCTGTGTCTGAAGTATCCCTGATGTATCCATGGAGAGAGATGTACTCCACATCCACTGCTCCTCCTCATCTGGTTCTCTTCCTCCAGAAATTTTAACACTTATTCTCCAAAGTTTGTGTCTGTTTCACTTTTGGAAGCCCTAGAAGAGATGGGTGTATGTCAGGTTCCTTTTAAATTAATGCTCTGTTCTTGCTATTGGGGTATGAGGTTTTTTTTTTTTTTTTTTTTTTTTTTTTGGTGCACTCTTTAAGAGCAGAGTCTCTGCATCAAGCTCTCTGAAGTGAAGAAGTGAAGGCACTCAGGTGTGTCTGACTCTTTGCAACCCCATGGATGGTAGCTCACCAGGCCCCTCTGTCCATGGGATTCTCCAGGCAAGAATACTGGAGTGAGTTGCCATTTACTTCTCCAGGGAATCTTCCCAACCAAGGGATTGAACCCAGGTCTCCTGCATTGCAGGCAGATGCTTTAACCTCTGAGCCACCAGACATATATAAGAGCAGAGTCTCTGCATCAAGCTCTCTCAGTTCAGTTCAGTCACTCAGTTGTGTCCGGCTCTTTGCAACCCCATGAATCGCAGCATGCCAGGCCTCCCTGTCCATCACCAACTCCCAGAGTTCACTCAGACTCATGTCCATCGAGTTAGTGATGCCATCCAGCCATCTCATCCTCTGTCATCCCCTTCTCCTCCTGCCCCCAATCCCTCCCAGCATCAGAGTCTTTTCCAATGAGTCAACTCTTCACATGAGGTGGCCAAAGTACTGGAGTTTCAGCTTTAGCATCATTCCTTCCAAAGAAATCCCAGGGCTGATCTTCAGAATGGACTGGTTGGATCTCCTTGCAGTCCAAGGGATCCTCAAGAGTCTTCCCCAACAGCACAGTTCAAAAGCATCAATTCTTCGGCGCTCAGCCTCCTTCACAGTCCAACTCTCACATCCATACATGACCACAGGAAAAACCATAGCCTTGACTATACGGACCTTAGTCGGCAAAGTAATGTCTCTGCTTTTGCATATACTATCTAGGTTGGTCATAACTTATCTTCCAAGGAGTAAGCGTCTTTTAATTTCATGGCTTCAGTCACCATCTGCAGTGATTTTGGAGCCCCCCAAAATAAAGTCTGACACTGTTTCCTCATCTATTTCCCATGAAGTGATGGGACTGGATGCCATGATCTTCGTTTTCTGAATGTTGAGCTTTAAGCCAACTTTTTCGCTCTCCTCTTTCACTTTCATCAAGAGGCTTCTTAGCTGCTCTTCACTTTCTTCCATAAGGGTGGTGTCATCTGCATATCTGAGGTGATTGATATTTCTCCCGGCAATCTTGATTCCAGCTTGTATTTCTTCCAGTCCAGCGTTTCTCATAATGTACTCTGCATAGAAGTTAAATAAGCAGGGTGACAATATACAGCCTTGACATACTCCTTTTCCTGTTTGGAACCAGTCTGTTGTTCCATGTCTAATTTTAACTGTTGCTTCCTGACCTGCATACAGATTTCTCAAGAGGCAGGTTAGGTGGTCTGGTATTCCCATCTGTCTCAGAGTTTTCCACAGTTTGTTTTGATCCTCCCAGTCAAAGGCTTTGGCATAGTCAATAAAGCAGAAATAGATGTTTTTCTGGAACTCTCTTGCTTTTTCCATGATCCAGCGGATGTTGGCAATTTAATATTTAAGGAATGTTGTAAAGTTAGCATATTTTGCTATAGCTTATAAAAGTTAGGAATTTTTAGAGACACTATAGCTAGAAACCTTTTTAAGAGATAGTGAGCTCAGGATGTTAGGAGCCAACAGGATTTAGGAAGATAAGTAGTAAACTGAGGAATGTAGTATGAGTTACAATGTAATCACAAGTTAACTATAGGACACATTAGAAGAGGTAGATAATAGATGATAAGGCTGATTCCAAGAGAATCATTGAAGCAGGAACTCTGTTTGAAGAGCAACATTGATTTGTGGAGATAATAAATCTGGGAGAGCGGGATCTGAAAATGTCAAACCTCTGGTCTAATGCTTTTGTAAAAGTATAAAAGAGAATCTTAAACTTGAAATAAACAGGAAGTCCAAAAGAAAATTGAGAGGCTGCCTCATTCACCGACACTGTTCACCTCTTCAGGTTGACTCCCTGGCTGCTGGAGTTGGACTCTGGCATGTATGGAAACACTAAAGGCCTTGAATAGCCAAAGTAATCTTGAGAAAGAAGAATGGAGTTGGATGGATCAACCTTCTTGACTTCACACTATACTACAAATCTACAGTCATCAAGACAGTATTGTACTGACACAAAAACAGAAATATAGACCACTGGAACAAGATAGAAAGCCCAGAGATAAATCCATGCACCTATAGACAACTTATCTTTGACAAAGATGCCACACATACACAATAGAGAAAAGACAGTTCTTCAACAAGTGGTGGTCAAGATCCTCTAAGACCCACCTTCTAGGGTAATGGAAATAAAAACAAAAATAAACAAATGGGATCTAATTAACCTTAAAAGTTTTTGCACAATGAAGGGAAGTCTAAGCAAGGTAAAAAAATAAAAAACTCAAAATGGGAGAAAATAATAACAAATGAAGCAATCAATAAAGAATCTTTTGGACACTGTGGGAGAGGGAGAGGGTGGGATGATTTGGGAGAATGACATTGAAACATGTATAATATCATATAAGAAAAGAATCGCCAGTCCAGGTTCGATGCAGAATACAGGATGCTTGGGGCTGATGCACTGGGATGACCCAGAGGGATGGTATGGGGAGGGAAGGGGGAGGGGGGTTCAGGATTGAGAACACATGTACACCCGTGGCAGATTCATGTTGATGTATGGCAAAACCAATACAATATTACCCTCTTGCACTGTTGGTGGGTATGTAAATTGATATAGCCACTATGGAGAATAATATGGAGATCCCGTAAAGAAACTGGAGTAAAGATGTCTGACTACTGGGCATATATGCTGAGGAAACCATAATTGAAAAAGACACATATACCCCAATGTTCACTGCAGCACTATTTGCAATAGCCAGGGCCTGAAAGCAACCTAGATGTCCATTGACGAATAAGGAAATTGTGTTACATATATACAATGAAAAATTACTCACTCATAAAAAGGAACACATCTGAGTCAGCTCTAATGAAATGGATGAACTTAGAGCCTATCATACAGAGTGAAGAAAGTCAGAAAGACAAATATCAAATATTATTAACATATACATATGGAATCTAGAAAAATAGTAATGATGCTCCTATTTGCAAGGCAGCAAAGGAGATACAGATATAAAGAACAGACTTTGGGGCACAGTGGGGGAAGGAGAGGGGGATGATTTGAGATGATTTCAATAGCATTGAAACATATACATTACCACATGTAAAATGAATAACCAGTGGGAGTTTGATGTATGAACCCAAAGCCAGTTGTCTGAGACAATCTAGAGGCATGAGACTGGGAGGGAGGTGGGGAGGGGTTGGTGGGGGCATATATACACCTGTGGCTGATTGCTGTTTATGTATGGCAGAAGCCATCACAATATTGTAATTATCCTCTAATTAAAAATAAATAAATGAAAAATTTAAAAAACGTCATCAATAAGAGATGTTGTAAGTTTCTTGGTAACACATTTACATTGAAATAAGGTAAGATAAATATAAAAAGTAAGCAAAAGTCACATATAATTTCATTTGTTGAAAAGTAGAAAATATTCATTTTTCTCTCTTGCTCTTTCTTTCTTGTCTTCTTCTTTTTTTTTTTTTTTTCCCCTGTTAACTTACGACTATGAGATGCAGAGTAGACTGAATTGCACAGCTTTGCTATTAAATCACCTATTCCTGTCACCGATAGTGTTCAAACCCTTCCCATGTCATTAATCTCAACTAAGCTAGTTGGAACTAGACTCTATTTTTCTGGGCTCCAGAATCACTGTAGATGGTGACTGCAGCCATGAAATTAAAAGACACTTACTCTTTGGAAGGAAAGTTATGACCAACCGAGACAGCATATTGAAAAGCAGAGACATTACTTTGTCAACAAAGGTTCGTCTAGTCAAGGCTATGATTTTTCCGTTGGTCATATATGGATATAGGAGTTGAACTATAAAGAAAGCTGAGCACTGAAGAATTGATGCTTTTGAACTATCGTGTTGGAGAAGACTCTTGAGAGTTCTGTGGACTGTAAAGAGATCCAACCAGTCCATCCTAAAGGAAATCAGTCCTGAATATTCATTGGAAGGACTGAGGTTGAAGCTGAAACTCCAATACTTCGGCCACTTGATGCTAAGAGCTGACTCGTTTGAAAAGACCCTGATGCTGGGAAAGATTGAACACAGGAGGAGAAGGGGATGGCAGAGGATGAGATGGTTGGATGGCATCACTGACTCAATGGACATGAGTTTGGGTGAACTCCAGGAGATGGTGATGAACAGGGAGGCCTGGTGTGCTGTGGTTCATGGGTCGCAAAGAGTAAGACACAACTGAGCGACTGAACTGAACTGATCTACAAAAAGGTTTTCTGCCAAAGATGTCCACAGGGGAATATTTACCATATTTTACCTAGTTAGCCAACTTTGTGTGTATGTGTGTTTAAACAAACTAAATAAAAATAAAAACAGCAATCTGTTTTCCCCATAAGCTGTTAAAATATGTTGGAGTTGAGTTGAAAACAAATCGCCTAAGTACACATTCATGACTTGCAAAATATAAACTAATAACTAAGGAAAAATGTATGAAATAGTAGCTAAAAGACTCAATTATCCTTTAGCAAGTGAATATATTTGTCTGGAAGTAGACAAAAACTATTCACATCATATTCCTCAGGGGTGTCATCCCCTAAAACATTGTGGTTTGCTGGCCAAGATGATGGGATCAGTTTTTAGGCAGAATTGATTTGTAATCTCACTTCACTATCCATACAATTTTGACCACATTATTTGTTCCTGAGAAGCCTCAGTTTCTTCATCTTTTTTAAAAATTAATTTATTTATTTCAATTGGAAGCTAATTACTTTGCAATTCTTTGTCTTTTGATTGAGGGTAACAACACATTTCCTTGTAGTGCTTTTGTGAACACTAAGATAATTCATTCAAAGATTTCAGACTACATCGAAGTCAATAAACATAAGCTATTATGCTACACAATAATAATATTTATTAATATATTATTATTATTTGTACTCCTACGATAAGAAGATGTTAACCTAAACTCTAGTGAATCTCACTGCCCAGTATCTAATTCCTTGCAATGTGACAATACCATTTCTCCCACAGTTGACGGAATCTACCTCTATATTTCTTGTATCTGGGCTGACCTTGAGATTCGCTGTGGTGAAAGTAATGTTGGGTGAGTTCTAACACTAGACCTTAAGAGTTATTACTTTTTCTGTTCTTGGTCTATTGGAGCATGTCTGCATTATATGGAGAATCATTGTCTAGCTTTCTGGAGGATGAGACACCATGTGAAAGAATGTCAAGACACTCAAGCAACATCCAGCAAACTGCCAGATACATGACTGAGGCCATCTTGGGTCATCCAGCCCCAGCTGAACCATCAGGTGACCACAGCCACATAACTGATCTTGGGAGAAACCAGCAGAGATGCCACCCATCTGTGCTCAACCAAAATTGTTCATCTGCAAGTAGAATACTTTTTGCTATAAGTCATGTTTTGTGGTTTGTTATACAGTAATAGTTAACTGATCCAGTTTTATATATTATATTTCCTTACAAACTCCTTTCACGCAAATATTTTAAAGTCCCAGTGTTTGCTTGTGCATATTCTTTAAAACTCATATGCTGGATACTAGGACTAGAAGTATCACATTATGCTTGCTAAAGGCACCCTTCATATGAAGAGGTTTTATTTGGAAAGAAGGGAGATGCAGCATATAGACATTAAATGGTATGATCCAAGAAAGAACAAGTTTATATTTTTAGTAATATCTGCTTGAAATCTAGTGAGAAAAATACTTAGCACTGATATTGAAAAACTTAACTAGAATAAATGAAAAAAATTTAAAACTGAGAATTCTCAGACTATTTTCCTTAGCAAGGCACTTGAAACATTTAAAGAATCAGGGGAAATTAGGGCCTGAAACAAGAAAGTCTTGGTCTCAGGGATTATCAATCATCTCTGTTAATCTTGGCTTTGCAAATAACATGGAAACTAGAGGCAATCCCAGGGTAGATGAAGGAATTTAGGGAACAGTCCAGTGATAAGCTATGTTCTTGAAAACAGAAATGAAAGGAAGCAGCAATGGCAAAAGTGTAGGAATTTCAGGGGTTGAAAATTTTTGGAAAAGATACAAGATTGGTGTTTAAAATAAATATGGCTCAGTCTAAAGTCTGAAAGAAGGAGAAAAAAAGAAGTAAGACAGGAAGACAAGAATGAGGAAGTTTTTGTGGTCGAATAGGTTTTTTTTTTTCTTTGGTTTGTTTGTTTCCTTAAAGTCTTCACCAGAGCTTACAAAAAGCACATTAGCTGAAGAATTAAAACTTCTTACAGTTTAGGATAAAGAAATCCCCTGGGAGAAAACCAGAGGAGGGCTTCTCAAAGGTCTCAGAATCTTTGTGTATATTACAATGAAGTAAGTTGATTTTTCTGATAAACTTACTTGGGCTCATGTTAAATGATTAGTTGATTCTAAATTTCATCTCACTTGAAAAAGAGAGTAGTTGAAACTATTTTGTTTCTATTTTCCCAATTTATAAACCTATTTACATAAAGCAAACAAATTAAACATGTCAATTTTATTTCAGTTTAACAATTTTTTCTTTAAACTAGAAAAGGAGAACTTAATCTTAAAATATAAATGAAACCCTCTTATGAAATTTTCAAGAAATGTATCACACACTATCTTCACTTGTTTTCCACTTACTTTTAGCTCATTGCAACAAGTTTTACTTCCTGGTCAATCATTGATTATTCTAAAATCCCCAAGTTTTCAATGGAAACATTTTAGTCTTTATTGTCATAACTAATGAAAAGCAGTTGACAGTAATGTGCACTTCATAAAATTCTCTCTTCCCTTGATATCTGTGACCCAGATTCTCCATCTCTCTCTTTAGATTTCCTCCGTCTCTGTCCTTTTAAACACCTGTGACCCAAGGTTTTATTCTGTTCTTGGAACTCTCTACTTTTGTATTTGCCACAGTTTTCTTTCTTTCTTTCTTTCTTTTTTTCTTGTCAATATTATCCATCCTCCCCCATGGTTAATTTTTATTATTATTATTATTATTATATAAGTTTCAGGTGTACACCATTATGATTTTATATATATATATATATATATATATATATATATATATATATATATATTATATACTCTACAAAATGATCACCATGACAGGTCTAGTTACCATCAATCACTGTACAGTTCACAGTTTTTATATCACCAGCAAATTATTTACTCTGAGATGTGTCTTTAGCCATTAATTCTCTCTCAAGCTTAAAACTGATACATTCAGCTGTCATCTGACCACATTCTGGAGTTCCTGACATCTAATACTAATTTTCTTTTTCTTTCCCTAAGCTTACTGTCATCCTAGACCACTTTGTGCCAATATGAATTAATCCTATCACACAAACTAGAGTCAGAAACTTGGGTAATTCTTGAATTTTTCCTCTTTATTAATTTAAACATCCAATTAGTTAGCAAGATCTGTTGACTAATAGATAACTAGGAAAAAAAAATCTTTAGTCTCTCACTTCTCTGATCCAATTATGGTATTGCTTAGAGCTCTCTTTGTAAAGCCCAAATAAATTATCATCCTACCTAAGAACCTCGAGTGGTCTTTCATCCTCCTGATAGCTTATAATATTTTTTTTAGCTTGGTAGTCGTGGCCATTTTCACCATCTGACTTCAAGATACACTTCAGCCTCATTTGCACCCCACTTTTCACTGAAGTTAATGCTCCTAGCACAGAATTATTCTGAATGTCCTAAATAGATCATGTACTATTACACTTTGTACCCTTGTACTAGCTAATCTATATGCATAGATATTCTTCCTCTCTTCCATCTGGTTATGGAACAGATTAAGGAAGGAAGCATTCCTTAAGACACAGCACACACACTATTTGCTTTATACAGTTATCCTTAACAGTCTCAATTTTTCTTTTTAGGTTTGTGCATGTACTTTTGTGTACACTTAATTATAATCATTTGTTTGTCAACATGCTCCTGCTGCTGCTGCTAAGTCTCTTCAGTCGTGTCCGACTCTGTGCAACCACATAGACGGCAGCCCACCAGGCTCCACCTTCCCTGGGATTTTCCAGGCAATAACACTGAAATGGGTGGCCATTTCCTTCTCCAATGCATGAAAGTGAAAAGTGAAAGTGAAGTCGCTCAGTCGTGTCCGACTCTGCAATTCCATGGACTGTAGCTCACCAGGCTCCTCCATCACTGGAATTTTCCAGGCAAGAGTACTGGAGTGGGTTGCCAGTTCCTTCCCCAGGGGATCTTCCTGACCTAGGAATTGAAGCTGGGTTTCCCACGTTGCAAGCAGACGCTTTACAGCCTGAGCCACCAGGGAAGCCCCTCAAATAAGTCCCTACCCTAGCACAAAGCTTGACCATTGGTATGATAGTTATATATAAATCAATCAGATGGTTTATTAATGAATGAGTGATAGAACTTCTTGTGCCAGACTCATTTTCTTGTCATACTGTAGCAGATTTTCAAGCTGAAATAAATATGTATGACTTTATAATATGAGTGTTTCTTACTTCATGTTTCCTGTTTAAAAAAATGGCTGGTACACGGGGATGATCCAGAGAGATGATATGGGGTGGGAGGTGGGAGGGGGGTTCAGGATTGGAAACTCATGTACAGCTGTGGCGGATTCATGTCAATGTATGACAAAACCAACACAGTATTGTAAACTAAAATAAAGTAAAAATTAAAATTAAAAAAAAATTTAAAAATGTGCTATAAGATTGATATTAATAAGACAAATGTTAATGACTTGATAACTTTTCTTCCCTTCATCCACAAGCTAGTCCCTGAATTTCTGGGTTACTGATATAGCACTCCTGGCAATGATGGTTTCCATCTTGTTGAATGCAAATTATGGATTCAGGTCTCTAACCAAATCAAGGTTCTTCTTCATCTGATTTAAATTTCCACATCGTGAATAATTCTGTCACTGCACTTTCACTGTGTTTGGTTAGCTTTCTTTAGGGCCTACACACATGGTTTTATATACCTCACTGAAAGTTAAGTATGGTAATTATTTACAAGATTTTAGAGTGAGAGGTGGTATTTGAAAAGCCTAAAAATGAAACATATATTGGCTTTGTAATGGTGATTACTGACTTTATTTAAAATACTCTAAAAATACTCTAAATCTTTACCAGGTCAGGTAATCAAACAGAAAATTATGGTTAAAATAGCACTTAAAAGTAGAAATCCAGTGATTTTATTTTTATTTTATCCTTTGAATGACCACATTCTATTCCATTGAATGAAAGAAAAAAATTAAGTAAATCTTAACTAAAGGGCATTTGTATAGCCTCCAAACTTTGCCATTACCTGCGATATTATTGTAAGCTCACTTTTAATCAAAAATCTGTTGTCCACCTTTCACACTCTTCCCAGATTAAAAGAAAGAAAATGATATCTCAGAACAGTTTTAAAACTTGATTTTCTATTATCAGTGCTCGAGATCAATTATGCATCTTATTACATGTTTAAGGACCATTTGCATTTCTCTTTCCACATATTGTTCACATATTGTATCCATTTTTCTACCTTGTTGTTAGTTTTATCTTCTAAGTTACTTAAATATTATGATTATTAATACAGTATCAATGAAAATGCTGTATAAGTTGAAAATGTGACATAAGTTGAAAAAAAGTTAAAAATGTTTCTCTGAATTTCCATTTTTTTCTCTTGATCATGTTAACGTAAAATATTTCCATACACAAAAGTATAGAACTTAAAATTTACTTCAATCTAACAATTTATTTAGTTCAATTTATGAATTATTCTTTTATTGTATCTTGATTTTAAGTATAGAGAAGGTTTTTTTTCCTGCCCCAAGTTATAGTAGAATTTAGCCACTTTTTTTTTTGGTAATACTTGGGTAATTACATTTTTTATATTTAAACATTAAATCTATTTAGAATCTATCATAGCATAAAGAAAGAGATTCAATTTTATTATTTTATTATATTTTTATATTTATATAATAAATATAATGCATATTATATTTGTTATTTTGCTATCTATTTATTTTAATACCATTTATTAAAATGACCATATTTTCCCCAATGATTTAAGATGCAATCTTTACCAGGTGTGAAATTTTTAAATGAGATTAATTCCATTTCTGTGATTTTATTTATTTATTTATTTATTTATTTATTTTTGGACCATCCCATGTGTCTTGTGGGATCTTAATTTCCTGACCAGGGATCAACCTGTGCCCTCTGCAGTGGAAGCACTGAACCTTAACCATTGGACTGCCATTGAAGTCTCTATGTTTTTCAGTTTTATTTCACTGGCTACCAGTTTATTCATACTCTAAATGCCACATGATTTTAAGTACATAAGCTATATAATATGTTTTAATATTTGGCACAGCCAACTGCTTCCTAACTCCCAATTGCTTTCTTTAAATAGAGATATAACTGACATAGAACATCATATTAGTTTCACTTTTACCACATAATGATTAAATATTTGTATATATTAGGAAATGATCATCACAATAAATCTGATCAAAATCCATTCCCATACATAGTTAGAGAATTTTTTGTCTTGTAGTAAGAACTTTTAAGATTTACTCTCATGTAACTTCCAAACATGCACTACAGTATTATTAACTATAGTTGCCATAATATATAGTCACATTACATCTCCATGAATTATTTATTCTGCAAAAAATAAAAATTTATATCCGTTGGTGCTCTTCTCCCATTTTTCTCATTCCATATGCTCTGCCAACCACCAGTTAATTGGTTCTCTGTATCTATAAGCTTTTTGATTCCTCAACATATAAGAAAGATTATATGGTATCTTTCTTTCTCTATCAGATTTATTTTACTTAACATATTGATCTCAAGGCTTTTCTTTTAATGGGTGGATAATATTCCATTGTGTACATATTTGGAATACTATATGTATAATATATACACACTAGAGTTTTATCATTCATATATTGATACTTAGGTTGCTTTCATATCTCGACTATTGTAAATAACAACTGCAATGAACATGGGATATGCATATATCTTTTTGAGTTTATGTTTTCATTTTCTTTGGATAATTTCCCAGAAATGGAGTTTCTTAATAATATGGCATTATTTTTAATTTTTTGAAGAACCTCCATACTGTTTTCCATAGTAGTTGCACTACTTTTTATTCCTACCAACAGGGCACAAGGGTTACTTTTTCTCCACATCCTTGCCATCACTTGCTATTTCTGTTTCTGTGTGGGCTTTTGATAGTAATTATTGTAACAGGTGTGACATGATATCTCATCATCATTTTGATTTGCATTTTCCTGATGACAAGTGAAGCTGAGCATCTCTTCACATACATTTTGACTATCTGTTTCTTTTTTAGAAAGATGTCTCTTAGGTTTTCTGCCCATTTTTAAACTAGGTTATTTATTTATTCTCTTATTGCTTTGTATGACTTCTTTATATATTTTGTGTATATAAATTTTGTATAACCTCTTAGAGAAATATGGTTTGCAAATATTTTCTCCCATCAGTGGGTTGATGGTTTCCTTTACTGTGCAGAAGATATTTATTAATTTAGTCCTACTTCCTTACTTTTGATTTTGGTATCAACGTTTAAAAAATCATTACTAAGACCAATGTCAAGACAACTCTTTTTGTTTTTAGTATTTTCTTGGTTTTTTATTGCTTATTTTTTCTTTCAAAATATATTTTATATTAAATTTGCCTAACAGCAGGGTGATAAAAATTGTTTTTTTTTATTATAAGCATTTTATATTTAATGTGTCAGCCTTCCATCTGGTCTTCCTGCATGTCATATTTTCTCAAAACGGTAGATAGTTATCCTGTTAATACACAAGTCAGACCATGTTACTCCTTTGCTCAAAATTGTTTTCCTATCTCAGTCAAACAAAAGACTTTACAATGTTCAAAATCCTACAACATCCAGTCCTTACTTGCTTTCCTGACATAATCTCCCAACTTTTAACCTCACATACTCTGTTTCAGCCACTTGTACAAGGAAATGCTTTTGCCAACACATCTACATCTTTTGTCTCCTCTATCATTCAAATCTTTCTCAAAAACTATATTCTTTATAAAGAACTTCCCACACCAAACTATTTAAAATTTCAACTAGATCCTCCTTCCTTGGAATACCCTACACAGGTTTCCTGCCTTATTTTTGCCCATGGTTTGATCATTTAACATTGTATTAATTTTATTTAGTTAGCTAATTCAATTTTGGTATATTCCCCTTAAAAGATGTTGTCTTCAAGAGCAGGGATTTTTTTTTTTTTTTTAACTGCCATATCTCCCACACCTAAAAAAATAGCACATATTGCTCACTAAATATTTGTGTCTGTGTTTTAAATTTACCTAATATGTCACTGATTTTATAAGATGGTCATTCTGGCTCTAGGAGAATGACCACACCATCACAGTTACCAGGTTGTTAAGACCTTTTTTGTGCAATTCTTCTGTACATTCTTGCTACCTCTTCCTAATCTATTTTGCTTCTGTTAGATCCTTGTTTCATTTGTCTTTTATTGTGTCCATATGCATGAAACATTCCCTTGGTATCTCTAATTTTCTCAAAGATATCTCTAATCTTTCCCAATCTATTGTTTTCCTCTGTTTCTTTGCTTTGTTCACTTAAGAAGGCATTCTTATCTAGTTTACTATTCTCTGGAACTCTGCATTCAGTTGGATATATCTTTCCCTTTCTGATTTGACTTTCACTTCTCTCCCTATCTCAGATATTTGAAAGACTTTCCTAGACAACTACTTTGCCTCCTTGCATTTCTTTGCATTGGGATGATTTTGGTCACCCCCTCCTGTACAATGTTACAAACCTCCATCCATAGTTCTTCAGACACTCTGTCCGTAAGATCTAATCCTTTGAATCTATTCATTACCTCCACTGCATAATCATAAGAGATGATTTAGGTCATACCTAAAAGGCCTAGTGGTTTTCCCTACTTTCTTCAATTTAAGCCTGAATTTTGCAATAAGAAGCTGATGATATGAGCCACAGTCAGCTCCTGGTCTTGTTTTTTCTGATTGTACAGAATTTCTTCAATTTTGGCTGTAAGAATATAATCAATATAATCAATCCAAACTTAGTATTGGCCATCTGGGAATGCCCATGTGTAGAATCATCTATTGTGTTGTTCTAAAATGGTGTTTGCATTCTCTTGACAAAACTCTGTTAACCTTTGCACTGGTTCATTTTGTACTCCAAGGCCAAATGTGTCTGTTACTCCAGGCATCTCTTGAGTTTCTATTTTTGCATTCAGATCCCCTATGATGAAAAATATGTCTTTTTTTAGTGTTAGTTCTAAGGTCTTATAGATCTTTATAGAACCATTCAAATTCCGCTTCTTTCACATTAGTGGCTGAGTTATAGCCTTTCATTACTGTGATGTTGAATTATTTTCCTTGCAAATGAACCAAGATCATTCTGTAGTATTTGAGATTGCACCTAAGTACTGTGCAAAGCTAGTAGACATGATGGAATTCCAGTTGAAATATTTCTAATTCTAAAAGATGATGCTGTTAAAATGTTACACTCTTATGCCAGCAAATTTGGAAAAGTCAGCAGTGGCAACAGGATTGGAAAAATCAGTTTTCATTCCAATCTCCCAAAATAAGGCAATCCCAAAGAATATTCAAACTACTGAACAATTGCCCTCATTTCACATGCTAGTATGTGAAATGGTTTCATATCAAACCATAATATGCTAAAAATCCTTCAATCTAGGCTTTACCAGTACATGAACTAAGAACTTCCAGATGTGCAAGCTGAATTTAGAAAAGGCAGAGGAACCAGAGATCAAATTGCCAACATCAGTTGGATCATAGGAAAAGAAAAGGAATCTAAAAAAAAAAAAAAAATTCTACTTCTGATTCACTGACTATGCTCAAACCTTTTACTGTGTGCATCACATACACACACACACATACACACACAAACTGCAGAAAATTCTTAAAGAGATGGGAATACCAGATCACCTAACCTGTCTTCTGAGAAAGTTGTATACTGACAAGAATCAACAGTTAGAACTGGACATGGAATGGACTGATTCAAAATTGGGAAAGAAATATATCAAGGCTGTATAATGTCACACAGCTTATTCAAATTATATGCAGAGTAAATCATGCAAAATGCCAGGGTGGATGAAGCACAACCTACAATCAAGACTGCAAGAAGAACTATCAATAACCTCAGGTATGCAGATGATACAACTTTACTGGCAGAAAACGAAGAGGAAATATTGAGCCTCTTGATGAATGCAAAAGAGGGTGGTGAAAAAGCTGGCTTAAAACTCAACATTCAAAAAATAAAGATCATGGCATCTAGTCCTATGACTTCATGGAAAATATATGGAGAAACAATGGAAACAGTGACAGATTTTATTTTCTTGGGCTCCAAAGTTACTGCATCCTGTGACTGCTGCCACAAAAGTAAAAGCAGCTTTCTCCTTGGAAGAAAAGCTATGATAAACCTAGACAGCATATTAAAAAGCAGAGACATCACTTTGCTGACAAAGATTCATGTTTGGATGTGAGAGATGGACCATAAAGAAGGCTGAGTGCTGAAGAACTGATGCCTTCAAACTGTGGTAGTGGTGAAGACTCTTGAGAGTCCCTTGGACAGCAAGGAAATCAAACCAGTCAATCCTAAAGGAAATCAGCCCTGAATATTCATTGGAAGGACTGATGCTGAAACTGAAGCTCCAATACTTTGGCCACCTGATATGAGAAGCTGACTCATTGGAAAAGTCTCTGATGCTAGGAAAGTTTGAGGGCAAGAGGAGAAAGGAGCGACAGAGGATGAGATGTTTGGATGGCATCACTGACTCTATGGACCTGAGTTTGAGTAAACTCTGGGAGACAGTGAAGGAAAGGGAAAACTTGCGTGCTGCAGTTCATGGGGTCACAAAGAGTAGCATATGACTTATCAACTGAACAGCAATATGGCCATTATTGAAATGTTCATATTAACCATTAGATTATTAATATTTTTGACTATTTCAAATAGAATTTAAGACATTTATTTTTTTTATCTGAATTTTTGGCTTTCTATATTTCTTCCCTTTTTTTAGTTTATCAGAGATAATTTTTGAAATCAAGTTTCCCAACTCAAAATTCTAAGCCAGGTTAATTTGTCAACACATTACTAAATGAATAGATAGATAATCAAAAGTTTTAGGAATACATCATTAAGTAGGATTCATTCAAATAAATGTAAATCAAGCAATTTTTTTTCTAATGGAATCAGTGAATCTTTAGGTATCTGTGATTGTTTCAGTTCCAACATTCTTATTTTTTCTTACGAGAAAATGACTGTATCAAAAAGACTGCCTTTGATATTTTCCAGTAGCAATGTAATCCAAGAATCTGGATTAATGGTGAATCATCAGTTTAGTAATGTTTTTCATAGTATCTGTTCTGAAACAAAAATGGAAATACATGAATTTATGAGTTAATTTCATTGGGCTTATAGAGGAGATTATTCAAAATCAAAAGGGGGTGTTGGAAAATTTGTGCTACATGGTAATCATAAGAGATCTTACTGCCTCCTTATCTCTTTGTGAATTATCTTCAAAGTTCAAGCTAAGTAAATAAATTAGGCCAGTTTATATTCCAGTAAGTTTGTCATCTGTACACAGTATCATCTGAAGACCACTAAATAACCTCCTTCCACCTCCTCCAACCACACATCCATTTCCCTTCCCAAACTTCTTCAGCTGTTGAAGACTATCTTTGAACTTCCCTTTTAGCTGTAAAATTAACTGCATCTACTAATATGTGCTTCTTAGGTGGAATATCATTAGTTTTTGTCACCTTGGAACAATGAATTTCTCAAAGTCTTAAGCAAAAAAAAAAAAGATCTCAAAAAAATGGAACACAAGACAAGGTAAATTGCAATGGTGAGAGAAGGAGATGGGAAAGATTGAAATTTTGAAGGCTTGCTTGACTTAATATTGATAGACTTCAGTAACAGAGAAGCAACATGACTAAATCAGCTACTTACCACAGGATTCTGGAAGGAAGAGGTTTGATAGTGACATCTGATCAGATTCAGAACATCACTTTGCCTTCTTCATATTTTGAATAAAGGCAAGGCAAGCAAATAGGATGAAACAATTTTGCATAGGCTATACAAATAGAGACGTTATATGTACAAGAAAATTATGAGGTTGTTAGCCCTCACGCAAGAAAATATCTTAATTGTTTCATTTTATAAGAGCTCATTCCCTTTTAATGTAAGAGATGAAAGTGGAAAATCACAACATTAAATAAAATGGCAAAAGTACCAATGTATAAGATAGATGTGGATGAATTTTAATTATTCATGGCAGAATTGATTATGAAGCCAAATTAAAAAAAAAAAAAAAAAGATTATCCCCTGAGCAAATGCTAATGTTCTCAAGACTCTCAACAAGAGTATATTGAAAAAAAGATGAAAAGAAGTTAATAGATTGCATCATGAAAAGATCATCCTTTAAGCTAGTTGTGTCCACTAAATGATCACATCATCTCTCAAATGTATGTTTCCTTGAACCCAAAGTCTGTTCCAGTTAGAGAAGTTATCAGTTTTCCATGCCCAAAAGCCACAGCATAGTCTACAATATGTGAGTAACATTCTTACATCAAAAGAGAAAATCTCACCACAATAGCACCAAACGTGCTAAGAGTGACTTTGTAATGGTTTGAGTACTCTGAAGCAGAGGAAGAAGGCAGGGGAGTGTCATCTGACAGATTTGATATGCTATACCATATGTGACACTGGAAAGGGTCATTCTAGAAGGTGGGAATTTCTTTTGCATATCACATGTATGCAAGCTTTGTGGATAATATAATTCAAAATTAACACTGTGCTTAGAAGTCTTTAAAACCTCATCCATTTTCCTCAGCAATAAGATGATTTGCCTATTTGTCAGTTCATTGAGTAGAACATACTCACTAGGATCACTTAATATATATATTTTAAGAACTCCAGATTGACAGGACATGTTAACATATAATCATATCAAAATACATTTGTAAACAGAATTAGTGTTAAAATGGTTCAAAAATTAAACTTCTGCCTTAAGACATGTTTAGCTATGATCTTTTTTTTTTCTTTTTAATCTGTCACTGATGTGTCAAGTGACAGGCAAGTTGACAGACATCAGCTGAACTATAAGTGGCAAGATTTATAAAACAAGAATAATTCCTGAGGACTTCTCAGGTGGTACAATGCTTAAAAATCTACCTACCAAATGCAAGGACATGGTTTTGATCCGTAGTCTGGGAAATAAGATCCCACACACCAAGGGGCAACTAAATTTGTGTGCCACAACTACTGAGCCCCTGAACCTCAGCTACTGAAGCCCAAGCATCTTAAAATCCATGTCTGCAATAAGAGAAACCATCACAATAAGAAGCCCACACACAAGTAGAGAGTAACCCCTGCTCACCACAAATAGAGAAAACCTGCACAGCAATGGAGAGTTGATGTGCCACAACAGAGATCCAGCACAGCCAAATTAATTAATTAATTTAAAAAGAATAATTCCTTTACTCATTTGTAATCTCCCTGGTGTAACTGCTATTCAAATATTAGGATTTTGAAGCTATTTGAAGGAAAATCTTCTATGTACATATATATGTGTGTGTGTGTATGTATGCATGTGTGTGTGTGTGTGTGTGTGTATTATATCAACCAATATTATTTGGCTATGCAACAGATTCTTCATTTTATAATTATCACCTCCACATATCTTAGTAAACATAAGAACTTAATAAATATATCAACCCCTCCAAAAATCCTATGGTATTACACTGTAGCAAAATACCCAGTTCTGCATAAATAGTTGTTGCTAGTTTTAGATCACTATTTCTATACAAATCATTTGCATGCAACAAACCTGCTTTAAAAAAAAATGTCAATGTTCAATTTAGATTACTAAAAAAATTCCCAATTTTCAGTTTCATTATATATTTTAAAGTGTCTCAAAAAAATCTTGTCTCTCCCACCTTTCGTAACAATGAGAGCACTGAAGATACAGCATTGAATAACTCACTCATGACTCCACACATTCCTCTGATAACACTCATGTCAAAACAAGGATTCAAACATTTCAAACTACTATACAAATTGTTTATGAGTCCAACCAAAGAGGGCATAATTTTCCAAAAAATTGTCTCTGAGTTATATAAGCAGGATGAGTATGTCAGAAATGAAATTTTTATCATGTAGTATAAGCATATTTAGTATTAAAAATGCTGTCAGTTCTGTGTTAAAATATGTGAGAAGTGCACATAATTCTCTCTGAAAATTATCTCCCAGAGTTTCCCAAAAAACACAGCTGAATTTTGCATAAGATACTTTATAACATTTTGATATAATGTTCTTTAAAATGGAAAGTAGGAAGGTCATGTTGATCACATTCTTTGTGTTTTCAATGCCATAATTAACTTTTAAAAAGTAATCCATTGTTTTATTTTTTTGTTTTAATGATGTCAGGAATTAAATGTCGGCCTTTTTTTTTTTTTTTTTAATGATACTAATACTTTCACACAAAATTGACCAGATTCCTTGGTCGTTTCAATGACAGGCAATTATATTAACATGGGATTAGTAAATAATTAAAGATAAGAGATTGTGATGCGAGGCATTATTTTCAATAGTTTTATCAATGAAGGCTTTTTGGAGGAGGACTATACTTGGCTGATTTGAGAAATAGGCCACTGTGACTGGAATCAGTTTCTCAGAGTGAAGATGGTATGAGATGTTGCTGGGGACTTAGCGAGGGCCCATTCATGTAACTGTTCAGTTCAGTCGATCAGTCGTGTTTGACTCTTTGAGACCCCATGAATTGCTCAGTCGTGTCCGACTCTGCGACGCCAGGCCTCCCTGTCCATCACCAATTTCCGGAGTTCACTCAAACTCACGTCCATCGCGTTAGTGATGCCATCTAGCCATCTCATCTTCTGTTGTCCCCTTCTCCTCCTGCCCCCAATCCCTCCCAGCATTAGAGTCTTTTCCAATGAGTCAACTCTTCGCATGAGGTGGGCAAAGTACTGGAGTTTCAGCTTTAGCATCATTCCTTTCAAAGAACACCCAGGACTGATCTCCTTGAGAATGGACTGGTTGGATCTCCTTGCAGTCCAAGGGACTCTCAAGAGTCTTCTCCAACACCACAGTTCAAAAGCATCAATTCTTCAGCGCTCAGCTTTCTTCACAGTCCAACTCTCACATCTGTACATGACTACTATATGGATGTAACTGTAGAAATGTGTAAATTTCAGATAAAGCCTAATTATTTTCCTAAATATGATGGGAAGTTGCAGAAGCATATTAAGCAAGGAATAATCAGCTTTTATATATTAAAGAGATTACTATGGTTGTTCTGGAGAAAAGAAGCAGGGAATTAGATAGGATGCTTTGATCATGTTCTAGATGAAGATAATGATGGCTTGAAATGGAGTGGTAGCACAGGAGGAGACAAGAAGTGGTGAAATTTGCATTATTTTTTAACAGACTTTGTCAATGAACTCAATGTGGGATGTGATAGAAAACATGGCTTACAAATGACAGTACTATTTACTGAAATGGAGAATCCTGAGGGAAAAGTATTGGGACAGAGAGTTTTGAGAATCTTATTCTAGTGAAGGCTTACACATATATCAGTCAGAAGTTCATCAAGTAAGTTGAGTTTGGAGAGAAATTTTAAAGTCTTCAGCATAAAGATCATATTTAAAGCTGATGAAACTGGATGAGATCATCCAAAAAATTAACTATATAGAGATAAGTTACAAGAGTATATTCCTGGAGCAGCCCAGTATTTGCAAGTCAGGAAAAGAAATATATCCATCAAAGGAGATAAAGAATCATCAGACATAATATAAAACAGGGAAACATGATGTTCTAGAAGTCAAATGACCAACTAAGGTGTTTCAAAAAGGACACAATTGCATTTTTCAAATGTTCCCAAGAATTCAAACAAGATGAAGACTAAAAATAAAACACTGGAAGAAGTCTGGTGTAGATTATTGATTAACTTCACAAAAGCTGTTTTAGTTGAGTAGATGGAATGAAACTTTGATTGAAATGACTTCTAGACTGAAATAGTGAGTGTAGAATGGAAAACAAGTTTTCTTTAAAGAGGAGCAGAAAAAAGAAATTATATTTTTAAAATGAAAGAAGCAACAGTACCTTTTTTTGCCAACCTCAAGAAAAAAAGATAAAAATTAATAATTCAGAATAGAGTCAGATTACTCAAAATGGGATAACTCTTAGACAGATGAGAGAGAAAACTGGTTCTATGGAACAAATAGAGTGCTACCTTAGTAGAAGTAGGTGTATTTTGCTCATTGAACACATCTGTACAAAAATACCACTTATTTTTGTGAGTATGAGGCATTATGTAATGAGAAATTCTTCACCTGCATGTGGGAAGGGGAAAGAGGATTGGAGGGGTTCAGGAGAGAATAGAAGGTAGGAAATAATTACCTGAGAAATTCAGATAATAAGTTGACTAAGGCAATGTTGTAGGATTGTAGACAGTGATGAAAGCTCCTAGGATAAATAGACAAATTATATATTTCATTTTGATTTGGGCAAACATAGATATACAAGCAAATCCAATATAGCACGTGAAGATTCTGGCAGTTGAGTTGTCTAAGATGCAACCCTATTTCAATTCAGTTCAGTTGCTCAGTCCTGTCCGACTCTTTGTGACCCCATGAATCGCAGCACGCCAGGCCTCCCTGTCCATCACCAACTCCCGGAGTTCACCCAAACCCACGTCCATTGAGTCAGTGATGCCATCCAGCTATCTTATCCTCTGCCATCCCCTTTTCCTCCTGCCCCCAATCCATCCCAGCATCAGAGTCTTTTCCAATGAGTCAACTCTTCGCATGAGGTGGCCAAAGTACTGGAGTTTCAGCTTTAGCATCATTCCTTCCAAAGAACACCCAGGACTGATCTCCTTGAGAATGGACTGGTTGGATCTCCTTGCAGTCCAAGGGACTCTCAAGAGTCTTCTCCAACACCACAGTTCAAAAGCATCAATTCTTCAGCGCTCAGCTTTCTTCACAGTCCAACTCTCACATCCATACATGACTACTGGAAAAAAACACAGCCTTGACTAGATGGACGTTTCCTATTTAAGCTTGGATAAATGGCTGTATTAGTTTCTCAAGGAATTTTCTGATATAGAGATTGCCACACTTATAGAAGGATACACACCACAGAATCTTTCTTGTATGAAAGAGATTATCTGATGATAGTTCTCATGATTGTTCTCATGATTCTAGAAAAATTGATTAGGGTTTAGTATAGTTCTCCAGTCTAAGAAGTCCACCAGGGCTTCCCTGGTGGCTCAGAGGTTAAAGTGTCTGCCTGCAATGCAGGAGACCTGGGTTCGATCCCTGTGTCAGGAAGATCCCCTGGAGAAGGAAATGGCAACCTAATCCAGTATTCTTGCCTGGAGAATCCTATGGACAGAGGAGCCTGGTGGGCTACAGTCCACAAGGTCACAAAGAGTCAGACATGACTGAGCAACTTCACTTCACTTCACCAGTCTAAGAAAGGAACTTGGAATGCTATTTTTAGAAACTGAGGCAAGAACCTAATCTTCACCATGAGAAAAAAGGAAGAAGAAAGAAGTATATTGCTAAGTGTGGATCCAAGTATCTACAATCTACCCAGTTCACTGTTTCCTGAATGTAATCCAGTGTATCTTGTCTCAGACCAGTAATTCTGACTAGATGAGGCCTCCTAAGATTCCAATCAGGATTCTTTACCTTTCTTTTCAATAGGAATTGACTACAGGCAAGACAAGAAATTCAGGCAAGGCTGCTACAGTGATAAAAAACAACAAGTTCCTTTGCTTGTCCACTTGCTGAGGGAGGGACAAGCTTGTATTTTATACATCATAAGGGTAAGGCTGTTGAAAGTTCGCTGCTGTGAGCCATTTGCTATGATGGGTTTTGTGACCTCCAGAGGAGAGGATTTCTATCAAGGGCCAGAGACAAGGTTTAGCCACTGAAAAAGTTTTTGTTCAGTTCAGTTCAGTCACTCAGTCATGTCTGACTCTTTGTGACCCCATGAATTGCAGCACGCCAGGCCTCCCAGAGTTCACCCAAACTCACTTCCATCGAGTCGGTGATGCCATCCAGCCATCTCATCCTCTGTCGTCCTCTTCTCCTCCAGCCCCTAATCCCTCCCAGCATCAGAGTCTTTTCCAATGAGTCAACTCTTCGTATGAGGTGGCCAAAGTACTGGAGTTTCAACTTTAGCATCATTCCTTCCAATTTTTGTGTAACAGAATTTTATTAAAGTGCAGGAGAGATAGAGAAAGCTTCTAACATAGACATTAGAAAGGGCCCGAAAGAATGCCTCCTTGCTAGTTTTTAGCAAGGTGTTTTACCTTTGCTAGCAAGCCGCTAATCAGATAAGAGAGATACCTCAAGGCTGAGGGAGTTTCACCAGGACTCTCTCCCACAATATGCGTTTTTTGAGATAGAATAGGGAGAGGTGTGTCATCCCCAGTCATAAAACATTTGACATGATTACTGGTTTGTTGAGCCATTGTCAGTCCAAGGTTTGAGAAAAGAATAAAAATAAGGTTAGTCTTAGACAGAACTGGTTTCGTCAACAGAGAAGGGGGAGAGGGAGAGGCACCTGCCACTTGCAGTTTATTTTATAGTTTATTTTCTCCTGTCACTCAGGGATTTCTGGGTTTCCTACCTGTTACCCTCACATTCCTCCCTTTTCTTTTAGGAAAATTATATTGCCAAAGGAAAGGGGTGGAATTTTCATTCCATAACCACTTCCTGCTGGGAAGGGGCATGTTCCTAAATTGTTGAGGTAATATATTCTCCTAACCCTCATATTGAAGGTCCCCAAGTAGTAGTTGGAGAAAGCTGTGGCTCTCATAGGAGTTTGGACCACCATTTGTAACTTAAAAACCTTCATGCAACTAGAAACAAAGCAGTCTACACAATTACAGATACAGGGAGCAAACAAAAACAGAACAATCAGAATTATTACAATTAAGACAGTCTTCCACCATGGGAACTAGTGATGTCTCCCAAAGTGAGGCAATAGAGGCTTCAGGAATATCCATCACCTGAATCAACTTGTTCATGTGTTTAGTAAAAATGAGTAACATTAGTGCTTATATCTGATATATATGTACAACATTGAGTATGAATAATGGCACTAGTTACTCCTTGTTAGACTGTTAAAATATCTAAGGCAAATCGATTTTGTAAAATCACCTTTATAATTTGTATTTGTTCAAATTAAGGGCTAAAACCTAACCTTAAGGGCCTTTGACTGTGTGGATCACAATATACTGTGGAAAATTCTGAAAGATATGGAAATACCAGACCACCTGACCTTCCTTTTGAGGAATATTTAAGCAGCTAAGGAAGTAACAGCTAGAAATGGACATGGAACAACAGACTGGTTCCAAATTGGGATAGGAGTTCTTCAAGGCTATATATTGTCACCCTGGTTATTTAACTTATATGCAGAGCACATCATGAGAAACTCTGGGCTGGATGAAGCACAAATTGGAATCAGATTTGTTGGTAGAAATGTCAGTAAACTCAGATATGCAGATGACACCACCCTTATGGAATAAAGTGAAGAAGAACTAAAGAGCCTCTTGATGAAAGTGAAAGAGGAGAGTGAAAATGTTGGCTTAAAACTCAACATTCAAGAAACTAGGATCATGGTATCCAGTCCCATCACTTCATGGCAAATAGATGGGGAAGCAATGGAAACAGTGACAGACTATTTTTGGAGGGCTCAAAAAATCACTGCAGATGGTGACTGCAGCTATGAAATAGAAAACGCTTGCTCCTTGGAAGAAAAGTTATGACCAATCTACCAGCATATTAAAAAGCAGAGAGATTACTTTGCCAACAAAGATCCGTCTAGTCAAAACTATGTTTTTCCAGTAGTCATGTATGGATGTGAGAGTTGGACTATAAAGAAAGTTGAGTGCTGAAGAATTGATGCTTTTGAACTGTGGTGTTGGAGAAGACTCTTGAGAGTCCCTTGGACTGCAAGGAGATCCAACCAGTCCATCCTAAAGGAGATCAGTCCCGAGTGTTCATTGGAAGGACTGATGTTGAAGCTGAAACTCCAATACTTTGTCCACTTGATACAAGTGACTGTCTCATTTGAAAAGTCCCTGATGCTGGGAAAGATTGAAAGTGGGAGGAAAAGGGAAGGACGGAGGATGAGATGGTTGGATGGCATCACAGACTCAATTGACATGATTTTGGGTAAACTTCAGGGGTTTATGATGGACAGGGAAGCCTGACGTGCTGCAGTCCATGGAGTCACAAAGACACAAAGTTGGACACAGCTGAGCCTCTGAACTGAACTGAACTGAACTGATGGCTGGGAAAAACATCAATCCATCCAGTAAGCATGTCCACTCAAATCTGTAAGCAAGAGAATCTGGATTTTTTTTGGCATATGAGTAAAATCATTTTCCCAGTCCTCTTCAGGATATTTCTGCTTTGTTTTTTTCCAGATTTTGTTAGATTTTCAGGATTTTTTAATTAATTTATTTATTTTATTTGGAGGTTAATTACTTCAAACTACTGTAGTGGCTTTTGGTATACATTGATGTTAATCAGCCATGGGTGTACATGTGTTCCCCTTCCTGAAATTCCCTTCCACCTCCCTCCCCATCTCATCCTTCAGGGTCATCCCAGTGCACCATCTCTGAGCACCCTTTCTCATGTATCAAACCTGGACTGGCGATCTGTTTCACATATGATAGTAAACATGTTTCAATGCTATTCTTTCAAACCATACCACCCACTCCTTTTCCCACAGAGTCCAAAAGAGTGTTCTTTACATCTGTGTCTCTTGCTGTCTTGAATATAGAGTCATCATTACCATCTTTCTAAATTCCTTATATATGGATTAGTATACTGTATTGGTGTTTTTCTCTCTGACTTTCTTCACTCTGTATAATAGGCTCCAATTTCATCCAGCTCATTAGAACTGATTCAAATGCATTCTTTTTAATGCCTGACTAATATTCCATTGTGTATATGTACCATAGCTTTCTTATCCATTCATCTGCCAATGGACATCTAGGCTGCTTCCATGTCCTGAGTATTATAAACCCAGGGTTAGTAGAAGGAAAGAAACTATAAAAATTAGGGCAGAAAGAAATGAAAAAAAAAAAAGGAGAACATAGCAAAAATCAAAAGCTAAAAGCTGATTCTTTGAGAAGATAAATAGACAAACCAATTAGCCAGGTTCATCAAGAAAAAAATGGAGAAGAATCAAGTCAACAAAATTAGAAATTAAAATGGAGAAATCACAACAGACAACACAGAAATACGAGACTACTATCAGCAACTGTATGCCAATAAAATAGGCAACTTGGAAGAAATGGACAAATTCTTAGAAAAGTATAACTTTCCAAAACTGAACCAGAAAGAAATAGAAAATCTTATCAGATCCATCACAAGAATGGAAATCAAAACTGTAATCAGAAATCTTACAGCAAACAAAGTCCAGGACCAGACGGCTTCACAGCTGAATTCTACCAAAAATTTAGAGAAGAGCTAACACCTATCCTACTCAAACTATTCCAGAAAATTGCAGAGGAAGGTGATCTTCCAAACTCATTCTATGAGGTCATCATCACCCTAATACCAAAACCAGACAAAGATGCCACAAAAAAAGAAAAAAAAAAAAAAAACAGGCCAATATCACTGATGAATATAGATGCAAAAATCCTTAACAAAATTCTAGCAAACAGAATCCAACAACATATTAAAAAGATCATACATTATGACCAAGGGAGCTTTATCCCAGTGATGCAAGCATTCTTCAATATTCAGAAATCAATCAATGTGATACACCACATTAACAAGTTGAAACATAAAAACCATATGATTATCTCAATCAGTTCAGTTCAGTTCAGTTCAGTCGCTCAGTCGTGACAGACTCTTTGCGACCCCATGAATCGCAGCACGCCAGGCCTCCCTGTCCATCACCATCTCCCAGAGTTCACTCAGACTCACATCCATCGAGTCCATGATGCCATCCAGCCATTTCATCCTTGCTTGTCCCTTTTTCCTCCTGCCCCCAATCCCTCCCAGCATCAGAGTATTTTCCAATGAGTCAACTCTTCACACGAAGTGGCCAAAGTACTGGAGCTTCAGCTTTAGCATCATTCCTTCCAAAGAAATCCCAGGGTTGATCTCCTTCAGAATGGACTGGTTGGATCTCCTTGCAGTCCAAAGGACTCTCAAGAGTCTTCTCCAACACCACAGTTCAAAAGCATCAATTCTTCGGCGCTCAGCCTTCTTCACAGTCCAACTCTCACATCCATACATGACCACAGGAAAAACTATAGCCTTGACTAGACGGACCTTAGTCGGCAAAGTAATGTCTCTGCTTTTGAATATACTATCTAGGTTGGTCATAACTTTTCTTCCAAGGAGTAAGCGTCTTTTAATTTCATGGCTGTAGTCACCATCTGCAGTGATTTTGGAGCCCAAAAAAATAAAGTCTGACACTGTTTCCACTGTTTCCCCATCTATTTCCCATGAAGTGATGGGACCTGATGCCATGATCTTCGTTTTCTGAATCTTGAGCTTTAAGCCAACTTTTTCACTCTCCTCTTTCACTTTCATCAAGAGGATTTTTAGCTCCTCTTCACTTTCTGCCATAAGGGTGGTGTCATCTGCATATCTGAGGTTATTGAGATTTCTCCCAGCAATCTTGCTTCCAGCTTGTGTTTCTTCCAGTCGAGCGTTTCTCATGGTGTACTCTGCATAGAAGTTAAATAACCAGGGTGACAATATACAGCCTTGACACACTCCTTTTCCTATTCGGAACCAGTCTGTTGTTCCATGTCCAGTTCTAACTGTTGCTTCCTGACCTGCATACAGATTTCTCAAGAGGCAGGTTAGGTGGTCTGGTATTCCCATCCCTTTCAAAATTTTCCACAGTTTATTGTGATCCACACAGTCAAAGGCTTTGGCATAGTCAATAAAGCAGAAATAGATGTTTTTCTGGAACTCTCTTGCTTTTCCCATGATACAGCGGATGTTGGCAATTTGATCTCTGGTTCCTCTGCCTTTTCTAAAGACAGCTTGAACATCATGGAGGTCACGCTTCATGTATTGCTAAAGTCTGGCTTGGAGAATTTTCAGCATTACTTTACTAGCACGTGAGATGAGTGCAATTGTGAGGTAGTTTGAGCATTCTTTGGCATTGCCTTTCTTTGGGATTGCAATGAAAACTGACCTTTTCCAGTCCTGTGGCCACTGCTAAGTTTTCCAAATTTGCTGGCATATTGAGTGCAGCACTTTCACAGCATCATCTTTCAGGATTTGAAACAGCTCAACTGGAATTCCATAACCTCCACTAGCTTTGTTCATAGTGATGCTTTCTAAGGCCCACTTGACTTCACATTGAAAGATGTCTGGCTTTAGATTAGTGATAACATCATCATGATTATCTGAGTCGTGAAGATCTTTTTTGTACATAGATGGGTTATTTTTATGACAAACCTCACATCTCTTTAAAATGTTCTTTAAAGTTTTCATTACATTTTCACCTTCAATCAATGAGAAACTCTCTGGTAAGTGCTTTAAATGCCTAAATGAGAGCTCTGGTTTAAACACTTAAGAATTTTTCATTTAGCATTTTCAGGAATCATTAATCATCCATCCTCAGACAGCAGCCATCCTTTATCAGTAACTTTTGCTCCTCTTTTCTCATACCTTTCTAATTCTTCCTCTGTTTATTGTAGTTTCTTTTATTTTCTTTTTCTGTTCAACAGGACTTGTCCTGGTCAATGGTGTCTTTAGTGAAGGGGGAAGGTTTAAAGTGTCACTTTTCTGTCTTGACAGTCAGCAAGTGGATTACTCTCAGCTACTTTACTCCCATCCCTGTTGTGTCCTTTACAATGCATAAAACCTACTTCTTTAGGACAATATACAGCAGTTAAAAGTTTTCCAATCTCTTTAAAATGTTTAAGAGGTCCTCTTGTTGCTGTTTTAAACTTTCTTTCCATATTGCAGCATAAGCATGTAAAGTCAAATAAATATACTTAGAATCAGGGTAGATATTTACCAACTGCCCTTTGCTTAACTCTAGAGTTTGGATCAGACCCACAAGCTCCACTAGCTAAGCACTCACTTCCAGGGTAAGAGAGTTTGCTTCTAAAACCTGTTCAGCCATCAATATAGTGTAACCTGCTTTCTTCATAGTATCCCAAACAAAAGAAAATGCTATCTGTAAATATTTCCGTGTCAGAATTGTCTAATGGGGTATTCATCAGATCTTCCCAAGCTGCATAGCTTAAAGTTAAAAATTCAGAGAAATCGTGATCTGGTGTTTCATTTTCTTTCTTGGAAAGGAAAGTGGAAGGATCTAAGTTTCCACAAACTTTAAGCTTAGTTATTGGCACTTCTAATAACAATGACTGATATTTAAGAAGCCGATTGTCTGTCATCCAAATATTAACTTTAGAGTTTAAGATCCCACTCACACCATGAGACGTCAGTAAAGTAATATATTGCCCATTAGTACACTTAAGAGCTTCAGGCACTAATAAAGTAATATCAGCAATTATTTTTAGATAATCTGGCCACCCCCAGGCCACTACATTTTATTCCTTACCTAGGTAAGCTATAGGTTGGTAGTGAGGCCCTCTGAGTTGTGTCATCACTCCCAAGGCCATACCTTTTCTTTCAGTGACAGATTAAACTCTGACCCAGTTGGCAAACTCAAAGTGGGAACTTGCAGGAGAGCAATTTGAAGAGCCTTAAAAGCCTTTTGAGAATCTGGAGACCAAACTAGCTTGTCAGTTTGGGCTTGTTGAATTTCAGTTATAAGTTTATACAATAGCTGGGAAGTTCCCCATAACCCAGAATCCAAATGCAACAGTAGCCTGTGATGCCTCAAAATCCTCTCAATTGTCTTAAAGTCATATATAGATAGGGGATTATTTGATGTAGGCTTAATTCTCTTGGGGTCCATGGCCCTTGTACCTTTGGATATGATTAGGCCCATGTATTTAACAAATTGTTGACAAAGCTGAGCCTTATAACCACAGCAAGCCAAAAAGTTTAGGAAGTCTTCCAAGGCTTGTGAGCAAGCTTCCTCTGTCTCAGCACAGAGCAGAATATCATCTATGTATTATAATTGCCTTGGGGCTATTAAAGTTTTGTAGATCCTGTGACAAGCTCTTCCCAAATAATTGAGGGCTGTCACAAAATCCCTGAGGCAAAACTGCCCAGGTTAACTGAGAAGTTTGCTGGGTCGAGTTTTCAAAGGCAAATAAAAGCTGGCTTTCCTTTGCCAGTGGTATAGAAAATAAAGCATCTTTTAAATCAATTATTGAAAAATATTTGACTAGTTCAGGAATTTCAGACAATATTGTATAAGGATTGTGCATGAAGGGGTAAAAAGGAACCATAGCCTCATTTATTATTTGTAAATCTTGAACTAGTCTCCATTTATCATTTGATTTTTTCACACCCAAAATAGAAGTGTTGCATGAACTATTACAGGGAATTAATAGGCCCTCCTCTTTTAAATTCTCAATGATAGGTTTTAACCCTTCCTTAGCCTCAGATTTTAGAGGATACTGCTTGATATGGAAATATATGTGGATCTTTGAGCTTGCCAACGACAGGAACAGATTTTTGTATTTAATTCACAGCTTTTCCATCAGTCTACACTCTAGGATTTACATTTTATTCAATTAATGGGAGAGAAAGAGAAAGTTCCATATTTATGAAGATAAAAGCATGAACCTTGCTCAGTATATCCCTCCCCAAAATGGGTGAAAGAGACTCTGGCACGATCAGAAACTTGCGTGCAAAGGGAACAGAGTCCCAGTTGCAGTTTAGAGGACAACTGAAACAATAACATTTGGCTCATCGAAACAGTCCCATCATGGAAGCGGACAGGGGAAAAAGTGGGCCAGGGCCTTTAGTAAACACAGAGTAAGTTGCCCTGATGTCCAAAAGGAAATTGTCTGATATCTCCCCCTCCCGGCCCCCACATACACACAGTTATTAATATCCGGGGTTCCTCAGGTGTAATTAGGATGGGAGCTGTGTGGGACCCCCGGGCACTTTCAGTTCTGATTGTCTTGAGAGTCCAATGCCTGGGGCCTACACCTCTGAAGGCAATTCTTCTCCATTGTCATCCTTTGCAGACTGGACATGGACCCAAAGGCAACTTAGAAACCTGAGGGTAATCCCATTTGACCTTCCTCTCCTTTCCACAACAATAGCAAATCTGTCCCTTTCCACCTGAGTCCCTCTGGGCACTTTTCTCAGGCTGTCTCAGAACTATTCTGATCACCATTATTAGGGCTTCAGTCTGTCCCTTTGTCTCCTTCTGTCTTTCCATCCTCTCCTCATATTCCTTGCCACAAAAAAACTACCTGAGCCAGTTGCAACAAGTTATCTAAAGACTGTTTTTGTACATACACCTATTTTAGTAGCTTATGGCAGATATCTGGAGCCGACTGAGTGAGAAATCTATGCTTTAAGATGACTCTTTCCTCTTCACTTTTGGGATGAATCTCTATAAATCTGTGAAGGGCTTCTCACAGTCTATCTAGGTATTTACCAAGTGCTTCCTTCTTTTTCTGTTCTATGTTTGCCAATTTGGCATAGTTTAAAGTCCTAGCATGTGCTCGCCTGAGTTCTTCTAGAATACATCTTACAAAATGACTCTGATTCCATCTTCCTTTAGCTACGTTATAGTCCCAGTATGGTTCTATAGTTGGGCCCTCCTGATTCCCAGATCAGTTCAGTTTAGTTCAGTTGCTCAGTCGTGTCCGACTTTTTGTGACGCCATGAATCGCAGCACGCCAGGCCTCCCTGTCCATCACCAACTCCCGGAGTTCACTCAGACTCACGTCCATCAAGTCTGTGATGCCATCCAGCCATCCTATCTTATGTTGTCCCCTTCTCCTCCTGCCCCCAATCCATCCCAGCATCAGAGTCTTTTCCAATGAGTCAATTCTTCGCATGAGGTGGCCAAAGGACTGGAGCTTCAGCTTTAGCATCATTCCTTCCAAAGAACACCCAGGGCTGATCTCCTTTAGGATGGACTGGTTGGATCTCCTTGCAGCCCAAGGAACTCTCAAGAGTCTTCTCCAACACCACAGTTCAAAAGCATTGATTCTTTAGTGCTCAGCTTTCTTCACAGTCCAACTCTCACATCCATACATGACTAGTGGAAAAACCATAGCCTTGACTAGACGGACCAGTAAGAGGGGAACTATCTCTTCCTCTCTCTTTCCTGTTGATTCATAACCAAGCCATTCATCTTCATAGACAATAACTTTCTCCAAAACTCGAGTTTTTGAGTCAGGAGTTAGCGTCTGTCCCAGGATATACATCACATTCTGCCAAGTAAAGTCATAAAGCAGAGTAAAACCCTTAACGGTTCTAATATATTTTTCTGGGTACTCCAAACAGTCTCTCAGATCTTCTTTGGTCCTTTGAATTTCTTGATAAGAAAAGGGCTTATTAACTCTCATAGATTGATTATTTTTCCTGATGGGTGCTTCATGAAGAGGAAATAGCTTGTGTGACTATTTCTCAGGATCTCTGGATGCCTTTTGCATATGATCCCAGGGGTAGAATGCAGAAACCTGTTTTTCCTTATCTCTTTGTCTCATGTCCTCTGTCTCATCCTGTATCTCACTTTTAGTTTTAGCTGTTTGAGCTTCTCTTCCTTCAATTGTCTGAGTTTCAAGTGAAGACAGAGTACTCTGAGGTTGTATTGAGACAGGAGTTTGAACCTCTACTGAGATTGGAGCAGTTTGAATTTCAGTTCGGGTTTCTACTGGAAGGAACTTAGGAAGGAACATCGCTCAGTCGTGTCCGACTCTTTATGATCCCGTGGACTGTGGCCTACCAGGCTCCTCTGTCCATGGGATTTTCCAGGCAATAGTACTGGAGTGGATTGCCATTTCCTTCTCCAGCAGATCTTCCCAACCCAGGGATTGAACCCAGGTCTCCTGCATTGTAGACAGACGCTTTACTGTCTGAGCCACCATGGAAGTAGACTGAGGCAACTCTCTCCTGAGGAGTTCCCTGACTTTCAGTTTGCTCAGTCAGAAGCCCCAAACATGGGGGCTAAGTAGGAGGACCGGAGGGAGCTGAAGGTTCCACACCCAAATCTATACTCTTATGCCATAAGTTTGGCATGTCAGAGAGAAAAAAGGTAAAACATATGCTACTTCTCTCCATTTCCCTTGTTTTCTGCAGAACCAGTCTAATTGTAAGGCAGTATTATAATTAAGAGACCCTCCAACTGGCCACTGTTTGCCATCTTCCAATGGGTACTGGGGCCATGCAGTATTTACACAGGATGATCAGGCATGTATTCTTTAAGCTCTGGGGATTTAATCTATCCCAGTTTTTCAGGATGCAGTTCAAAGGAGTGAAGCTGGAATTGTTAGCTCCCATCTGCCAGAGAATAAAAGCAGCATCCAGCACCTTTTTTCTACTGGAAGTGTTCCTCTCTGCTCTAGATGGGGGTGGAGACAGGTCTTTCATTTAAGCTTCCTTCACTGGCTGGAGTTAACCTGTCCTTTATGAACACAGGTGTCCCACCACTGTCCCTCTCTATTCTACCACCAAGGGAGGCTGAAGATGCACCAGAGGTAGACCTGGTGAATCACAGGTTGATGTCCAGTTCCTCACCATTAAAACCTTTACCTGACTTTTGTTGATGCCACCCAGGGTGCAACAGAGTAGCCTTCCAGAATGCCTCCCAAGCTAAGTCCACTAGGGAAATATCCATCTCCTGTGTGCCTATGCACAGCTCACAATATATTCCTGACCACAATAGAACTGGTAAATCATAAGAGGACAAACATAAAGCCCAAGATATCCCTTCCAAGTGTTACCACTCCAGTGTATGTGATAACAAAAGAGGTGGTGAAGGGCTGGGCAGTGAGGAAGAAGTGATTTTTGTCCTCAAGCTATTAGGGTCAATTTTTCCAGTCCATCCCAACAGATTCCACAGAAAGAGTATCTAAGGAGGGGAGACAAAAGGCACTGGAGACCCTCCTCTGGTCCTCTAAGAGCTAGCATTACCAAAGGAAGACCATTGCACTTGCAATCTGACCTGATCCTGGGATTCCCTATCTGTGTCCTCAAAACCTCATGGTCATCAATAGTGCTCCTATCCACATAGATCAGAGGCACAGCTGTGACAAAGACTCACTTTCAGGTCCTTGGCCCCTGAGTCAGGCAATCAAGAGAGCCACTTCCAATCTGAGAGATGTTCCTGGAGCTAGAGCTCCACCAAGCTCCCTAAAGTGCTCTTGTCTGGAGTGCTTGACAAAACAACCAACAGCATGGATTGCAAATCCTTTGAAACTCTGTGATCTGATAGGTTAGGTTAGTAGTTCTAATTCCTCAGGCAGTTACAAAATGATCAAAGAGACCAGGAAAAGGTGACTAAGAAAGGAAAGTTTGGGCCACACGATTCACCTATTTCTGGCCCCTCCCTTCTCAGGGACGTTGGGACCCTCTTGGCATTAGCAGGTCGATATAAACCCCCGACGAGTCTCCCCTTTGGAGTTGCCTTCAGTCATTACGAAGCACCACAAATTCACAGAGCAGGACTCAACACACGTTTGTGGTGTATTCCATATCTCTTTCACACTACTTACACACACAGGCACACTGTAGAGTTAGTAAATTACAGCAGAAAACGTGTTTACTAGGAGAACAAAGAACTAGAGGTCCAATCATCCTTAGTCTTGAAGATCCTGGACAAGACCCCAGGATGAAAGGTTGCTGCTGCAAGCCATGTACTACACCGGGATTCATGACCTCAGGAAAGGGATGATTTCAACCCATGGCCAGAGATCGGGCTTGACCACTAGAGAGTTTGTGTAACAGGATTTAAGAAACAGAGAAAGCTTCTGACATAGACATCAGGAGGGGACAGAAATAATGTCCCCTTGCTAGTTTTCAGCAAGGTGTTTTATGTCTTTTAACAAGTTGCTAATCAGATAAGAGAGACACCTCAAGGCTAAGGGAATTTCACCAGGCTCCTCTCCCACAATATGCATTTTTGAGATAGAAAGGTATGAGATGTGTCATCCCCAGCCATAAAACAATTGACATCAGTACTGGCTTGTTGAGCCATTATTAGTCCAAGGTTTGATAAAAGAAATAAAGAAAAAAGTTAGTCTTAGGCAGACTGCTTTCATCAGCAGAGAATGGAAAAAACAAACAAACAAACAAAAAAACTGCCATTTGTACTTTATCTCCTCTTGCCAAGTGGGGACCTCTGGCCTTCCTATCTGTTACCCTCTCAGTGTGTTTAGAGGTTGGGCTAGTGGGATGCGTAGGTGGCTTGCCCATCCCTCTGGTGATGCTCTTGAGCTTCCCTTGTGGCTCAGCTGGTAAAGAATCCACCTGCAATGTGAGACACTGGATTCTACCCCTAGGTTTGGAAGATCCCCTGGAGAAGGGACAGGTTACCCACTCCGGTATTCTGGCCTAGAGAAATCCATGGACTGTACAGTCCATGGGTCGCAAAGAGTTGAACACAACTGAGTGACTTTCACACTTCACTGGTGGTGTTGAGTGCAGGAGGCATGCTCAGTAACCTGCTATTGTCCTGCTTTTGCTCCGCAGGCTCTTCAAAAATGCCAATGGATTTTTGTTTGTCTGTTTTTGGCCTCTGTACTTCTTATCCAGAATTTACCCCAGCTGTGCATGCATATAGTTATTTCAGTCACATATAGTTTCATTGTTATTTTGTACCTGGAGGAGCAGGCGTGTCCAGGTGTAAGCATTGCAGCTCTGCAGCAAATGATTGGTCCCAACATATCTCACTAATGCATTCCTCTCCTCATCCCTCTCCAGCCCAGGCACAGGATCTAAGTGAGATCATGTTTCCAAAGAATGGAGCCACTGAAGACAGCAGGGTTGAAAATGAGATTTTGAAGAATTTTAAAGATTTAGTGCTTTCAAGATTGTGTATTAGAACTATAAGACTAAATGATACCTTTAAAGTTACCAGGAAAAGTGAAATATTTTCAGGACCAGAGTTGAGTTACAGTGTTTGATGACTAAATATGATACTTTTTTTCACCTAGATTTAAAAAACAAAGAAAGAAACTCAACTTTCATCTTGTGACAATAGAAAACAGACACATCCATGTATGAAGATGATCTTTTGTTGAACTAAACCAAAGCATAAATTGATAATGTGTATCATTGAATGGAGAACATTGAAAGACAGAGGGAGGACACAATATCCTTGAGCACAATTTTACAATCAGTGAGGGAAAACTGCAATCAATTTTTTTTTTTTTTTTCTAAACCATTCCTCTATAGATAGAGGGTTTGGCACTGAATTGTAGCTAAGCAGAGTCTAAGCTGTGAGAAGTGAAGATGAAGTTGTGCAGAAAGTTTGTTGTTCTTGGTCAAGCTTGACACAGTATCAGAACTGATGCCTCTCTATTAAGTGGGTAATTAACACACTTGTCATGAAACAGATATCAAGTATTAAAAATGTCTTTTGTGCGTGTATTAGAGCTAGTCCCTCCAGGGGAATCATAATTCTCAAGTAATTTTCTGTTTCTCTGTCAATCAATGCAGTGTTTAATGATGCACTCCTCATATGGTAGAACTTGATAATAAATGTGAACTGTGTATTTTATGACTACATAGATCAATATGACAAAATTGATTTTGATTGTGAATTTCTCCTAAAAGGGCTTTTCTTATGAATTCTAAGTCAAAGAATAGAAATTGAATAAAAATATTTCTATTGTTTTGCCTTTTTGCATATATATATGTATATATATACACACACATATATATATATCATATGAGATTTATCCTATATAATTTGTTACAAAGAATGCCTTATTTCTATTTTGGAGTCATGGAACTCAAATCTTGCTAAGACAGCACTTTATAAAATTATATTAGCTCCTCATTTTTTTTCTCCAACATGGTTTTACGGCAGTTGAGTAATGACTACTTTCCAAAAAAAAAGGAGAAAAACATTACTCTGTTTACCAAAAGCACTGATTAGGTAAGAGGCAATTTTAAAAGAACCAAAGAATTGGCTATAAAAGATGGTCACATTTTAAATACTAAAGCGTCATCTTTATAGTTTGATATTTTTGTGTAGTTCTCTTCTAAAAGAAACCTTAGACATAAGATGACAGCTATTTCATGGTGCCTGTATGTGTGTGTGTCCACACTTCTTTGGGTCCACACAATTTTTTATATAATTGATTATGTTTTAGAGACATAGAAACCTGCTAGTGGCCAATTTTCATTAATTTCCTTTTAGACTGAATATTTGATTTGGAAGATAAACACTTCATATAGTACATTCAGTGATTTTAGGTATTATTTGATACACTGCATGCTCTTCATGATTTATTTTTTAATAGTGTGTTTTTTAATATATATCATAGAATTAATTGAATGTTTAAAGCTCAATGCAACACCACTTGATTGACTATAATTGTTTCAACATAATGTATTATTTAGTTTTGAAGTAAAATAAATTCCTTCTATCCACACATCACCACAGTATATTTTCTCTCTGCTAAGTAAAATTGAGAACACTTCTTTATAAATTTTTATTTTTTTAATTCTACTATTTAGTAAAGTGATCTAAGTCAAAGTTGTAATACTGCTGGCATAAACCACATAATCTAATAAAAGCCATTAATCTTTTTGGCATTATTTACATGGTCTAGATAATTTCTGAGATTCTTTTGAGAATGTTATAAGCTTCTATGAAATTGTCAAGCTGTTTTAAGAATTTTATGAAAATAGATAACAATGTAACTGCAGTGCTATGTTAGGAATAGCTATCAGAGTAAAACATAGACATTTATCAGCAGAAATTTGCTTAATGATTGGTGCACTGACCACCAAAAACTTAGTGCTATATTTTCCTATTCAGAGCATTTAAGTTTAAAAATAAAACTTCTCATTCTGAAACTCACAGGTGGCATCAGTCCAGTTCAGTTCAGTCGCTCAGTCGTGTCCAACTCTTTGTGACACCATGAATCGCAGCACGTCAGGCCTCTCTGTCCATCACCATCTCCCGGAGTTCACTCAGACTCACGTCCATTGAGTCCGTGATGCCATCCAGCCATCTCATCCTCTGTCGTCCCCTTCTCCTCCTGCCCCCAATCCCTCCCAGCATCAGGGTCTTTTCCAATAAGTCAACTCTTCCCATGAGGTGGCCAAAGTACTGGAGTTTCAACTTTAGCATCATTTCTTCCAAAGAAATCCCAGGGTTTATCCCCTTCAGAATGGACTGGTTGGATCTCCTTTCAGTCCAAGGGACTCTCAAGAGTCTTCTCCAACACCACAGTTCAAAATCATCAATTCTTAGGTGCTCAGCCTTCTTCACAGTCCAACTCTCACATCCATACATGACCACAGGAAAAACCATAGCCTTGACTAGACGGACCTTAGTCAGCAAAGTAATGTCTCTGATTTGGAATATGCTATCTAGGTTGGTCATAACTTTTCTTCCAAGGAGTAAGCATCTTTTAATTTCATGGCTGCAGTCACCATCTGCAGTGATTTTGGAGCCCCAAAAAATAAAGTCTGACACTGTTTCCACTGTTTCCCCATCTATTTCGCATGAAGTGATGGGACCAGATGCCATGATCTTCGTTTTCTGAATGTTGAGCTTAAAGCCAACTTTTTCGTTTTCCTCTTTCACTTTCATCAAGAGACTTTTTAGTTCCTCTTCAGTTTCTGTCATAAGGGTGGTTTCATCTGCATATCTGAGGTTATTGATATTTCTCCCAGCAATCTTGATTCCAGCTTGTGTTTCTTCCATCCCAGCATTTCTCATGATGTACTCTGCATAGAAGTTAAATAACCAGGGAGACAATATACAGCCTTGACATACTTCTTTTCCTTTTTGGAACCAGTCTGTTGTTCCATGTCCAGTTCTAACTGTTGCTTCCTGACCTGCATACAGATTTCTCAAGAGGTAGGTTAGGTGGTTGGGATTCCCATCTCTCTCAGAATTTTCCACAGTTTATTGTGATCCACACAGTCAAAGGCTTTGGCATAGTCAATAAAGCAGAAATAGATGTTTCTCTCGAACTCTCTTGCTTTTTCCATTATCCAGCAGATGTTGGCAATTTGATCTCTGGTTCCTCTGCCTTTTCTAAAACCAGCTTGAACATCAGGGAGTTTACGGTTCATGTATTGCTGAAGCCTGGCTTGGAGAATTTTGAGCATTAATTTACTAGCATGTGAGATGAGTGCAATTGTGAGGTAGTTTGAGCATTCTTTGGCATTGCCTTTCTTTGGGATTGCAATGAAAACTGACCTTTTCCAGTCCTGTGGCCACTGCTGAGTTTTCCAAATTTGCTGGCATATTGAGTGCACCACTTTCACAGCATCATCTTTCAGGAGTTGAAACAGCTCAACTGGAATTCCATCACCTCCACTAGCTTTATTCATAGTGATGCATTCTAAGGCCCACTTGACTTCACATTGAAAGATGTCTGGCTCTAGATTAGTGATCACATCATCATGAGTATCTGGGTCGTGAAGATCTTTTTTGTACAGTTCTTCCATGTATTCCTGCCACCTCTTCTTAATATCTTCTGCTTCTGTTGGGTCCATACCATTTCTGTCCTTTATTGAAACCATCTTTGCATGAAATGTTCCCTTGGTATCTCTAATTTTCTTGAAAAGATCTCTAGTCTTTCCCATTCTGTTGTTTTCCTCTATTTCTTTGCATTGATAGTTGAAGAAAGCTTTCTTATCTCTTCTTGCTATTCTTTGGAACTCTGCATTCAGATGCTTGTATCTTTCCTTTTCTCGTTTGCTTCTCGCTTCTCTTCTTTTCACAGCTATTTGTAAGGCCTCCCCAGACAGTCATTTTGCTGTTTTTCATTTCTTTTCCATGGGTATGGTCTTGATTCCTGTCTCCTGTCCAATGTCACAAACCTCTGTCCATAATTCATTAAGCACTCTATCTATCAGATCTAGGCCCTTAAATCTGTTTCTCACTTCCACTGTATAATCCTAAGGGATTTGATTTAGGTCATACCTGAATGGTCTAGTGATTTTCCCTACTTTCTTCAATTTAAGTCTGAATTTTTCAATAAGGAGTTCCTGATCTGAGCCACAGTCAGCTCCTTGTCTTGTTTTTGTTGACTGTATAGAGCTTCTCCATCTTTGGCTGCAAAGAATATAGTCCATCTGATTTCGGTGTTGACCATCTGGTGATGTCCATGTGTAGAGTCTTCTCTTGTGTTGTTGGAAGACAGGTGGCATAGCTTGCTACAAAAAGAAATCTGAAAGAAGTATGTTTATACTAGATAGGATTACTCTAACAATTGACATATCAGATTGTTTTTCTGCCAGGCAATGACTTTCAAAATCATGTAAACCTACATTAAGATTGCCTAATTTCATACTCAAAAGAACTGATAATTTATATATATAGTTGGTTTCTCCACAGTTTGTAGTGATACATACAGTCGAAAACTTTGGCATAGTCAGTAAAGCAGGTGTAGATTAATTTCTGGAACTCTTGGTTTACAATAATCCAATGGATATTGGCAATTTGACCACTGGTTCCTCTGCCTTATCTAAATCCAGCTTGAAAATCTGGAAGTTCATGGTTCACATATTGTTGAAGCCTGGCTTGGAGAATTTTAAGCATTATTATGATAGCATGTGAGGTGAATGCATGGAGAAGCCATGCATTCTCTCTTCCCTGGAGAAGGGAATGGCAAACCACATCAGTATTCTTATCTTGAGACTCCCATGAATAGTATGAAAGGCTAAAGATAAGACACTGAAAGATGAACTCCTGAGGTCGGTCAGTCAGTCAGTTCAGTCGCTCAGTCGTGTCCGGCTCTTTGAGACTCCATGAATCACAGTACGCCAGGCCTCCCTGTCCATCACCATCTCCCGGAGTTCACTCAGACTCACGTCCATCGAGTCAGTGATGGCATCCAGCCATCTCATCCTCAGTCTTCCCCTTCTCCTGCCCCCAATCCCTCCCAGCTTCAGGGTCTTTTCCAAAGAGTCAACTCTTCCCAGGAGGTGGCCAAAGTACTGGAGTTTCAGCTTTAGCATCATTCCTTCCAAAGAAATCCCAGGGTTGATCTCCTTCAGAATGGACTGGTTGGATCTCTTTGCAGTCTAAGGGACTCTCAAGAATCTTCTCCAACATCACAGTTCAAAAGCATCAATTCTTCGGCGCTCAGCCTTCTTCACAGTCCAACTCTCACATCCATACATGATTACTGGAAAAACCATAGCCTTGACTAGACGGACTTTAGTAGGCAAAGTAATGACTCTGCTTTTGAATATACTATCTAGATTGGTCGTAACTTTTCTTCCAAGGAGTAAGCATCTTTTAATTTCATGGCTGCAGTCACCATCTGCAGTGATTTTGGAGCCCCCAAAAATAAAGTCTGACACTGTTTCTACTGTTTCCCCATCTATCTCCCATGAAGTGATGGGACCAGATGCCATGATCTTAGTTTTCTGAATGTTGAGCTTAAAGCCAACTTTTTCACTTTCCTCTTTTACTTTCATCAAGAGGCTTTTTAGTTCCTCTTCACTTTCTGCCATAAGGGTGGTGTCATCTGCATATCTGAGGTTATTGAGATTTCTCCCAGCAATCTTGATTCCAGCTTGTGTTTCTTCCGACCCAGCTTTTCTCATGATTTACTCTGCATAGAAGTTCAATAAACAGGGTGACAATATACAGCCTTGACTTACTCCTTATCCTATTTGGAAACAATCTGTTGTTCCATGTCCAGTTCTAACTGTTGCTTCCTGACCTGCATAGAGGTTTCTCAAGAGGCAGGTCAGGTGGCCTGGGATTCCCATCTCTCTGAGAATTTTCCACAGTTTATTGTGATCCACACAGTCAAAGGCTAGGTGCCCAAAATGCTACTGGAGATCAGTAGAGAAATAACTCCAGAAAGAATGAAGAGATGGAGCTAAAGCAAAAACAACACCCAGTTGTGGATGTGACTGGTTATGGAAGCAAGGACCAATGCTGTAAAGAGCAATATTGCATAGGAACCTGGAATGGTAGGTCTATAATTCAAGGCAAATTGGAAATGGTCAAAAAGGAGATGGCAAGAGTGAATGTTGATATTTTAGGAATCAGTGAACTAAGATGGACTGGAATGGGTGAATTTAACTCAGATAACTATTATATCTACTACTGTGGGAAAGAATTCCTTAGAAGAAATGGAGTAGCCATCATAGTCCACAAAAGAGTCCCAAATACAATACATGGGTGTGATCTCAAAAATGACAGAATGATCTCTATTCATTTCCAAGGCAAACCATACAGTATCACGGTAATCCAAGTCTATGCCCCGAACAGTAATGCTGAAAAATCTGAAGTTGAACGGTCCTATGAAGACCTATAAGACCTTTTAGAACTAACACCCCCCAAAAGATGCCCTTTTCATTCTAGGGGACTGGAATGCAAAAGTCAGAAGTCAAGAAAAATCTGGAGTAACAGGCAAATTTGGCCTTGGAGTACAGAAAGGGCAGAGTTTTGTCAAGAAAACGCACTGGTCAGAGCAAAAACCATCTTCCAATAACACAAGAGAAGAATCTACACATGGAGATCATGACATAGGCAACACTGAAAACAGATTGATTCTATTCTTTTGCAGCCAAAGATGGAGAAGCTCTATACAGTCAGCAAAACCAAGACTGAGAGTTTACTGTGCCTCAGATCATGAATTCCTTATTGTCAAAGGCAGAATTAAATTGAAGAAAGTAGGGGAAAACCACTAGACCATTCAGGTACGACCTAAATAAAATCCCTTGTGATTATAGAGTGGAAGTGAGAAAAAGGTTTAAGGGACTAGATCTGACAGACAGAGTGCCTGATGAACTATGGACAAAGGTTCATGACATTGTACAGGAGACAAGGAGTAGGACCATCACCAAGAAAAAGAAATGCCGGAAATCAAAATGGCTGTCTGAGGAGGCCTTACAAATAGTTGTGAAAAAAAGAGAAGTGAAAAGCAAAGCAGAAAAGAGGAAATATACCCATTTGAAGGCAAAGTTCCAAAGAATAGCAAGGAGAGATAAGAAAGCCTTCCCCAATGATCAATGCAAAGAAATAGAGGAAAACAATAGAATGGGAAAGACTACAGATCTCTTCAAAAAAATTAGAGATACCAAAAGAACATTTCATGTAAAAATGGGCTCAATAAAGAACAAAATTGGAGAAAGACATGGCAACCCACTCCAGTTTCTTGCCTGGAGAATCCCAGGGACGGGGGAGTCTGGTGGGCTGCCGTCTATGGGGTCACAGAGTCGGACACGACTGAAGCGACTTAGCAGCAGCAGCAGCAAAGAACAGAAATGTTATGGAACTAACAGAAGCAGAAGATATTAAGAAGAGGTGGCAAGACTACATGGAAAAACTGTATAAAAAATATCTTCACAACCCAGATAATCACAATGGTGTGATCACTCACCTTGAGCCATTGGAAGTCAAGTGGGCCTTAGGAAAAATCACTATGAAGAAAGTTAGTAGACGTAATGGAATTCCAGTTGAGCTCTTTCAAATCCTGAAAGATGATGCTGAGAAACTGCTGTACTCAATATGCCAGCAAATTTGGAAAACTCAGCAGTGGCCACAGGACTGGAAAAGTCCAGTTTTTATTCCGGTCCCAAAGAAAGGCAACGCCAAAGAATGCTCAAACTACCACACAAGTGCACTCATCTCACAAACTAGTAAAGTAATGTTCAAAATTCTCCAATCCAAGCATCTCAATACATGAACTGTGAACTTCCAGATGTTCAAGCTGGATTTAGAAAAGGCAGAGGAACCAGAGATCAAATTGCCAACATCCACTGGATCATCAAAAAAGCAAGAGAGTTCCAGAAAAACTTCTATTTCTGCTTGATTGACTATGCCAAAGCCTTTGACCGTGTGGATCACAAGAAACTGTGGAAAATTCTGGAAGAGATAGCAATATCAGACCACCTGACCTGCGTTTTGAGAAATCTGTAGTCAGGTGATGAAGCAACAGTTAGAACTGGACATGGAACAACAGACTAGTTCCAAATTGGGAAAGGAGTTCCTCAAGGCTGTATATTGTCACCCTGCTTGTTTAACTTTTACGCAGAATACATCATGAGAAACGCTGGGCTGGATGAAGTACAAGGTGGAATCGGGATTGCTGGGAGAAATATCAATAACCTCAGATATGCAGGTGACACCAATCTTATGGCAGAAAGTGGAGAAGAACTAAAGAACCTCTTGATGAAAGTGAAAGAGGAGAGGGAAAAAGTTGGCTTAAAGCTCAACAAAATTCAGAAAACTAAGATCATGGCATCCAGTCCGATCACTTCATGGCAAATAGATGGGGAAACAGTAGAAACAGTGGCAGACTTTATTTTCTGGGGCTCAAAAAATCACTGCAGATGGTGACTGCAGCCATGAAATTAAAAGACACTTACTCCAAAGGAAACTTATGACCAACCTAGACAGCATATTAAAAAGCAAAAACATTACTTTGCCAACAAAGGTCTGTCTAGTCAAGGCTATGGTTTTTCCAGTATTCATGTATGGATGTTAGAGTTGGACTATAAAGAAATCTGAGCACCAAAGAATTGATGATTTTGAACTGTGGTGTTGGAGAAGACTCTTGTGAGGCCCTTGGACTGCAAACAAGTCAAACTAGTAATCCCAAAGGAAATTAATTCTGAATATTCATTGGAAGGACTGATGCTGAATTTGAAGCCCTTATACTTCGGCTACCTGATGAGAAGAACTGACTCATTGGAAAAGACCCTGATGCTGGGAAAGATTGAAGGCAGGAGGAGAAGGGGCCAGCAGAGGATGAGATGGTTGGATGGTATCACTGACTCTATGGACATAAGTTTGAACAAGCTCCGGGAGTTGGTGAAGGATAGGGAGGCCTGGCATGCTGCAATCCATGGAGTCACAAAAGAGTCAGGCACTATTGAGTGACTGAACAGAACTGATAGTGGTTTTGGGGCCTTCTGATAACTCAGATGGTAAAGAATCCGCCTGCAGTGCAGGAGACCTGGGTTCAATCCCTGGCTAGAAATATCCCCTGGAGTAGGGCATGGCAACCCACTCCAGTACTCTTTCATAGAGAATTCCCAAAGCCAGAGAAGCCCAAAGGTTACAGTCCATGGTGTCACGAAGAATCAGACACGACTGAGTGACTAAGCACAACATAGTTGGTTTACAATGCTTCAGGTGCATAGCAAAGTATTCCGTTATATATATGTATGCCTTTCTAGGTTCTTTTTTTAAAATAGGGTATTATAAGATATTGAATATAAATCCCTATATTTTTTAATATACAGTTATTGTTATTCAGTCCCTCATTTGTGTCTGACTCTTTGCAACCACATGGATGGCAGCATGCCAGGCTTCCCTGGCTTTCAGCATCTCTTGAAGTTTGTTCAACTCATGTCCGTGGAGCCAGTGATTCCATCCAACCATCTCAGAATCTGTCTTCCCCTTCTCTTCTGGCCTTCAATATTTGCCAGCATCAGGGGCTTTTCCAACGAGTTGGGTCTTCCATTAGGTGACAAAAATTTGGAGCTTCAACTTCAGCCTCAATCCTTCCAGTGAACATTCATGATAGATTTCCTTTAGTATTGATTGGCTTGATCTCCTTGCAGTTCAAGGGACTGTAAGTGTCTTCTCAAACACCACAGTTCAAAAGCATCAATTCTTTGGCACTCATCTTTCTTTATGGTCCCACTCTCACCTCCATACATGACTATTGCAAAAACCATAGTTTCAACTATATAAACTTAGTTTAAAATAAGTTCAAACCATAGTTTCAACTACATTTCAACTATCCATATAGTTGAAATGTAATGTTAAATGTATAGTTAAAAAGTAATGTCTCCTTTTTAATCTGCTCTTTAGGTTTGATGTAGCTTTCTTCAAAGAGTAAGTGTCTTTTGATTCCATGGCTGTAGTCACCATCTGCAGTGATTTTGGGGCCCAATAAAATAAAATTTGTCACTATTTCATTGTTTCCTCATCTGTCTGCCATGAAGTGATGGGACCAGATGCCATGATATATGTTTTTTTCAATGTTGAGTTTTAAGCCATCTTTTTCACTCTCCTCTTTCACCTTCATCAAGATGATCTTTAGTACCTCTTCATTTTCTGTCATTAGGGTGGTGTCATTTGCATATCTGAAGTTGTTGATATTTCTCCCAACAATCTTGATCCCAGCTTATGTTTCTTCCAGCCCAGAATTTCATGATGTAATTTGCATATAAATTAACCTATCAGGGTGACAATACACAGCCTTGATGTACTCCTTTTCATTTTGAACCAGTCCATTTTTCCATGTCTGGTTTTGTTTCTTCTTGACCTGCATACAGGTTTGTCAGGAGGCAAGTAAGATGGACTGGTATTCCCATCCCTTTAAGAATTTACCACAATTTGTTGTGATCCACAGAATCAAATGTTTTAGTATAGTCACTGAAACAAAAGTATATGTTTATCTGGAATTCTCTTGCTTTTTCTTTGATCCAACGTACTTTGGCATTTTGATCTCTGGTTCCTCTGCCTTTTCTAAAACCAGCTTGTACATCTGGGAGTTCTCAGTTCATGTACTACTGAAGCCTAGCTTGAATGATCTTCAGTATTACCTTGCTATCATGTGAACTGAGCTCAATTGTGTGGTAATTTGAACATTGTTTGGCACTGACTTTCTTTGGGATTGGAATGAAAACTAACCTTTTCCTGTCCTATGGCCACTGCTGAATTTTCCAAATTTGCTGACCTCTTGAATGCAGCACTTTAACAGCATCATTTTTATGGTTTGAAATAACTCAGCTGGAATCCTGCCACCTCCACTAGCTTTGTTCATAGTAATACTTCCTAAGGCCCACTTGACTTCACACTCTAGTATATTTGGCTCTAGGTGATTGATCACACCATCCTGGTTATCCAGGTTATTAAGACCTTTTTGTGTACAGTTCTTCTGTGTATTCTTGCCACCTTTTCTTTATATCTTCTTCTTTTGGTAATTCCATACATTTTCTGTCCTTTATTTTGCCCATCTTTCCAAGAAATATTTCCTATGTATCTCCAATTTTCTTGAAGAGTTTTCTAGTCTTTCCCATTCTGTTTTCTTCTATTTCTTTGCATCGTTCACTTAGAAAGGCTTTCTTATCTCTCCTTGCTGTTCTTTGGAAGTCTGCATTTAAATGGGTATATATATTTCCTTTTCCCCTTTGCGTTTCACTTCTCTTCTTTCCTCAGGTATTTGTAAGACCTTCTCAGACACCCATTTTGCCTTTTTTGACTTCTTTTTTTGGGGGGGATGGCTTTGATCACCACTTCCTGTACAGTATGACCCTCCGTCCATAGATCTACATGCATTCTGTTGATTGCATCTAATCCCTTTAATCTATTTGTCACTTACACTGCATAATCACAAGGAATTTGACTTAGGTCATACATGAAAGGACTAATGGTTTTCCCTACTTTCTTCAATTTAAGCCCAAATTATACAATAAGGAGTTCATGATCTGAGCCACAGTCAATTTCTGGTCTTGTTTTTGCTGACTGTATGGAGTTTCTCCATCTTCAGCTGCAAAGAAAATAATCAGTCTGATTTTGGTATTGACCACCTGGTGACGTCCGTGTGTAGAGTCATCTCTAGTGTTGTTGGAGGAGGGTGTTTGCTATGATTGGTATGTTCTCTTGGCAAAATTCTGTTAACCTTTGCTCTGTTTCATTTTGTACTCCAAGGCCAAATGTCCTGTTATTCCAGGTATCTGTTGACTTCCTACTTTTGCATTCCAGTTCCCTAGGTTGAAAAATACATGTTATTTCTTCACTCTTCTCCAGTAGCACATGAGCTACCTAAAGAGTTGGGGATTTCGTCTTTCAGTCTTTGTTGTTTATCTAATGTGTATATATATATACACTAGTGTGTATCTGTTAATACCAAATTCACAGTTTTTCCTTTCCCCCTTTCTCCTTGGTAACTGTAAATTTTCTATGTCAAAAATAAGCAGATTATTAAGGACAAACCAGCTCTTTACAGTTTCAGATATCTTTCAAATGATGTACTCATTTGATCCTCACAAAGTGTTAATGATTCAGTGCCCTATTGCCAATTTTAATTTACAGAAGAAAAAGGAAATGAGAAATACAGGCATAGTGTATTTTCTAAGGACTTACTAGCAGTCTCCCAACCCTCGTTCTGCTCCCCAGTGTGTACACATAGGGCTCTTCATATGCAAGGGGCGAAAGTGAGACATAAAATCCAGTCCCAGGCTCTCCCAAGCTGTGTCATATCGAATGTCAGCAGCTTCGTCCTCAGAGATTGTAGTTGCTCTTGCTTGCAAACCTGAAAGAGGGTCAGAAATCAGACACCAGCTTCTCTGAAGACTGCTTGTCTCAGAATAAAAATGTACAGTTCTTTTCTTGAAGGATAGGATTCATATTATACAAAACTATAAAATAAAACATATACAAGTTAAATCCAAGACAACACTAATAGTATTTTCCCTGTTATGACCTCAGAAAACGAAGATCATGGCATCCGGTCCCATCACTTCATGGGAAATAGATGAGGAAACAGTGGAAATAATGTCAGACTTTATTTTTGGGGGGATCCAAAATCACTGCAGATGGTGATTACAGCCATGAAATTAAAAGACGCTTACTCCTTTGAAGAAAAGTTATGACCAACCTAGATAGCATATTCAAAAGCAGAGACATTACTCTGCCAACTAAGGTCAGTCTAGTCAAGGCTATGGTTTTTCTGGTGGTCATGTGTGGATGTGAGAGTTGGACTGTGAAGAAGGCTGAGCGCTGAAGAATTGTTGCTTTTGAACTGTGGTGTTGGAGAAGACTCTTGAGAGTCCCTTGGACTGCAAGGAGATCCAACCAGTCCATTCTGAAGGGGATCAGCCCTGGGATTTCTTTGGAAGGAATGATGCTAAAGCTGAAACTCCAGTACTTTGGCCACCTCATGGGAAGAGTTGACTCATTGGAAAAGACTCTGATGCTGGGAGGGATTGGGGGCAGGAGAAGAAGGGGACGAGAGAGGATGAGATGGCTGGATGGCATCACTGACTCGATGGACGTGAGTCTGAGTGAACTCTGGGAGATGGTGATGGACAGGGAGGCCTGGCGTGCTGCGATTCATGGGGTCTCAAAGAGTTGGACACGACTGAGTGACCAAACTGAACTGAGATAGCATATTACAAAGCAGAGACATTACTTTGCCAACAAGAGCTACAAGGATTACCTCATTCACCAGGAAGGACATTGAACCTGCTGGCGTGGGAGGAATCACCCCAATGTAGAGTATTTTGATACCAAACTTTCTGCTGACTGAGAATCAGGTTGACTTCAGCAACACTGATGATGTAACATGTATACAAATATATGCGTCTTGTTGTATAGTTGCTCAGCAGTGTCTGACACTGTGACTCCATGGACTTTTCCTGGCAAGAATACTGGAATGGGTCCCCATTTCTTACTTCAGACAAACACACACACACACACACACACACACACACACATATATATATTCATAAGTCTGTACATGTATGTATAGACATGTACATATAGGTGTGAAGATGTAGTTACAATTTTCACTATTCAATTTTCACTATTTTAGGTTGTCATTCAATTTGGTAAATCTCAGATTGCTACTTTCAATCAGATTTCAAATCTCTGATGGTTGCTTTCAATCTGATTGTTGCTTTCAATCTTTTTACCAAGAAAGGCTTTGCCAGTGTTTTCCAAGACATTCATAAACAGTGAGAAATAAATCTTTAAAATTTTAAGGCTGAGATTCTGGGGTGTTTTGTCCAGCTTATACAGACCATCAGTAACTCTATCAATATAACTTGTTGATTCCTTAAAATTACCTTCTACCTGACCCTTCTTATACTATTTCATTCTATCAAAATATTGGTTTGACCAAAACGTTCTTTCAGTTTTTAAGTAGAAATGAAAGGCATATTTTTCATTTTCACCCAAAACTTTGTTGAACAATGTTCTTTGTTCCACTACTTTCTTCCACTTTCCAGGCAACTTCATAATTCCATCTTCCCCAAAACTATTTATCTTTTTGAAGAAATAAGTGTTCCAGTTGCATTTTAGAGACTTCCATAGAATGGGAACTTTTTCCATTAAGAAACTTTTGTAAATTGTGAAATAAAAGGACACCCTAAGGTGCATTGTTAGATGAATATGGTGGGTAAATCAGAACTTTGCAGCCAAGCTGTAACAATTTTTGCCTGGACATCAAAGAAAGATGTCATTTCAGTCACTCAGTCATCTTCGACGCTTTGAGATCCCATGGACTGCAGCACACCAGGCTTCCCTGTCCTTCACCAACTCCCCGAGCATGCTCAGACTCATGTCCATCGAATCAGTGATGCCATACAACCATCTCACCCTCTGTTGTCTCTTTCTCCTTCTGCCTTCAATTTTTCCCAGCATCAGGGTGTTTTCCAATGACTCAGTTCTTGGCACCAGGTGGCCAAAGTATAGGAGCTTCAGATTTAGCATCAGTCCTTCCAATGAAAATTCAGGTTTGATTTCGTTTGGGATTGACTGGTTTGATCTTGCAGTCTAAGGGACTCTCCAGGGTCTCCTCCAACACTGCAGTTCAAAACATCAATTCTTCAGGGCTCAGCTTTCTTTATTGTCCAACTCTCATATCCATACATGACTACTGTAAAAACAATAACTGACTAGACAGACATTTGTCAGCAAATTAATGTCTCTACTTTTTAATATGCTGTCTAGGTTGGTCATAGCTTTTCTTCCAAGGAGTAAGTGTCTTTTAATTTCATGGCTGCAGCCACCATCTGCAGCGATTTTAGAGCCCAAGAAAATAAAGTCTGCTACTGTTTCCATTGTTTCCCCATGTTTGCCATGAAGTGATGGAACCGGATGCCAAGATCTTAGTTTTTAAATGTTGAGTTTTAAGCCACATTTTTTCACTTTCCTGTTTCACTTTCATCAAGAGGCTCTTTCATTCTTCTTTGCTTTCTGCCATAAGGACTGTGTCATCTGCATATTTGAGGTTATTGATATTTCTTCTGGCAATCTTGATTCTAGCCTGTGCTTCACTCCTGATGTACTCTGCATATAAGTTAAATAAGCAGGGTGACAATGTACAGACTTGAGATACTCCTTTCCCAATTTGAAACCAGTCTGTTGCATGTCCAGCTCTAACTGTTGCTGCTTGACCTGCATACAGATTTCTCAGCAGGCAGGAAAGGTGGTCTGATATTCCCATCTCTTGAAGAATTCTCCACAGTTTGTTATAATCCACATAGTCAAAGGCTTTGGCGTGGTCAATAAAAGAGAAATAGATGTTTTTCTGGAGCTCTCTTGCTTTTTTGATGATCCAGCAGGTGTTGGCAATTTTATCTCTGGTTCCTCTGCTTTTTCTAAATCCAGATTGAACTGAGGAAGTTCACAGTTCACGTACTGTTGAAGCCTGGCTTGGAGAATTTTGAGCATTACCTTACTAGCATGTGGGATGAGTGCAACTGTGTGGTAGTTTGAACATTTTTTGGCATTCACATGTAGTCTTGGGTTACCCTGATGGAAGTTTGTATGTTTACCATTGAGTTATTCTGGATGCTTTTCATCAAGTGCCACTTTCAGTTCATCTAATTGTTAGCAGTGCTTGTTGGAATTAATAACTTTGTTTTCCAGAAGGATGTTGCCCTTCCAATTCCACCTTCTTTGGATGAAGACACATTTGGTGTGGTTAGTGATGGTTCATCTCACTTGCCCCATGATCTCTTCTGTTTCACCTTATTGTGCAGTATCCACTTTTCATTGCCTGTCACAATTTGCTTTAAAAGAAGAACATTTTCCTTACATTTCAGTAAAGAACTGTATCCTGAAATACAGTCAAGATTTTTTTCCATTAGATTATGTGGAACTCAAACATCAAAGCAATTAATATAACCAAGCTGTTATTTTCTCTGCTTTGTTTGAATTTTTTGAGTGTGTAGATTTTCACCTACATAGTACACTGTTGATTGTTTTTGATGACTATCTCGATTTGATCTCTATCAATTTCCACTTGCCTTCCTGACTATGAAGCATTGTCCAATAAGAAATCTTCAGCATAGAATTTCACAAAGCACATTTGATCTGTCACAGCACTTTTGCATATCCTGCACAAGTGATTTTTTTGTGTAGTTTAGTTGCATTTTTATCTTTCTTGAATCAGTAAAGTATAATATGCTAAAATGTTGCTTTTTGTCTTCCATCTTGAGTATTAAAAGGACTACACAAAAATTGACAAATTTTGATAAATTTTTAAAAATGTGCATGATATGACAGCTGTCACAATACAATCTAACATAATTGTTTTGAATGAAGTCAAAAACAACTAACTGCTACTAGAGACGTAATACAGGGGAAAAAAGAACACACATTTTTCACCAACCAAATATCTTTTTTTACTATATGGCTTTGTGGAATGTTTCTGTTTGTTTTTATACATTATGCGGCAAACTTCATGCTAAATTGTTGTCTCTTTAATTCCTTCTGAATATGTTAAATATGTTAATACTATACATTTTGAGCCCAATGGCACAGTTTATAATATTGCTACAAAGGCTTTTTTATGAATTATTTAAAAATATTTGAGTATATTATCGAAGAGGAATACGAGGAAGAATACACAGGCAAGACTCAAGATGTGTTAGGTGTGGATAACAGGTAAGTATGTTAATAAGCAGCTTGTGAGATATAGTGATAAGGGGGATAGAAAGCTGAGTTGAAGATAGATATAGAAAATAGAAAGATCAAAAACTACCTAATATTTGTGGTAAACTAAATATCACCAGGATTTTCCTGGAGGCTCAGACAGTAAAGAATCCACCTACAGTGCGGGAGACCTGGGTTCGATTCCCAGGTGTGGAAGATCTCCTGGACGAGGGCATGGCAACCTACTCCAGTATTCTTGCCTAGAAAATTCTATTGACAGAGAAGCCTAGCAGGCTACAATCCATGAGGTCTCAGAGTCAGACACGACTGAGCGACTAAGTACAACACACAAATATCACATGATATTCATGAGACACTAAATATATATGTTAGCCATTGAGTGTTCATAAGATTTTAATTTGGCCTGTCAGTACTAATGGTCACTCATTCTGGCCTCATATGTTCTCTACTCAAGAAACACAGATAAAATCCATAGCTCCCCTTAGGCTGAGTCCAGTGCTTAGTTGGGCATATTTGCCCTGCATCTCTCTGGTAGACCATGTATGTGTGCTGGGCCCAGGCCTTTTGTATCCGTTGAGTCTATTTACTGAATCCTCAACTCCATGCTTGTAATTATACCCCTTAATAATTAAGGGGCTAGAGCAGCTCTGAAGAGAGAGAATAAAAGATTGAATAGTATTACAAGATTATATAGGGCTTCCCTGGTAGCTCAGTTGGTAAAGAATCCACCTGCAATGCAAGAGACCCTGGTTCAATTCCTGGGTCGGGAAGATCCCCTGGAGAAAGGATAGGCTACTCACTCCATTATTCATGGGCTTACCTGGTGGCTCAGATAGTAAAGAAGCTGGCTGCAATGCAGGATACCTGGGTTCGATCCCTGGGTTGGGAAGATCCCCTGCAGGAGGGCATGGCAACCCACTCCAGTATTCTTGCTTGGAGAATCCCCATGGACAGAGGAACCTGGTTTGACTGAGTGACTAAGCTCAGCATATAAGATTATTATAGATATATCTGTATATATACCTTATATAGTATACCTGTTTGCCTGTCTATGTATCTATCTGTCTCATCTTTCTATCCATCTATGTGGAAAGCATCATATAGAAGTTCAGTGATTTTCCACAGTATCTCAAGTGTATTAACGTAGGTCATCTTTTCCCGTTTTCTTATCCTTATGCGTTTTAATTGATATATCATGTTATTTGAGCATTTTAATTTTTTTCTGTTATTCTTTCTCTTCCAAGCCCTTGATATCTTGCTGTGAGTAGATTTGGAGGACATTATAGCACCAAGATAATTTACTGCATGATAGCATTTTTCATAACAGGAAGTATTCTAAGGATGGACTGATAGATACTTTATCAGTACTAGTTTGACTGCTATATTTGATGATTATTAATTCTGCTGCACAGACTGTGAAATTTATTTGTATAAATACGTATTTATTTTATTTTTCTGAAAAGTTTCCAAAAGTAAAATGCTCTGAATACTACAAAGCATCCTTCAGTCTATAATCCTTTAAACGAGCTGATATTCCAAACATTTTATGTCTCTTTCATAAACATTGTTTAAGGGACTTCTATGTGTAGTGTATTATGTTGGATCACATGGAAATTACAGACGTGAAGATGCAATATTTGTCTGCAAGAAATAGGTGGTAAACAGGGCAAGGAGAGTTCACATGTGGTGAAATAGTACAAAAAGTAAAATGTAAAAATATGCAGAGTTGAGTACTGTAGGAATCTAGAGGAAGAATCCAGAAGAGGGAGAGATGCCATTTATAAAAAGGGAGTGTGAGGACTTTCCTGGTGGTCCAGTGGATAAGACTCCATGTTCCCAATGGAGAGGTCCCAGGTTCAACCATTTTTCAGGGAACTAGATCCCTCATGCTGCAACTAAGACCTGGCACAGTCAAATAAATTAAAAAAAAAAATTAAAAAATATAAAATTTAAAGAAAAAGAATATGGAAAGTCCTTGTGACTTAGGAATATAAGACACATATAAAGATAAAAATTTGCCTAGAAAAGTCAACTCCCTGCTAAGGGGACTTATGTTTAGTTGTTCAGTCATGTCAAACTCTTTGCAATCCCATGGACTGTAGACTGCAAATTTCCTTTGTCCATGGCATTTTCCAGGCAAGAATACTGGAGTGGATTGCCATTTTCTCCTGCAGGGGATTTTCCAAACTCAGGGATCAAACTTATGTCTCCTGCATTGACATGTGGATTCTTCACATGTCTTACCACTGTGTCTCCAAGAGGATTTACACAGTGCAGTTAATGTCACATAAATTTATCAACTGGTGAGGTCAGTTCAGAAGTTAATTCAATTTACCTGTAAATGCATGGAACAAAAGTAAACTTTGTTATTCTGATCTTATAGTAGAAACACACAGAAAATTTATAATTCTATAGCAAAACATTGAAAAACATGATCACACACATCTTTAGGGGCAGAAAGCATATACTGATTATGGTATTATCTTTCAGAGACTTATTATATATCTATTTTTAAAATATCTTTTACTTTTTAAAAATTATTGGCCATCATTATTATTTATGTAAAGCATATTCAAAAGCAGGGATATTACTTTGCCGACTATGGTTTTTGCAGTAGTCATGTATGGATGTGAGAGTTGGACTGTGAAGAAGGCTGAGCGCCAAAGAATCAATGCTTTTGAACTGTGGTGTTGGAGAAGACTCTTGAGAGTCCCTTGGACTGCAAGGAGATCCAACCAGTCCATTCTGAAGGAGATCAGCCCTGAGTGTTCTTTGGAAGAAATGATGCTAAAGCTGAAACTCCAGTACTTTGGCCACCTCATGCGAAGAGTTGACTCATTGGAAAATACTCTGATGCTGGGAGGCATTGGGGACAGGAGGAGAAGGGGATGACAGAGGATAAGATGCCTGGATGGCATCACTGACTCGATGGACGTGAGTCTGAGTGAACTCCGGGAGTTGGTGATGGACAGGGAGGCCTGGCGTGCTGCGATTCATGGGGTCGCAAAGAGTCGGACACGACTGAGAGACTGAATGACTGAACTGAACTGAACTGAACTGAAACTTTACTGTAGTTTCGAAGAAAAATAAATAATGTAATTTCAAATTTACATAAAATTTGCAAATAATTCCATATATGCAATCACCAATTATTTATATTTTATCCTTTTTTTGGTAATTATTTCTGTATACATATGTGTATAATATACTGTATGCTCTATATTATATATATATATATATATATATACAGTACATATACTATACATAGTATATACACACAACAGGCATTTATTTTTAGTCTTTTGATAGTAAATTGAAAACACCATGCCTTTTTATTCTTAAGTACTTTGGTGTGCATTCCTTAGTACAAAAATATTCTTTAACAGAACAATGATCTATTTTATTAAAATGGTAAAATTTAATACTGATACAACATCATACAATATTTTTATCTTTAATCCATATTCAAGTTCCATCAATTATCTCAATCACATATGCTTTATATCTACCCTTTGCTGGTTCCAGAGCCACCAATTGCATTTAGTTTTCATGTCCTTTTAGCCTCTTTTAATCTGGAAGAACTCCTCAGATTTTCTGTATGTTTCTTGAACATGATAATTTTGAAAAGTTTAGACCAGGTTTTTTTACAAAATGATCTCACTCAAATTCTTTTTTCTCTCCTCATTATTTGTTTCAGATTATGCACTTTTGTCAAGATTTCTGCAAGCCAATTTGTGTCTTTCTCTTCTAAGAGTATCACATCAGGACGCACAAGATGTCCATTTTCCCATTTATTAAAGATGCTGTCTTTGATCATTTGGCTCCGGTGGTGTGCACCAAGTTCCCCCACAGTACAATTGCAGTTATTCCTTTGCAATCAGAAATAACTGTGAGGACTTCCATAATGGTCCAGTGGTAAAGAATCCACTTTCTGATGCAGAGGACGTGTGTTTGATACATGGTTATGGAACAAGATTCCACATGCCATGGGACAGCTAAATCCACATGTTATGACTAGAGAAGCCTGTGTGACAAAACTACTGAGGCAGAGCACTCTAGAGCTGAGTATCACAGCTGGAGAAGCCTGTTTGCTGAAACGACGACCCAGCACAGTCAAAAAAAAAAAATGCATAACAAAACAAAACAAAAAACAGCAAAGTAATTGGGGGGAGACAGTGAGATTGTGTGTGCCATAAGCTTTTACCCACTGATTTTCATACATGATAATTTTCTATATCATGATTCCTTCTTACTAATTGGCCTATTCAAACTGATTTCCCTGCAAATCAAAACACATGTCCTTTGACATGTCTATATCAGTCTTACTTCATGGCAGAAAAAAATATTCTAGGATCATCTTGTAGTTTTTATGCTCTGTAGATGAATCCACTATTCCACCAAGGAGTCTTATTTTCCTTTTTGAAACCTGCAGATTCATATATTTAGTTTTGATTGCACTAGGTCTTCAGTGCTGCTCACAAACTTTCTCTAGTTGTAGTGAATAGGGGCTACTCTTCATTGTGGTGCATGGGCTTCTATTGTGATGACTTCTCTTGTGGAGTTCAGGTTCTAGGCATGCAGGCTTCAGTAGTTGTGGCTTCTGGGCTGTAGAGTGTATTCCCAGTAATTGTGGGGTACAGGCTTAATTGCTCCATGACATGTGGAATCTTCCCAAATCAGGAATCAAACCCACGTCCCCTGCTTTGGCTGGCATATTCTTATCCACTGTGCCACCAGGGAAGTTTCCCCCTATTTCCTTAAATGAAATATGGTATTTAGAAACCAAGATTTGAGTGCTGTGTGTGCTTACTGATACTGATGTAATATTGTGTCAGTTGACCATTTTATTATCTGTTCACTTGGATATGATCCTGAAGGGAGCAAGAAAGAAACAGCAGCTTAGACATGAAAGAGGGAAAAATGAGGAAGTTAACCAGAACAGAGATTCTCCGCTTTTTCACTAGTTCTCGAGTCTTTCCCACCTTCTCTTTCCTTCCTTTCACTGTTCATCATGACCTTATCTCCCTCATGTAAGAAAGTTTTCCTTTATTGAGGTATAATTGACGTACTACTATATGGTCTTCACTTTTATAGCATAGTCATTCAATATTTGTATATACTGTGTACACTGTGAAATAATTATCATAATCTAATTACCATACAAAGCTAACTTTTGGAATTTACTCTTTTGGCAACTTTGAAGTATGCTCTACCATATTATTAACTATAGTCACCACGCTATGCATTACATCTCCATGGTTTACTTACTTTGTAGATGGAGTTTGTATCTATTGATCTCCTTTATCCAATGTACTCACTCCCCAACAGCCACTCCCCTCTGGAAACCATCACTCTGTTCTCAGTATCTATGATTTTTTTTTTTTTTTTTAGATTCTTCAAATAAGTGAAACTACATGGTGTTTGTCTTTCTCCATCTGATATTTCACTCATCATAATGACCTCAAGGTTCATTCATATTGTCACAAATTACAAGATTTGATTCTTTCTCATGGATGCATAATATTCCATCATAGATAGTTAGATAGACGGATAGATAGTTGTTTCCATATGTTGGCTATTGTAAATAATGCTGTAATGAACATGGGGATGGATGTATCTTTTTGAATTAGTGCTTCTGTTTTCTTCAGAAAAATGCCCAGAAATGGAATTGCTGGATCATTTAATAATTCTACTTTTCATTTTTTGAGAAAATTTCATACTGTTTTCCACAGACATTATATCAATTTATATTTTTATCAATAGTGTATGAGAGTTCCCTTTTTCTGAACATCCTCTGTAACACTTGTTATTGTTTGTCTTTTTGATAATAACTATTCTAATAGTGTGAGGTGATATCTCATTGTGATTTTGACTTGTATTTCCTTGATGATTAATGATGGTGAGCACTTTTTATGTGTCTTTTGGCCATCTGTATGTCTTCTTTGGAAAATATCTATTCAGATCATCTGGGCTGTGCTGTACTTGGTTGCTCAGTCATGTCCAACTGTAGCCTATCAAGCTCCTCTGCCCATGGGGATTCACCAGGCAAGAATACTGTAGTGGGTTGCCCTGACTTCCTCCAGGGTATCTTCCTGACCCAGGAATCAAAATGGGGTCTCCTGCACTGTGGAAAATTCTTTGCCAGCTGAGTTACAGGGAAGCCTATGTTTTAATCAAATAGTTTTTCCTTATTGCTGTTGTTACTAAATTTTATGAGTTATTTGTAAATTTTAGTTATTAACCCCTTATCAGATACATGGGTTGCAAATAATTTTTCTCACTCAGTAGGCTATCATTATTTTATTGATGGTTTCCTTTGCTGTATAGAAGGTTTTGAGTTTACTGTGATATTATTTATTTATTTTGCTTTTGCTAGCTTCGATTTTGGAGTCAGATCTAACAATTCATTGCTAAGACCATCATAAAGGAGCTTACCATCTATGTTCCGCCCCCTTCCCCCCATAGGAGTTTTATGGTTTCAAGTCTTACATTTAAGTCTTTAATCCATTTGAGTTAATTTTTTTGTGTGATGTAAAGTAGTACTCTAGTTTGATTCTTTTACTTAAAGCTGTTCAGTTTTGCCAGTATTTTTGATTAAAGAGAGTGTTCTTTCCCCACTGTATATTCTTCCCTCCTTATAATTACAATTCATTGTAAATTAATTGACCTTGTGTGAATGAGTTTATTTCTTGGATCTCTGTAGTGTTCTATTGATTTATGTGTCTATTTTTTTTAACAGAAGTATTAAAATAATTGATTTACAATGCTGTGTATGTGTCTTTTTTTGTGGTAATGCCTTATTGTTTTGATTACTGTAGCTCTGCAACAGAGTTTGAAATCAGGAAGCCTGATGCCTTCAGATTTGTTTTTCCTTCTCTACATTGCTTTGACTAGTTATGGATCTTTTGTTCCATACTAATTTTAGGATTGTTTAGCTCTATTTCTGTGAAATATGAAATTGCAATTTTTATAGAGATTGCATTAATTCTATATATTGCTTTGAATATATAACACATTTTAACATTTAAAAATATTAACTCTTTCAATTTATGAATGGGAAATAGCTTCTCATTTTTTTCTGACTTCTTCAATTTTTTTTCATCAGTGACTTACAGTTTTCAGCATAGAGGTAGTTCATCACTTAGGTTAAATTCATCTCCATGTGTTTTATTCCTTATGATGCAATTTTAAACAGACTTCTTTTTCTCAATTTGTCTTTCCAATAGTTTGTGGCTAATATATGTCAGTTTTTTGTGTATTGATTTTGTACCTTGCCACTTTACTGAATTCATTTATTAGTTCTAACAGATTTTCCTTCTTTCTTTCTTTCATTCTTTTTCTTTTCTCTCTCTCTCTCTTTTTTTTTTTTTGTAGTATCTTTAGGGTTTTCTATGTATAAAAGTATGCCATCTGAAAATAATTTGAGTTTTACTTCTTCCTTTCCGATTTGGATATCTTTTTCTTGCTTGCTTAATTGCTCTGGAAAGCACTTCCAATACTCTACTGAAGAGGGGATATTGGTAATCCTTGTCTTTTCCTGATCTTAGGGGAAAACTTTCAGTTTTCACCATAAAATATGATGTTAGTTAGTGTTAGTTGCTCAGTCATGTCAGACTCTTTGTGATCCCTGGATTCTAGCTTTCCAGGCTCTTCTATCCATGGAATTTACCAGGCAAGAATACTGGTATGGGTATGCCATTCCTTTATCTTCCAACCCAGGAATTGAATCTGGATCAATTCAAGGCAGATTCTTTACCATTTGAGCCACCAGGGAAGCCCAAATATGATGTTAATTTCTCATATATGGACTTCTGATATATGGCTGCCTGGCACACTAAGCGCAGGCGTCTACACCAGGCGCACTAAGCACGGCCGAGAGAAGCTACGCCCCATCCAAGTTCAGGGGTGGCAGCTGAGAGGAACTCCCCAGTGTCTGAGGTCAGGGGTGGCAGCCAAGAGGAGCTACCCTGCATCCGAGGCCAGGGGCGGTGCCCGAGGCCAGGGGCACCGGCCAGGAGGAGCAACCCCACATCCAAGGAGCGGTGGCTGTTCAGGCGCAGGAGGGCCTAGAGGAGCCATCCCACGTTGAAGGTTAGGAAGGGCGGCAGTGAGGAGATACACCTCATCCAAGGTAAGGAGCATCAGCTGCACTTTGCTAGAGCAGCAGTGAAGAGACACCCAATGCTCAAGGTAAGAGAAACCCAAGTAAGATGGTAGGTGTTGCAAGAGGGCATCAGAGGGCAGACACACTGAAACCATACTTACAGAAAACTAGTCAGTCTACTCACACTAGGACCACAGCCTTGTCTAACTCAATAAAACTAAGTCATGCCTGTGGGGGCAACCCAAGATGGGCGGGTCATGGTGGAGAGGTCTGACAGAATGTGGTCCACTGGAGAAGGGAATGGCAAGCCACTTCAGTATTCTTGCCTTGAGAACCCCATGAACAGTATGAAAAGGCAAAATGATAGGAAACCAAAAGAGGAACTCCCCAGGTCAGTAGGTGCCCAATATGCTACTGGAGATCAGTGGAGAAATAACTCCAGAAAGAATGAAGGGATGGAGCTAAAGCAAAAACAGTACCCAGCTGTGGATGTGACTGGTGATAGAAGCAAGATCCATTGCTGTAAAGAGCAATATTGCATAGGAACCTGGAATGTCAGGTCCATGAGTCAAGGCAAATTGGAAGTGGTCAAACAAGAGATAGCAAGAGTGAACGTCAACATTCTAGGAATCAGCAAACTAAAATGGACTGGAATGGGTGAATTTAACTCAGATGACCATTATATCTACTACTGTGGGCAGGAATCCCTCAGAAGAAATGGAGTAGCCATCATGGTCAACAAGACAGTCCAAAATGCAGTACTTGGATGCAATCTCAAAAATGACAGAATGATCTCTGTTTGTTTCCAAGGCAAACCATCTAATATGACAGTAGTCCAATTCTACGCCCCAACCAGTAATGCTGAAGAAGTTGAACGGTTCTATGAAGACTTACAAGACTGTATAGAACTAACACCTAAAAAGATGTCCTTTCATTATAGGGGACTGGAATGCAAAAGTAAGAAGTCAAAAAACACCTGGAGTAACAGGCAAATTTGGCCTTGGAATGTGGAATGAAGCAGGGCAAAGACTAATAGAGTTTTGCCAAGAAAATGCACTGGTCATAGCAAACACCCTCTTCCAACACTACAAGAGAAGACTCTATACATGGACATCACGAGATGGTCAACACTGAAATCAGATTGATTATATTCTTTGCAGCAAAAGATGGAGAAGCTCTATACAGTCAGAAAAACAAGACCAGGAGCTGATTGTGGCTCAGATCATGAACTCCTTATTAACAAATTCAGACTTCAATTGAAGACAGTAGGGAAAACCACTAGACCATTCAGGTATGACCTAAATCAAATCCCTTATGATTCTACAGTGGAAGTGAGAAATAGATTTAAGAGCCTAGATCTGATAGACAGAGTGCCTGATGAACTATGGAATGAAGTTCATGACATTGTACAGGAGACAGAGCTCAAGAACATCCACATGGAAAAGAAATGCAAAAAAGAAAAATGGCTGTCTGGGGAGGCCTTACAAATAGCTGTGAAAAGAAGAAAGGCGAAAAGCCAAGGAGAAAAGGAATTATATAATCAACTGAATGCAGATTTCCAAAGAATAGCAAGAAGAGATAAGAAAGCCTTCTTCAGCGATCAATGCAAAGAAATAGAGGAAGAGGACAGAATGGGAAAGATTAGAGATCTCTTCAAGAAAATTAGAGATACCAATGGAACATTTCATACAAAGAAGGGCTCGATAAAGGAAAGAAATGATATGGACCTAACAGAAGCAGAAGATATTAAGAAGAGGTGGCAAGAATACACAGAAGAACAGTACAAAAAAGATCTTCATGACCCAGATAATCACGATGGTGTGATCACTCACCTAGAGCCAGACATCCTGGAATGTGAAGTGAAGTGGGCCTTAGAAAGCATCACTATGAACAAAGCTAGTGGAGGTGATGGAATTCCAGTTGAGCTATTTCAAATCTTGAAAAATGATGCTGTGAAAGTGGTGCACTCAATATGCCAGCAAATTTGAAAACTCAGCAGTGGCCACAGGACTGGAAAAGGTCAGTTTTCATTCCAATTCCAAAGAAAGGCAATGCCAAAGAATGCTCAAACTACCACACAATTGCACTCATCTCACGTGCTAGTAAAGTAATGCTCAAAATTCTCCAAGCCAAGCTTCAGCAATACGTGAACCGTGAGCTGCCTGATGTTCAAGCTGGTTTTAGAAAAGGCAGAGGAACCAGAGATCAAATTGCCAACATCTGCTGGATCATGGAAAAAGCAAGAGAGTTCCAGAAAAACATGTATTTCTGCTTTATTGACTATGCCAAAGCCTTTGACTGTGTGGATCACAATAAACTGTGGCAAATTCTGAGAGAGATGGGAATACCAGACCACCTGACCTGCCTCTTGAGAAATCTGTATGCAGGTCAGGGAGCAACAGTTAGAACTGGACATGGATCAACAAACTGGTTCCAAATAGGAAAAGGAGCACTTCAAGGCTGTGTATTGTCACCCTGCTTATTTAACTTCTATGCAGAGTACATCATGAGAAACCCTGGACTGGAAGAAACACAAGCTGGAATCAAGATTGCCAGGAGAAATATCAATAACCTCAGATATGCAGATGACACCACCCTTATGGCAGAAAGTGAAGAGGAACTAAAAAGCCTCTTGATGAAAGTGAAAGAGCCGAGTGAAAATGTTGGCTTAAAGCTCAACATTCAGAAAATGAAGATCATGGCATCCGGTCCCATCACTTCATGGGAAATAGATGGGGAATCAGTGGAAACAGTGTCAGACTTTATTTTTGGGGGCTCCAAAATCACTGCAGATGGTGACTTCAGCCATGAAATTAAAAGACGCTTACTCCTTGGAAGAAATGTTATGACCAATCAAGACAGTATATTCAAAAGCAGAGACATTAGTTTGCCAACTAAGGTCCGTCTAGTCAAGGCTATGGTTTTTTCCTGTGATCATGTACAGATGTGAGAGTTGGACTGTGAAGAAGGCTGAGCACTGAAGAATTGAGGCTTTTAAACTGTGGTGTTGGAGAAGACTCTTGAGAGTCCCTTGGACTGCAAGGAGATCCAACCAGTCCATTCTAAAGGAGATCAGCCCTGGGTGTTCTTTGGAAGGAATGATGCTAAATCTGAAACTCCAGTCCTTTGGCCACCTCATTAGAAGAGTTGATCATTGGAAAAGAGTCTGATGCTGGGAGGGATTGGGGGCAGGAGAAGAAGGGGACGACAGAGGATGAGGTGGCTGGATGGCATCACTGACTCAATTGACGTGAGTCTGAGTGAACTCCAGGAGTTGGTGATGGACAGGGAGGCCTGGCTTGCTGCAATTTATGTGGTTGTAAACAGTCGGACACGACTGAGCAAATGAACTGAACTGAACTAAATGGAAGTTGAACTTTGTCAAATACTTTTTCTACATCTGTTCAGATAATCATATAATTTTTATCCTTCATTTTGTTAATGTGGTATGCCACGCTGATTGATTTGCAGCTGTTGAACCATCCTTGAATCCCTGGAATAAATCCTACTTGATCATGATGTATGATCCTTTTAATGTATTATTGAATCTGGTTTATTACTATTTTGTTTTGCATCTCTGTTCATCAAGTATATTGGCCTATAATTATCTTTTTCTCTTTTTCTTTTTTTGATATCATTATCCAGCTTTGATATGTGGGTAATTTTGTCCTTGTAAAATGAGTTTGGAAGTATTCTTTCCTCTTGAAGAATTTGAGAAAGATGGGTATTAAACCTTTAGATGTTTGGTAGAACTCACTAGTGAAGCAATCTGGTCTTGAACATTTATTTATTGTGTAAATTTGACTACTGACATAATCTCCTTACTAGTAACTTTCTATTTAATTTTTCTGTTTCTTCCTTGGTTCTGTCTTGGGAGATTATATGATAATAAGAAGTTATTAACATCTTCTAAGTTGAATTTGTTGACATATACTACAACATCTTTAACTATGAACTTTATACAATGTATAAGTTGTTATAAAGTAAGACTTACAAAGCATTATTGTCAAATCATCAATCTCATGAATTTGGTCACTTCAAATATTTGAAGTTCCATTGCAATGAATTAGTTCTTTAAAAATACTTAAGAAAATGCCAACATGCATTCTTTAGGTGCAACTAGAAATGTGGGAACACTATAGCCCTTCTTTTTGCTTGAGTTATTTGCCTGCTATAAGGTTCTTGATTTCTTGTGAATAGAGTAATAACTGGTGCTATATATACAGAAGTTAATGAAATTATATATAACATGTGCGCAGTTTTACTCAAGTTTATAAAAAATACCAGGTTTCTTCTCATTGTGTCTCTTTCCTGAAGAGGAATATGAGTGATGGAGCAGACTCAGAGCAGTTGAGAGTGGGAGATGCGAGGGCAGGGTATCTGCAAAGTGCTGTCCATGGTGTTGAACCCAGCTTCTTTGACACAAATGCAAAACTTCATCACGAATCAAGCAAAGCACTTACTCCTGCTGTACTACAGGTACCTCAACTGCATACCTTGGAAACTGCCATCAATTCCTTATAGATGATTCACAAATTAAAACCTATCAGTCAATTCAACTCAAATTCATGTCTCAGATTTGTGTGTACTTCAAAACGTGTGGAAGAAAACTCATTTTAATATGTACACAGTTGACTCATCTATCATTTGGAATGGCAGTTTATTAATTTTCACATAAAAACTACTTGAAAGAATGATTATCAAGAGGATAAATAATCTCATTTTATTCAGAAATGAGATTTAATCAGCATTTAGTCTGTACTTGGTACTGTTTGAAGTGCTTCATATATACTGTGATAAAATAATCACAACAAACCTATAAAATAAGTACTTATAATTTTTGTTTTATAAATAAGAAACTTGAAGTACACAGATAGAAAATTAGGAAACCAGAATTCTGCCCCAGGAACCAATCTGTTCAAGAATATGGGCCAGCGTATTCCCTTATTTCTAATGCTTTTGTGTGTATTTGTGTGTGTGTGTGTGTGTGTGTGTGCTCACTAATAATAATTGATTATGCTTGATATTTCTTTAAATAAAGGCAATATTGCATAGTGATTGAGAAAGATTAGAAGATAGGCTTTTTGTGTTTTAAATATCACTTGGATCATCAATACTTCCATAACCTTTCCAGTTATCCATTCTGCATCTATTTTCTCATCTATAAAGCAGGGAAATATTAATACCTGTTGAATAAAGTTGTGAAGATTAAATTAATTAATTAATATAAAGTTTCAGAAAAATACCTAGTACATAGAAGAACTCAGAATATGTTAGCTATCATTATTGTATGTTTTCATAGCATTAATTAGATGCAATCAGATTTTGATAAACCTTATCTTGTTCACAAAAAATTTTGTGAAGATAGTTTAAATATTTAATTTTATTTCATATGCATTACCTTTTTTATAATTTAAATATAGAAGTTTGGCTGCTTGTCCAGCCCCATACACATCTTCTAAATTTGGTCTATGTGGCTGGATAAACAAGAAAGCATAAACTACAAATGAAGACATCCAGATAAATAGTGTTTTTCACTGTGTAGCTGATTTACAATATATAATATTGTAAGAGCATTCATATGTGAAATAAGTCAATTAAACTTAACAGAAGAATTGACATTTCTTAGCACGTATGATTAGCTAATCATTAGTTAGCAACTAAAGAAAAAGTGATCTGTTGCCACAATAAGATGGTCAGATGAGACACACTATATAAATATCAAGGCAGTATTAAATCAGAGATTTAAATGAAATAAGCACTTATACGAATGTTAAAGGGCCACAATTTCTCATGCCTATTGTTTCATTTTAATAATGTCATTCATTTATAAAACATTCATTTGATTAAGAAGGTATTCTAGGCTTTATAACTGGATATTTTATTATATTTTGGTATGCAAAGGATCAATAAAAAATGAACAGACAAAATGCAAGATGGAGTTTTCATCCTTAAAACATTTGATGTCAATGGAAGAGATAAACAATGTTATGGAAATAGAGTATATAAGAAGTATGTATAAAATGTCATGTGAATAAACAGAAGGAAAAGCCTGTGAGAGTGATTTCAAAAATTATATAATTCTTCGATGCTCTGGAGTAGCATCTTATGAAAACATACAGTTTAGTTTCTAAGATGTAAGTGAAGTCAGGTTTTAAGTCTTAATTTCACACACAGTTGCATGAACTTGTGCAAAGGCTTTAAGCTTTATCTTAACTATTATAATGAGTATTAAGTGACACAATGCATTCTTGTCGTTATTGTTCAGTATGTAAGTCATCTCTGATCCTTTATGACTCCATGGACTATAGAATACCAGGCCCTTCTGTCATTCACTATCTCCCTGAGTTTGCTCAAATTCATATCTGTTGAGTTGATGATGCTGTTTAACTATCCTCTGTCACCCGCTTCTTTTGCCTTCAATCTTTCCCAATGTTGGGGTATTTTCCAAAAAGTCAGCTATTCCTATCAGATGACAAAAGTATTAGACATTCAGTTTCTGCATCAGTACCTGCAATGGATATTCAGGGTTGATTTCCTCTGGGATTGATTGGTTTGATCTCCTTGCAGTCCAAGGAACCCTGCAGAGTCTACTCCAGTACCACGATTCAAAAACATTAAATCTTCAGCCCTCAGCCTTCTTTATGGGCCAACTCTCACATCCATACATGACTACTGGAAAGATCATAGCTTTGACGATATGAGCCATTGTCAGCAAAGTGAAGTTTCTGCTTTTTAATACACTGTCTGGGTTGGACATAGCTTTCCTTCCAAGGAGAAAGTGTCTTTTAATTTCATGGCTGCAGTCACCTTCCTCAAGGATTTTGGAACCCAAGAAAATAAAACCTATCACTGCTTCCACTTTTTTCCCTTTCCTTTTGCCATGAAATAATGGAAGCAGATACCATGACCTTAGTTTTTTGAATGTTGAGTTTTCAGCCAGCTTTTTCAAATCTCCTCTTTCATCTTCATCAAGAGGCTCTTTCAGTTCAGTTCAGTCGCTCAGTCATGTCTGACTCTTTGCGACCCCATGAATCGCAGCACACCAGGCCTCCCTGTCCATCACCATCTCCCGGAGTTCACTCAGACTCACGTCCATCGAGTCCATGATGCCATCCAGCCATCTCATCCTCGGTCGTCCCTTTCTCCTCCTGCCCCCAGTGCCTCCCAGCATCAGAGTCTTTTCCAGTGAGTCAACTCTTCGCATGAGGTGGCCACAGTACTGGAGTTTCAGCTTTAGCATCATTCCTTCCAAAGAAATCCCAGGGTTGATCTCCTTCAGAATGGATTGGTTGGATCTCCTTGCAGTCCAAGGGACTCTCAAGAGTCTTCTTCAACACCACAGTTCAAAAGCATCAATCCCTCGGCGCTCAGCCTTCTTCACAGTCCAACTCTCTAATCCATACATGACCACAGGAAAAAACCATAGCCCTGACTAGACGGACCTTAGTCGGCAAAGTAATGTCTCTGCTTTTGAATATGCTATCTAGGTTGGTCATAACTTTTCTTCCAAGGAGTAACCGTCTTTTAATTTCATGGCTGCAGTCACCATCTGCAGTGATTTTGGAGCCCCCCAAAAAAATAAAGTCTGACACTGTTTCCACTGTTTCCCCATCTATTTCCCATGAAGTGATGGGACCGGATGCCATGATCTTCGTTTTCTGAATGTTGAGCTTTAAGCCAACTTTTTTGCTCTCCTCTTTCACTTTCATCAAGAGGCTCTTTATTTCCTCTTAATTTTCTATTAGGGTGGTGTTGTCCACATATCTGAGGTTGTTGATATTTCTCCTGCCAATGTTGATTCCAGATTGTGAGTCATCCAGCACAGGATTTCACTTGATGCACTCTGCATATTAGTTAAATAAGCAGGTGACAATATACAGCCTTGACTTACTCCTTTCCCAACTTGGAAGCAGTCTGTTGTTCCATGTCCAGTTCTAACTGTTTCTTCTTGACCTGCATACAGGTTTCCCAGAAGACAGGTAAGGTGGTTTGGTACTCCCATCTCTTGAAGAATTTTCCACATTTTGTTGTGATCCACATAGTGAAAAGCTGTGGTATAATCAATGAAACAGAAGTAAATGTTTTTCTGGAGTTCCCTTTCTTTCTCCATGATCCAACAAAGGTTGGCAATTTGATCTTTGGTTCCTCTGCCTCTACATAACACAGCTTGTATATCTGGAATTTCCTGGTTCACATATTGCTGAAGCCTAACCTGAAGGATTTTGAGCATAACATTGCTAGTATGTCTAATGAATGAAATTGTACTGTAGGTTGAATGTTCTTTGGTGTTGTCCTTCTTTGGGATTGGAATGAAAACTGTCCTTTTCCAATTCCACTCACATATCAATAAGTATTTCCTTTTTAAAACACTTTAGAGTATAATTAATTTACAATATTGTGTTAGCTTCTGCTGTGCAACCAAGAGACTTATCTATAAGTATATATTGATACTTGGGGCCCTCCCTTTTGAGCCTCCTTTCTATCCTACTCCATTCCACATGTCTAGATCATTCTACCACAATCTCACTCCTCTAGGTCATCACAGAGCACTGAGCTAATTTACTTGTGCTATACATCAGCTTCCCATTAACTATCTATTTTATACATGGTGGTTTATATATATCAATCCCAATCTCCCAGTTTGCCCCACCCTTCCCTTCCTCATCCCATGTCCATATGTGTGTTCTTTAAGTCTGTGTCTTTACTCCTGCCCCACAAATAAGTTTATCTATACCATTTTTAATAATTCAAATATATTTGTTAATATATGATATTTGTTTTTCTTTGTCTGAATCGCTTCTCTTTGTATGACAGTTTCTAGGTCCATCTACATCACTAAAAATGACACCTTTTATGGCTGAGTAATATTCCATTGTGTATCGGCACCACATCTTCTTTATTTGCTTATCTGTCAATGGCCTTTTAAGTTGTTTCCATGTCCAGTAGTTCCTTTACAAAAAAGCTTTGTAATAATCCCCCGAATATTGTGCTGTTTTCTATTGAGATACACTGGTACACAACCCTTCTTCAAGCCACAGAAATGGCCTCTAACTGAATTCATGCCTACAGTCTCATCCTCTCCCCAACATTTTTACAGCACACCCTTCAACCATGAGCTCAAACATAAATATTACCATGAGCAAAATCTTCAGGGTTTTACTTCATCATTGGCATTGGTTTCTAACCAGACTTATTTTAAATGATCTAAAAATCTTTATACACTCAGGAATTTTCTGTGAAATTATCAGTCTCTCCTTACACTAATCTTTTTAAAATTGAATTACTGTGATGAGTTTAAACACCAGCTCATTTAAAACATGACTGACTTCATATTGACCTTGTCATCATATGTTTGTCCAGGCAACTAGATCTTCCTTTATGCATATTAAAATTGTCCTTATTCAAAATAAAGCTGAGAGTCTTTCTAATATCCTAGTTTATTTTTCTAATGCTCACTCATATGTACTTCTATTTTACCTAAGTGCCATACTCTCTCCACGTCTCTGCTTTATGTGATCTCCTTCCTATTTTTAAAAGGAACTCACCTACGCTCCATATAACACTTTCATGGCAAATTCTCTCAACTTTCATTATAGAAACATTATATTGAAAACCAATAGGCTAGAGTTAAGTGCTTTGTATGCATTAAGAAAAAGAAATGCAAGAAGGCAAATTGGTTGTCTAAGAGAGCTTTACAAATACCTGAGGACAGAAGAGAAGTGAAAGGCAGGGGGAGAAAGGGAAAAATACCCAACTAAAGGCATAGTTTCAGAGAATAGCAAGGAGAGATAGTAAGGCCTTCTTAAATGAATGAAGCAAAAAATAGAGGAAAAAAATAGAATGGAAAAAACTACTGAAGAAAAACCTTCTTGAAGAAAGACCTCTTCAAGAAAATTGGAGACATCAAGGGAACATTTCATTTGAGGATGGGCACAATAAAAGAAAAAAACTGGAAGGACCTAACAAAAGCAGAAGGCATTAAAAAGAGGTGGCAAGAATATACATAAAAATTATACAAAAAGGTCTTAATGACTCGCCTAGAGCCAGACATCCTGAAATGTGAATTCATATGGGCCTTAGGAAGCATTACTATGAACAAGTCTAGTGGAGGTGGCAGATTTCCAGCTGAGCTACTTAAAATCCTGAAAGATGATGCTTTTAAACTGTTGCACTCAACATGTCAGCAAATTTGGAAAATTCAGCAGTGGCAACAGGACTGAAAAACCCCAGTTTTCATTCCAAACCCAAAGAAAGGCAATGTCAAAAAATGTTCAGTAGATGAGAAGAAAAGAAGCATAAAGAAATTATAAAATATACAAAATCTTTACTTGATACTTGAAAACTCTTACCTTAATTTTTAACTTTGAACTTTAGATTTGAGTTTTCACACTTGTTTTGCTAAAAGCATTTCTTTTTTTTTTTTATAATTTCTTTATGCTTCTTTTCTTCTCATCTACTGAGTTTCTAGAGCTTTTTATTGATCTGTATGAATCCTTTGTTTATTTAACATATTAACAATTTGTTACATATATTTAATACAGTTTATTAAACTGTAACTTTTTCAAATATTCAAAAATTTCCTTGGTATTTTTGATATTCAAGAAATTTTGCTATTTAATGAAATGCATGATTCTTTCAATTTCCCATTTGCTTCACTGTTTGTATCTTAGAAATTCTTTTCCTGCTTAGATAAAATTCCAGAAAGTCTAGCCTACTGAATATATATCTACCTATACATTACTCTTAATTTAATTTCAAATTTAATTTTTTTATGTTTTATGCAAATCCTTCCAGGTGCATTTTTGTACATAAACCAAATGGAGCAAGTGATTTAACCTTTTTTTGCATCAGGTATCTCTTCTACAAAATGAGAATAATAATTGTACCTATCATAGAGATTTGTTGTGATCTTTAAGTGAATTCATGTAAAGTGCTTAAAGCAGGACTTGACACATTGTAGCACTCAATAAATGTTATCTATTATCATTCAAATTTATTTACTAAATTCTAAAATCTAGAAATTTCTTAATATTGAAAAATTTTTCACAACTCATTTGGTACTATCTGACCTGAACTGACTCAAGGCTCCTTTTATTACACTTGATGTAAAACTTCATATATTTTATTGTAGACATAATGCTGTGTAACCTAGACCTAGTGGGGATATTATACCAAATATATTATATATTCTCTCTTTTATTTTTAACAAATAAATGAATAAAATGTGCTGACCTAGACCCCTGTGGGGATATAATACAAAATGTATTATATATTCTCTCTTTTATTTCTAAACAAATACATGAATAAAATGTTTTAGAATGTTATTAGTCTCCAGATCCAGAATTTGATGCTATCTTATTAGTTATTGACCAGCTGCTAAGTACCAGACATCATCTTAGGTATCATCATTCTGTTATTTTACTTAATCATCATGATGATCCAGTCATATATTAATTCATTCAACTGAGAGTTCTCAGGTCCTGTTCAGAGTGTTTAGATATATCATTATTAAAAATAATAATTTCTCCTTCCTTCTTTGAAATAACATCTTATTTCTTTGAGACTTCATCACCAACTCTTGCTATACTTAACAACTTTTTAGGAGTGGTGGAAAATAACAATATATTAAAATTACACTAGAAGTGCACATCTGGAATTAAAAAACATTACACTAAACTAATAAAAATAACTTTACTTGCATTTTATAGGAGAAAATGATGTTCGGAGAGATTAAGATATTAATCAAGGTTTAGTGAATGGCAAAATTGAGGTTAGAACCTTTTCAAAGGTCATTCTCTTTTCACTGCTCTATTTTCACACCTATTGGAAAGCTCCTCAGCAGACTAAATCTTTCCTCCTCTTCCTTCTTCCCTTTCTTGTCCTAGTTATCAAAAATCAACCACACATGATTCAATGTTCATTCTATCAATACAAGACACAGCTCAGGAAGTTCCATCTAGATTTGTTAAAACTATTACCCTACCTTTATATCACACTTCCAGCTCTACTTCCATTTACCTTAAAATCCTCTCAAGTTGGACAGATGTCATTAACTTCCTGTCTCAAATTAAAATGATAAGGTGGCTAGGTTAAATTAATTGCTTAAGCCATAAAAAATCTTAGTCACTAAGAGTGTCAGGTCCAGAAGCAAGGTCATTGCCCTCTGAGCCCCTTCCATATGGCTCTTAGTGTATGGTGTACTTCAGGAATTAAAGTTGACTTGGAAAATCAGGAATCCCTATTAGGGTCTTTCCTTGGTAAATATGTTTGTTAGTGTTTTATCCTACAATAGTTAAAAATGATACAGCTTAGAAAAGTAGTTTACTGTAAAGATTAAGAACTATGACTCAAAAATCAGAAACCTATCACACTGTTGTGAATATTTAATTATGTGTTATCCTGAATTACATGTCTATAAATGCAGTCAGCTGAGGTAATTGAAGTAATCTGAAGATATAAACATGATCACAGGTTCTCGGTGGAAATATTGGAGACAGATCACATATGCTACTATAACATCTGAATGCCATGAACATTTGATTAAGAGAAACTCCCTCTTAATATGGAGAGAAACTAACATATGCTTAGATAAATTGGTATCTCTACTTTTTAAATACTTTTATTTTAGGAAAGATTACATATACATACACTTTTTCAAAGCCTGCTACTGTTATATTAATATATAACTCCCTTTTCCTTTTTATAAGCAGTGTGGCATTTCAGAGAACTTTCCCTCATTTTTTCCTCTACCTTTGAACAAAAGTGTTTCCTCTATGACCATTTTCGTGTCCTGTTAATTTCACTGAACTGCTACAGACACCACAGAAAGAGCACCTAGAAAATGAGCATAAGACATGGGATAACCACCTGTCCTGTAAAATAAGCATGTGTACTGAACTTTTCTATTTACAGAAGCTTGGTTATACATTTGTGCCCAGGGAATATTGCTTTCTATAAGAAAAATGTGTGGGTTCTTTGGATACGATTTGTAAAATAATTTATTTTTCTTGTTAACATCCACAGAAAGGAGGAAGTCTCTGTTTGAATGAGTGGTGCAATTTGCTCCCCAGATCTACTAGCAGACCAAATGTACAGAGAAGACAGTTTCTGAGGTAGTCTCTATGTTTATTCGTATTTTTATATGTCTTTCTTTAAAATTTTCATTTTACAGTTATCTGTCTCCCAGTATGAATTCACTGCACCATGCTTTCTGTCCGAAATTCTTTAAGGATATTTTAGAAACTATAATGCATTGGTATCCTGAGGTACCTTTACTTTGTATTAATAAATAACCTTGAAAGCACTTCATTAACAGGATGATGAAAATAAATTTTGTGATGAATTTAGTAATTGATAGCAAAGATCACAAAATTGTAATCTCCACCTCACTAAATAGGATATGTATATAGAAAATCATCATGCTTTTACTTTTCCAGAGGAAAATTATCTAAAAGTTGCTAGCATGCATTATGAAGGTTAGCTTTGTGTGCTTAGGCTGATAGAATACATTCTTAACTTTGATTTGTTACTTATTTTGTTAACTGGCCAATTTTTGTAACCCTTTTAGGTATCTGTTTCCTCATATTCAAGAGAAGTTAATAAGACATTCATGTCATGAGTCAGTTTTAAAGATCAAAGGGACATATATATGTAAACGGCACAGTATCTGACATTTAATAAAGGCTTAATAATATTAGCTTTGCTTATTATGTATTAACAAATTCATATCTATCAAATCTTGTTTTAAAAAGTCACTATTATCTTACCAGTGTAAAAATGTTATATTTCTTGAAATTCACAAAGGAAAATACTAAAATGTGTTTATTTCCCCCCTGAACATTCATTGTTTTGTGAAGAGAATCATGTCTCAATATGAAAAGAGTGCAACCAAGCATCAATAATTGGGGCAAAGTTAATATTTCCACTCAGAATCTTCAGTTTCAGCATTTTATATATTTACCATTTGAATGAAATTAGAATGTAAGTTTTTGTAAGATATGAGTTTAGATGTATTTTTTCTAAGAGTTGTGATACTCTTTTCAGTGTAATAATTGAATGTTTTGTTTTAGTCATGTACAGCCATTCGTTTGGATTAAAATATCTTAAAATAAGGCAAGAATACTGGAGTGGGTTGTCATTTCCTCCTCCAGGGCATCTTCCCCACCCAGGGATTGAGCCTGTGTCCCTTATGTCTCCTGAATTGCAGGTGGGTTCTTTACCACTAGAACCACCTGAGAACCCCATGGGACTTCTGTAGAGATGTAGTTAATTCACTTTGCTAAGATCAAAGGCCCCATAAAAGGTGACAATACAGTAATTTTAATTCTCAAAAAGGTCAGAATCATATAACTGAAGAGTTTTCCATAGGACCAAATAAATGAACACATACCGAAACAGTTTATTTTTCTTACAGTTTTCACTGTAACCCTTTATTGCAGCATTAAAAAAAAAATAATTGAGAGATACATTTTATTATCTTTTAAGTTATTTGGCTCAGTCCCTCAGATATGCTATGGTCCTATGAACTTCTTCTGTCTCCTTATTTTTGTACTAGTCCAGAGAATGTTGAAGAACAGCAAGATAAACAGGCAATGAAGACAGACGGGGCATCAAAGAAGCAATCTAGGACTTTCTGCTACATTTAGAACAGCATCATTCGCAGTTCTAGTTACCTTCTTTCAAGCAATGAGATGATTTTTGTCAAAGATAGCCATTGCTTACATTACCAAATTCTTACCTCTCAGTTTTTTTTTTCCATCTAATTTATTTCCTAGTTGCCCTGAATCTTAAAAATCTTCAGCATTTTGCCATTCAAAAATACTTGTTTCTAAAAGTTGTTCATACACTTTATATGTTTTTTTGTACTTTGATTTGAAGGAAAGAATAAGTGATTATCCTTAAAAATATATATTTTTTTATCTTAAAAAAGTAAGGATGTTAACAGGGATGGTAAATATATAATATATAGATTAAAATATTTTGGGTATCATATATATATATATATATAGTTAACATCCTTACATATATATTTCATGATACTCCAAATATTTTAATTTTAAAGTAAACAAATATAAGTTAACACATAGATTTCCTATATTATTTACATGCTATGTGCATCATGACATTTTTGATATTTTATTTTTAAAAATAATTTCTGATACCGATTCTCAATTTATTAACCTTTTCTATGAGATGCCCCAGTGGACTTTACAATTTCATAATGCATAACAACACCTGTTTAATGCAGCAAATAGCTATCAGGTTGTTATAACGTGGAGTCCTCCTCCTTGTATTTACAAAGATTAAGGAATTCCTCATTGTACCTATACTTTCAATAAATGCTGTTCCTACTCTCTCTCTTTCTAAAGGGAGGGTAGAGACCAGGAGGAAAAGTGTGGGTTCTGCTGCAAAGGTTGAAAAGGTTGAAAAGAAAGATGATGGATGAACCTGCCCTCAGAGTCCCATGTTCTTGCCCAGGCACACCCAGGACAGCCTGTCTCCCTAGTACTGGCTGTTGGTAGTCGTCTCCTTTGAAATTTTAGCTTCTAAAAAGGATGAACTCATCCTGGTGAGAGGGTAACAGGCAGGAAGGCCAGGGGTCTTCAAATTGAGGAAATAGCCTGCAAGTGTCAGAGATTTCTATCTCTCTTAAGCGGCAGGAGGAAACAAACTAGCGATATTTTTTCCTTCCCTATACAAATTTAAAAGGAGGTTTCTCTTAAAATTCTGTGTTGCCATAATGACACCTGGTTTCACTTGAAGTTAACCATTGCCTTTTTCTTATGGAAATGTTTATCTTAAGCTATGCTAATGTACTATGCATTTACCCCAAAGTCTGTCTTCAAGTCGGTTCTAATGTACTATGCATTTACCCCAAAGTCTGTTTTCAAGTCGGTTCCGCCTTTTGGGCTCAGGACCTACTTGATAAACCAGTATGTTATACTCCGATATTGTTCTCTAATCTATGTAAATGACACTATTTGTATGGTGTTCTGCCTTTCTTCAAGATTCAAGTTAATCCTTTTATGGCCCAAGATAAACCATTTGGTGCCAAGATTATCCCAAAATGCATCTTGTGTGTGACAGGCCTGGTGCCATTCTGAGTTTTGAGACATTCCTTTCTTTCATTAACAGACTGCTGGTGACTATATAACATCCAGCTAAAGACTAGCAGGAGGGTACTCTTTCTGCTCCCTTCTGATGCCTATGTCAGAAGCTTTCTCTATCTCCTTTATACTTTAATAAAACTTTATTACACAAAAGCTCTGAGCGATCAAGCCTCGTCTCTGGCCCCGGATTGAATTCTTCTCGCCCGGGGGCCAAGAATCCTGGTGTCCTGATTCAACAACAATCTTTCACTGGGAGGTAGGCAATCCTGGGAGCTTCAAGAGATAACAACACAGCCTATCACTTGTTCTGAACATTGAGAGTTTTTAACATGATTGATATAGGGCTAGGTCTCAGGTGTGTTTGGGTGTGTGTCCATTCATACAAGGGAATTCAAAAGTACCGAAGCTGTTTTCCTATTTCTCTAATAAAACCTCAATTGACATTATAGAGAATATTAACCAAAAAGGATTGACATTACATCTTTTATGGCTCTTAATGAGCCTCTTTGATTTAGACGGTTTTATCAGCTAAAGTAGTCCTTGGGAGGCCACGAGGAAGTCACCTCTAGAGTGTCCAACAGTATTTGGTGGGGAGACAAGGAGCAAGAAACTAAGGCCACGGGTGAGTCTCTGTTATTGGCTTCTCCCTTGGGAGCCAACGTCTTTTCCGTGTTAGTTTCCTGGGTCATTGCGTCCCCAATTGCTTCCCAATGCTTTGTTTCAGATTCTTCCTCCCATAACAGTGCATGCCTTTCTTCATCCTTTTAGCTGCTTGTCACTGAAGCTGCCAAGAGCCAGACATCAAACTTTCACACCGAGGTTAGGGCTCCAGAGTCCCAAGGATTCTGGTCAATCTCCAGGCTGCAGCAAAGGTGTCCATCAGTTTGCTGGGGCGCATGAGCTGCTGAGAAGCCAAAAAACTTTTTCACCCTCAAGATATACAGTCAGTCTAAACACCAATATAGAAACCTTTACAGCAGAACCCGCACTTCTCCTCCTGGTCTTTACCCTCACCCGGCTTGCTCATACCCTCGGAGCCACCTTTTGGCAGACCCCTCCCTGTTCTGTCCTTGACTCCCGCGATCCTGGTCGGGCGACTCTGGGCGCGTCTCGGGTTCCACGCCGCCTCCGCCCGCGCTGCGTCCCCGCGTGCGCGCCGGGTTTGAGCATGGCAGATTTTCACCGGATGACATCATGGGAGCTAGTGAGTGCCGGCTCCACAAGGGGGACAGAGAAGGGGAGGGAGGAGGGGAGGGGAGAGGCTGGGAAGCCGCGCCAGAGCAATTGCCTGCCGCCCGCCGTCCTTCCGCCAGCCCGGGAGGAGCGCTCCGCCGGTTACTGACAAAGGATGGGAGGATGCTGCGCCCCGAGATGAGCATTGTGCGCAGCCCGGAGGCCGCCTGAGAAGCTTCGCCCTTCGCCGGTGAGTGACCACGAAGATCCTCCAGGAAGCGCCGCTGCGAGCCCGTAGCTCTTCAGTTCGCGGTCCCAGAAGCCCGGGTCTTCCACCCGAGCGAGGCTCGCGGTACCGTCAACCCAGAAGCGCAGGCAGCAGGTGCCCTTGTCCGGTGGGTCTGCACGAGAGCTCAGGGTCGGCTTTGCGCTAGTGCAGGGACCCACCTCGTCGGCGGCTGCCAGGGCGGTCCCCCGCCTGTCCGCCGGCGCTCTCCCTGTGCGCCAGCCCTTTCTGGTGGGTCCCCGGTGCGCGGCAAATGCGGACACCACCTTCGTGTTAGGGCCGAATGGCGCCGCTCAGACAGCACTAAATCGATGACAGTCCCTTGACAGGCTCGAGTGTGGGCTTGAGGGTCGGACACCGATTCCCCGGGGAGACGCGCAGCTGGTCGCGGAGCGCAGCCTTTGTTTCGCGTTTGCGCCGGGGCGCTAAGCCCCGCGGGTGTTCTCGGCGACTCTCCAGGGGAGAGCGGGTCCCGGCTCCGCCCGCCTAGAGGGGTGCTGTCGCGTTCTTTCCGCGGGCAGGACTGAGACCCCAGAAGGGTCTTGGGCGCACAGGTGAGAATCGCAGTTCTGCAGAGCGAGCTTCTTAAGCTCCAGGAAGTGAAGTGACCAATCGAGGCAGAAAGACGCCCAAGTTCTGTCCCCATGTGGTAAGAGTGAAAGAGCAAACTTAGGGGGACTCACTCTTTTTTTTTTTTTTCCCTGCTTGTTTCCAAAGCGCTGTTTTGTTGAGGATTCTTTGTGGCAAATGAATGGAGTTAGGAAGGCATATCCGGTATATCATTAGCGAGACCCACGTTTACCTGGCATTCCCTTTTGTTCTTCAGTAGTTCTGGAAGAGATTTGCTTGCTAAATATTTTTGAAGTCAGCATCTGTCTTAGTACAGAGCTTTGTGGGCTGGTAGAAAAGTCCCTTAGTTTAGAAAAGTCCCTGGCTGCTCAAGTCCCTTAGTTTAGAGTTGGGCTGCCTCTGAAAGCTGGAAGCCACAGTGCCCACGCCCACGCCTGCTCGCTGCCTGTCTGTTCTACACACATTTTACAAGTGAATTCCTGTTTAGGAAGAGTCAAATTTTCAGATGACAAAGCACGATACCTATTGGAATATTTGATTTTAATGTCAGTTTATTTCACTTTGTGAAAAAGGTGAAAGACGATAAACTTTGCTACTTTGGGTTCAGTTACTTTATTTTAGAGTTCCATATACTGCCATTGACGTCTGAAAATATTTAAAATTTTAAGAGTTAGTTCATATTCATGAATATAATGATGATAAGTGATCTCTGAATAGTAACGAGATTCTTGGTATACACATTTGATATTCCAACATCTAACGTAATAGGAGAGTATGAGAAGTTCGGGAGGTCATTTTATTTTCTTTTTATTATAAAAAGATGTGCTGCTTTTTCTTTGGACAGGTGTTCCTAAGTAAGCTTTTCCAAACTAGAAGTATCAAAGTATATTTTGTTGATCAGTGCGTGCTCTTCTGATAAACATAAGGTCTTTTTAGAACAGACTTGATTTAAAAAAAAAAAAAGTTATTGGAATAAGAAATGCTGTGGAAGTGAAAAAGGAACTGGTTGAGACCCATAGGTTTTACTAAATAGAAACGGTAGGAGGAAGATGGATTTCAGAGGATGTCATATCATTTTTTGTTCATTGTAGCTTTTGCATAGTTAAATATTTGATGGTTATGTTGAGAGACCAGTGATATAAACAGAAAACCTATCTTTATCCAAAACTTCTGAGTTTAAAAACAAGGTTTTCTCCTGTTGATTCAGAAATGATTTTTACTTCATTATTTGTTTCCTGACTTCTTAATAGAAAGGGCTCCACCAGTTTCTTCAAAAGTTTTATTTCTAACTTTGTTGTACTCATCTATTTATAGTAAAGCTTAAGGAACTTTCCATGAAAGTTCTTAAAGAGCCCACTTCTCACATCAGCTGTTCTCCTGAAATACAGTAATACCAGAATCTGTTTGAAACTAGCCTAGTGAATGACCTTCCTGATGTGCTCACGTGATGGCATGTACCAGACAAAAATATGTAAAGTACATAATTCCAGTCTGACAGTCAGCAAGCAGTGATAAGCAGGAGGTGTATGGTATTTGGCAAATTATATTTCCTTTAACAATAAGATATTTTACCCCTCCCCCTTTATATGATAAATGAAGATGTACATTAAGATAACAGGTTATACTTTAGGTCTGAAATCTTTTATGTCAAAATATTTATCCAAGAAGGTAAAAATGCTCTGATGCTTTACTACCCATAAGATAGAATATGTGAGGAAAGTCCTCAGAAAGTGTAAGCATCTCATAAATCAATATTATTTAATGTATTTGATAGGCAGTACAACATAGATTTTAAATACATGAAGTAATATTCTCATAATGTTCTTTAATATGTTTCACAAATATTTGAAACTATTTTATTACACAGGACTCTGAATTTGGAAAGATTAGGGGAAGAAGAGGAAGTTGTAAGACAAAAACAGAGCTATACTATATTGCCACAAGTAGTCAGCAGTGCTGTTTCAGGGTCATGGAAAAGAGCATTATGTCAGAAGACAGGAAGATTCCTGAGAAAAAATAACATATGAGGAATAAGTCTATAGCTTTTGGTGAGCTCTTGGTTTGTTATTTCAGTTGCTTGATATGAACAGATAATGTAAGATTTCTTTAACACAGTAAAACTCTCTTCACTTTCCTTGAGGCAAAATTAAATCTTGAACCCATTCAGAAGTTTGTTTTATCGTCTTAAGGATGCTTTATAAATCATAAAACATCATGACTTGGGTATTAAATTGATCAGTAAATGCTTTGTGGCTGAAAGGTTTTTGTATTTCAGCCTTTCCTGGAATTAAAATTTAAGAGTGAAAACCAAAAGTTATGGAATTGTTGAAAATACTCAGGGAGGTGATGATATTTGGGGTTTCCTAGGTGGCTCAGTGGTAAAGAAACTCCTTGCCAATGCAGGAGACATTGGTGTAATCCCTGGGTTGAGAAGATCCCCTGGGGAAGGAAATGGCAGCCCACTCTAATATTTTAGCCTGGGGAATCCTATGGATAGAAGAGCCTGGTGGGCTACAGTCTGTGAGGTTGCGGAAGAGTCACCTATGATTCTTTCAGCAACTAAAAAACAACAAAGATGATGTTTATAAGAGAAGATAATTTTGTTAATGGGGTTTTAAAAAATATTATTTTAAGAAATTGAGAAAAAATCCTCAGAAGCCAAAATCATTCCTTTGTTATATATTGGATACATGTTGCAACTTAATGGACCCTTTTGATATTTTCTACTTCCCACTGTAAGAATGTTGAGGACCAGGTAAGAAAAATGTGTTCTAGCTTTAACTTTGTCATCAAATTGAGGATGAGTCTCTGAATCTCCTAACAATTTCCTCTTACATAAAATAAAGATGACAGCATCTGCCCTGTATTTCTCACAGGAAGTGCTATATAGTAAATGAGCTAATATGCAAATATGATTTTAAAAATAGAAGAAGAACTAAAGATTATGTATTAGTTAACTTTTAAACTTTAGGTATTTTCAGTTAAAGAAGTAAATTTATATAAAAGTTAATTTAGTTTGTGATTTCTATTTTAAACATCTAGTATTTTTAGGTAGATGCATTCTTAATTCACTTATTGTACTCTTCATAAAAATTTTTAAGTAGATTTTTATAAAGTTGTCAGCTAACAAATTCTCTCAATTTCTGTGTGTCTGAAAATATTTGCTTCCCTGGTGGCTCAGAGGTTAAAGTGTCTGCCTCCAATATGGGAGACCTGGGTTTGGTCCCTGGGTCGAGAAGATTCTCTAGAGAAGGAAATGGCAACCCACTCCAGTATTCTTGCCTGGAGAATCCCATGGATGGAGGAGCCTGGTAGGCTACACTCCATGGGGTTGCAAAGAGTCGGACACGACTGAGCGGCTTCACTTTCACTTTCTTTCTTTCAACACTTACCTTGTTATTCTTTGATTCTGGAGTCCATCAGATCTGTCAGTCTTGTTGTTGCTTTAAAGATACTGTGTCTTTGCCTCTGACTGATTTTAAAATTCCATTTGTCTTTTTTTCTCACATCTACTATGATGTTCCTGGGTATTCTTTTGATTTAACTTCAAGTTTGCAGAGCTTTTTGCATATGTGGATAGACATCTTTCATGAGATGAAATTCATAGTGAATTCTTGATACTCTACTCCATTTTCTTTCTTTTCCTGAGATCTCAAGTATATTTTTAATACATGGTTTCACTTTGCCCAACATGGCTATTTTACATATTCCAATATTTTCTACTCAATGCTTATTTGGAAAATTTCCTTTGACTTTTTCTTCTGATCTTTTCCTACACCTGCACTATGGTCTTTAAACTATTGAACTTATATATGGGTTTCTACTCTAATTAGTGTAATTTTTCAGTTTTCAAATGTATATTTCATTCTTTTCTATGAATATCAATTTATTTTCACTATCTTTTCCTGTTATTCTGCACAAACTAATTAAATTTATTTAATTTTTCTCTGTTAATGCCAATAACTGGATTATTGTGAGCTTCTTTTCAGCATCTCTTTACTTTCAGTTTTAGTAATTGTGTATAAAATATTTTATGTCTCTAAACAATTCATCCAAGACCAAAAAGTTGTCAACATTTCTTCTGCTAAGTAGATAAAATGGAAGTAAAGTGAATCCGCTCAGTCATGACTGACTCTTTGCAACCCCATGGATTGTAGCCTACCGGGCTCCTCCATCCATGGGATTTTCCAGGCAAGAGTGCTGGAGTGGGTTGCCATTTTCTTCTCCAAAGGATCTTCCCAACGCAGGGAACGAACCCATGTCTCCAACAGTGTAGGCAGATGCTTTACCATCTGAGCCACAAGGGAAGCCCTGTAACAAGCTGGGAACAGATACGACGGAGAGGTGGACAATCATTGCAATCCAGTTGATGATGGAGCTGGCTCCAGTGCAAATGGACTTCATCCCAGGCAGGGGGTATCTAACTGCCAAGGAATAGACATCCAGAGCCTTCCACCAGTGCATTCACAAATACTAAACACAATTACTCAGAGCAAGACTTCTGAGAATCCTGCTCTTCTTTTCAGATGCTTTCTTGTTAGCCTCTTAGCCTCCAATCATATGCACAACATTATATGAGCAAACATGTGGGTAAAACCAGGCATATTCCAGTTTGGTACTTCATCATTTATTTCTTACTGGAATCTCAGCCTATTCTAAATTTAATCTTTTATCTTTCACTCCAAAAGCCTCTTTTTTTTTTTTTTCCCCCTGAATTCGCTTCCCTGAATCAGAAGTCCTTTGCCCAGGCAAAGCCCATATTCTCAACCTCTTGCTGTGTGTTTAGGTTGGCAAATGCCCCCATTCTCTGTTTCAGGGGAGAAGAGCTCCTTCAATAGTTCAGTTTACCTCTGCATGTTTCCTTTATTTTGAGTCTTGAAGCCTCTAGTCTTGGCTTCTTCAGAAGCTCTTCAATAGTTTTTAACAGATTTGTTTTCTGGCTTTTCTTCTTGTTCCGGGTGGTAATATTGGTCATTGTGAGTTACTCCACTAGAACTGTCAGTCGTATTGGGTCATTGCTTTGCACTGATTACAAAAACAGATGTGTAGAGATGTAAGGTAATTACTTGGTGATAAAGCTGGAGTAAGTAATCTCAGTAATCTCAATTTATAGGCTCCTAAGCAATAGAACTAACTCTGAACCCATCTGATTTTAAAAAGAGTTGTTATAAAAAGAGGTCAGATGGTTTGGGAAGATCCTTTAGAGAAGGGAATGACTATCCATTCCGGTAGTCTTGCCTGGAGAATACCATGGACAGAGGAGCCTGCAGGGCTACAGTCCATGGAGTTGCACACAAAGAGTCAGACAGGACTGAACAACTTTCACTTTCAGGTAATAGAGCTAACTCTGAACCTATTTGAGTTTTTTAAAAAATGGTTTTATTAAAAGAGGTCAGATTCTACAATACTATGCAGTTTTATTATGTACAATATGATTTGGAAACTTTTAATTTCCTTTTTGAGGTAGAATTTCACAACAATGGAATCCAGTAATTCAAATAGTTAGTACATTTACATTCACAGTAAATAAACACAATAAACTGGCAAAAATTTTCTTTCTCTTGGGTGTGATGCAACACATACACATGTGTGTATTTAAAAAGCACTCCTTTCTGAACATACGTGTCCCATGATTTAGGAATCATCCTAACTCACATAAGTTCTACATATGAGGAGTAAGTAGGGAATCCTCTGGCAGCCCGGTGATTAGGACTGACTGTTCCCACCACAGGGGCCTGTTTCGATTTCCGTTAGGGAAACCAATATGCCATGTGATGAAAAAATAAATAAATAAAAATGAAAGAGAGTGAATAATGTAGGAAGTCTAGAGCCACTCTCTTTGTAGACACAACTGTCCTTTGTTTTCCAGATTGTTAATTCAGAACAGGAAGATACAGACTTAGCTTGTCATATGCATATAATAAAGTTAACAAGTTAATAGTACATCAATTTTTGTTCTCTTTGTTATATGATTGGCACTCAGAATATATTTCCTCCAGAAGAAATGTTACAAATGATTGTCAGTTGGTTTCCAAATGATGTCTTTAACAATATACTTAAAGCATGACAATAAAGCATGACCTAAATTAACTCTACCTATATGCATTAGCCTAGAAATTTTGTTGAATCTGTTTATGAATGGATGGATACTCAAAGTGAACTAAATATATATAATGATATTTCTAAGTGATTATAACATATGAGAAACCACTGACTTTTGTGAAGAAATTGGAGAATCCAATTCTATTAGGTGGAAATTGGAGAATGCTGGGAATGGACTTTTTGCTGCCTTCAGTTCAGGGTCCTGAAGTCCTTTAGGAAATAGAGTGATACCAGTAACAGTGATATGTCAGTACTTGCTCACTATTAGGGGCTGACACTCTGATGATCAGTGAATTGGTTCTTATGGCATATCACATGCTTCAAGAGTCCCTGCCTGATATACTTTCAGTCTCACTCTGTTTCTGTCTGTGACTATGGCAAGCACGGTAGCCAAGCTATGACTCAGTTGTATTGATTTCTCACATTGAGCTTCTGCTAAGTACCTTTCACTCTCTCCTCTGTAACTTACCAGTGTGCCTTCCCTCTGCCCCTGGAAGTGCAGCCTAGAAGCGGGAGGTGTGAGACTGAGTGGGCAGGTTTGAGAGGCTTTCTATGGGGACTCAGAAGTTTCTGGGTGGAACTTCAGGTGGCCATGATCATAACCTGAATCCATATACCTGTATTAGCTTTTATTTGCCTGTTTCACTTTACCTGGTGTTTCATTCTTATTCTCTGGGATCACCTTCTACTGTATGCACGTTAGTTTTTATTTCAGACACTGCTTTTGAAGAAAACTTGGCCTAAATTATGTGATAAGTTGACTTTTCTTCTCTACAGGAAAATGAAAAAAAGAAAAAGGAAAAGAATCAGGGTTAAAGCCTAAGTGAAGTGAAGTGAAAGTCGTTCAGTCATGTCTGACTCTTTGCCACCCTATGGACTATACATTCCATGGAATTTCCCAGGCCAGAATACTGGAGTGGGTAGCCTTTCCCTTCTCCAGGGGATCTCCCCAACCCAGGTCTCCCACATTGCAGGCAGATTATTTACCAGCTGAGCCACAAGGGAAGCCCAAGAATACTGGAGTGAGTAGTCTATTTCTTCTCCAGCAGATCTTCCTGATCCAGGACTTGAAGCAGGGTCTTGTGGCTCAGCTGGTAAAGAATCCGCCTGCAATGCAGGAGACCTGGGTTCAATCCCTAGGTTGGGAAGATCCCCTGGAGAAGGGAACAGCTACCCACTCCAGTATTCTGGCCTGCAGAATTCCATGAACTGTATAGTCGAAGGTGTCACAAAGAATCAGACACAACTGAGTGACTTTCCCTTCACTTCCCTTCACTCCTGCATTGCAGGCAGATTCTTTACCAACTGAGCTATCAGGGAAGCCCATAAGTCACATTCATTTACAATAAGAGAAAGTTATAAGGAAGAAGATAAAAGTGTGTTTCTCAAAGGTATTTAATTTACAAAGTCATAATTTTTAGATCACCAAATGGCGTCCTATGTGGTCATCTGTTTACTTAATGATTAATTTCTCTCACTTCCTCCCTTCTTTTCTACTTCCTTTAATATATAATTACTGGTCATCTGCTTTATAGCTTGTACTCAGCTACGTCCTGGTAATATAATGATTGGAAAATGTGGCATGATACCTGCCTCTTCAGAGAGTTTTATTTTATGAAATAAATTAAACACTTACCCAAGCAGATACACATATGGGAGAGTGAATGTATTGAAGGACAGCTATACACTGATGAGAAAGCCTGTACCTGGGGTCTTTGACTTAGTTCAGTTTAGAGGGAAGGTCTAGGCAAGGCTTCTTGGGGCCAGGACATTTGAGCTGACAGCAAAAGTGTGAGTATGAATTAATCAGGCAGGAAGAGGAGGGAAGAGTCTTCTAGTAGAAGGACAAATGTACTGTGCTCAAGGCCCTTGTTGTTGGGAGAAGTCTGACAAATTTCAAGGTACCATTGGCATCTTGAAAGAAGGAGTGTGATGTGGTTGAGCAGTTGTGCCAGATAAGAGGAGCTGTTACAAAATATTTCAAATATTGTAGAATGAAGTGTGTGTGTGCATCTGTGTGTGTGATTGTGTTTGTGTGTGATGGTGGCAGTAAGGAGGGTGCCTCACAAATAAATGAGATGATGCATTAGCAAAAAACAAATATATGAAGCCTGTGGGTAAAACACTGTATAATATATACAGTCTTAAAACTATTTAAAGTTATGAGCATTTGAAAGATATGGTATGGAGGCTAATTACTTTACAATATTGTATTGGTTTTGCCATACATCAATGTGGATCTGCCACAGGTATACAATATTGTAAAGTAATTAGCCTCCAATTAAAATAAATAAATTAAAAAATAAAAATAAAAAAGAATAAATGAAAGTGACAGTTAAAAAAAAGAATAAACATTTGTAAATTTGATAAGAATTAAAAAAAAGAAAGATATGGTATGAATGGTAGGAATTGATCCTTCTATGTTAGTCTATTTCTGAATAGAGTTGAATAAAAGGGGATGAAGTATTCATTCATTATTTTTTGCTCAATTTATTTGCCCTAGCTCATGTTACCTTAAAAACTGTATTTTTTTTAAGTTCTAGATATCTAAGTAGTTTTATATTGCTATAAAGTTTATATATCTTTGCTAGTTATGTGTTAATTTTTAGGGTGGTAGAAATATAGGTAGACTTTTCTCTTTGAAAAGTATTTCAACTAAAATGTTACATGAGGTTGCTTTTAGTAGTGTAACACAGAAGGCATCTACTTGGATGCATGGTAGCATGGTGCCTGGCCATGTTTAATTACCCAGTCCCAAGTCAGCTCCTGCACTGAGGTTTTAATAAAGTTAAATTACCTTTGTACCCACACAAGTTTGGATCCTGGATCTGCTAGTTTTTCTTGAATTTGAAATTCAAGGGTCTAAAGACAAAGGATTTTGCAATTATAGCTATATTTCCTTTGATATGTCTTGGCATTAATTTTGCCATAATTGAACACAAAGTTATATTCCAGACTCAGTGTGAAATGACCCTTTAAGATTTAGCATAACATTTACAGCAGCTCTTGCTAGCTATTCTCCCTTCTTGGTGAGATAATGTGGTTTATTTTTATAGGTTACTTGTAAACTTAATCTTTTATGAAATCTCTTAGTCACGTGAGTATGTCTTATATTTTTAAAGTTCAATAAATAAATGGATAAGCAAGTACTGATTTAAAAAGAACAACATGAAAAAAGATTTGTGCCAGGAACAAAGACAAAGAATTAGACAGAAATGGGGGAATTAATTGGAAGATTATTAACATACTGAATAACAAGTTTAAATAGAAAAGCCTGGGACTGTTTGATTTGTTCTATGTGATGTTCATCGTGGAGGATAACCACCCCTAGATTCAGAAAAGCAAACATAGAAAACTCCCCTCCCCTATTTTTTCTAGACCAAAGTTAGAAAAAAATATCTGAAAAGCAGTGATAATAGACACTATTTTCATGGACTTTTGTTATGGGGATGAACCATAGCTGCAACTTACAGAAACTGTTAAAAATGATGGAGTAAGTATTAACTTATTTTTCATCACATATTTCCCAGTAACCCGGAAAGCCCAAAAATCTATTTTGGGGACATGTAAAAGAGATCTTAGAATCTGAAGTCTAATTACAATCATCTGTTTTTCTTTAAATAATAAATAAAAATATTTCAAAATATTGACAGTAGTCATAGGAATATGGTTAGTTTATTTCTTTATTTTTAACTGTATTTTCATATAATCATAAGTATGATTTATTTTTATAGAAAAAAAGGAAATAAATACTTCTTGAATGGAAAAAATAAGTATCTGAAGCAAAACTTCAAAGTGATAAATTCTGTTAAATTTGAGTTGTTTTGTAGATTTTTTAAAAATACTTTTCTCCATGTGTATGTGTATATATATATGATAAAATTTATTTATAGAGAAAAATGATGTAAAAGGAATCTTCTATTTCATGCTAAGTTACACTCTATATCTAGTGCAAAAATGTCTTTGAATAACGTGCTCAACAGTATAAGTGACAACATATGTTTGGCAATTTCTTACTGGGCTCCCAGATTTTTTATTTTGTTTCAAATAAATTGTTCCAAGAAATTGTTGATTATCCTCACTAACTTGTCCTAAAAAGTAATAAAGAGAACACTTTAATATTGTCAAGTTTTGCTTTTTACTTTTATATGTTTTCATGAAGAGCAAAGAGTTATCCACATTTTTTGCCTATTTTGTATGGTAGCAACATTTGTCTGGATTCAGCACTCTAAGCTCACAGCCACTTACACCTGCATGGGCTCCTCCCCCTTTAGCAACCACGGGGTCATTTACTCATGTGCACTTTATCATGTGGCTGCCAGTGGTGTCTGTGCTTTTAGGAAAGGAATAATTTTGTGTTAGTTCTTCCTCAATAACTCTGTGTTAGTTCTTCCTGCTATAATTCAATTTGTACACTTTACTTAAGGAAATATTTGTTATATAAAGGCAATTTGAAAGTTGGTTTTAAACAGAAAGGCCTATTAGAGGAATAGTAAGCAGTAGTAGTTGGAAAAAGCTCAGATTCTAAGTCATATGAAAGTCCCCACTCACTAGTGAAGTACACTAACCAAAATGCTTAACCTGCTTGAATGTCAGCTTCCTTATTTGCAAAGGAAGGATAACAACCCCTTCCCATTAGGGTTGTTGGGCTTCCCTGGTGTCTCAGCGGTAAAGAACTCACCTGCCAATGCAGAAGACATGGGTTCGATCCCTGAGTCAGAAGATCCCCTGGAGAAGGAAGTGGCAACTTATTCCAGTATACTTGCCTGAGAAAGAGGACAGTACAGAGGAGCCTGATGGGCTACAGTCCATGCGGTTACAAAAGAGTCGGGCATGGCTTAGTGATTAAACAACAGCAGCTAGGGTTTTAGACATTACTTTGCCAGACAAAGGTCTGTCTAGTCAAAGCTATGGTTTATCCAGTAGTCAAGAACTGGACTATAAAGAAAGCTGACATGGAAGAATTGATGCTTTTGAACTGTGGTGTTGGAGAAGACTCTTGAAAGTCCCTTGGACTGCAAGGAGATCGAACCAGTCAATCCTGAGGGAAATCAGTTCTGAATATTCTTTGGAAGGACTGATGCTGAAGGTGAAACTCCAATATTTTGCCCAACTGATGCGAAGAACTGACTCAATGGAAAAGATCCTGATGCTGGGAAAGATTGAAGGCAAGAGGAGAAGGGAACAGAGGATAACATGGTTAGGTGGCATTACCAACTCGATGGACACGAGTTTGAGCAAGCTCCGGGACTGGTGATGGACACCGAAACCTGGCATGCTGCAGCCCATAGGGTCACAAAGAGTCAGACACGACTGGGCAACTGAACTAAACTGAGGGTTTTATGAGGATTAAAAGTAGTAAGTAAATTCCCTCATAAATATTAGGTATTTAATGCAAGTTCTTCATGCTATTATTAAAGCCAATATTATATACTGTCTATAAACTCTCAGGTAGATATTTATCTATCTGTATCCATCTATCTATCTATTTATCTATGCCTTTCCTGGTGACTCAGACTGTAAAGAATATACCTGCAATTAAGGAGACCTGTGTTGGATCACTTGGAAAGGAAGAAGTTATAACCTCCAGTATTCTTGCATGGAGAATTCCATGGACAGAGGAGACTGGTGGGCTACAGTCCATAGTGTCACAAAGAGTCAAACACAACTGAGTGACTAACACTACTTTTGCTATTATATATATGTTAGATATGATATACATTATGCATTTTAATCTTTGAGTTATCTTGGTACTTACTAGGTGTAGATGAAATTTGAAGATGAAATTGAGTTACATGGGAAACTAAGAAAATTGCCAGCAGACACCACCATCATGACTTCCAAATGAATGAATGAGTTAATATATAAATATTATTAATACATGGCATCAATTTACAGTGAGTGCTCTTATTTTTCCTTTTTTTCTTCCTTTGTTTTAAAAGTTTTCAATGATGATAGCATATCACTTTGATAATATAAATAGAAAGGAAACTTTATTTTTAAAATGATTTCTTACTAGTGTGTGACTCATAACAATATAAGAATTCAATCTGATTTCTAAAGTATTGTTAATATATCATAGGAGGGTAATAAACATAATACAAAACAAAAAAATGTGGATTTTTTTCAGTGTTTTTGAAGCTAAAACACTATGAAAACAGGTTTGTTGTAAAAAATTTAAACAATATGCAAATATGTGAGTGAAAAGTGAAAGTCCCTCTTTAATTCTCTCCAAACTCAAAATTACTGACTTTCTTCCTGAGATGTGGCCAAAATGCTGACATTTTATGTTCATATATATCATGCATATTTATGTTCATATATATTATAACATATACATTTTAATAAATGTGTATTGTGTTGTGTCTTGTCTTTTATTGTATCTCTTGGGTATCTTTTTCAGGTATGGAATTATACTTCTGGACATATTCAGCAATTTAACTTTTAGAAAAACCCTAGCATGTGGGCACAAAAAGACATGAGTTCGTGAGAGTATCTTTGTATTAATTTAAAAATCTAAAAAATCATAAAATTATAGTATATTTATGGAGCTGAATACTATATATAAGTAAAATGACTAAGCTAAAATATATGTCTTGGCATAGATCAGGCTGTAAAATTTAGCTTCAATGAAAAAGAAGATTGTAAAAGATGATTATAATGTTACATCATTGTTATAATTTTACAATTAAAAAGGTAATTCTGTATGTTACATATGGTTCCTTAAATATGTAGTAAAGTTTTGAAAATGTGCATTGTTTTGAGAGAGTGGTTTATGTTTTCAACATATCTTTGTAGATCCTTCACTCTTCACAGTTATTATGAAGTTGATCTTCATAATTGTTGTACCAGTACATGCCCTTCAGCAATGTATTATCAGACTTCTTAGTTTTGCATATGTATGCTTAAATATCCCATTGATATTTTATTTTCTTTCATCTGAGTGGTATGTTAAGCATCTTTATATAAGGACTCTTCAGTTCAGTTCAGTTCAGTTGCTCAGTTGTGTCCGACTCTTTGCGACCCCATGAATCGCAGCACGCCAGGCCTCCCTGTCCAGCATCATCTCCCGGAGTTCACTCAGACTCACGTCCATCGAGTCCGTGATGCCATCCAGCCATCTCATCCTCTGTCGTCCCCTTCTCCTCCTGCCCCAATCCCTCCCAGTGTCAGAGTCTTTTCCAATGAGTTAACTCTTGCCATGCGGTGGCCAAAGTACTGGAGCTTCAGCTTTAGCATCATTCCTTCCAAAGAAATCCCAGGGTTGATCTCCTTCAGAATGGACTGGTTGGATCTCCTTGCAGTCCAAGGGACTCTCAAGAGTCGTCTCCAACACCACAGTTCAAAAGCATCAATTCTTCAGCGCTCAGCCTTCTTCACAGTCCAACTCTCACATCCATACATGACCACAGGAAAAACCATAGCCTTGAGTAGACGGACCTTAGTCAGCAAAGTAATGTCTCTGCTTTTGAATATACTATCTAGATTGGTCATAACTTTTCTTCCAAGGAGTAAGTGTCTTTTAATTTCATGGTTGCAATCACCATCTGCAGTGATTTTGGAGTCCAAAAAAATAAAGTCTGACACTGTTTCTACTGTTTCCCCATCTATTTCCCATGAAGTGATGGGACCAGATGTCATGATCTTCCTTTTCTGAATGTTGAGCTTTTAGCCAACTTTTTCACTCTCCTCTTTCACTTTCATCAAGAGGCTTTTTGGCTCCTCTTCACTTTCTGCCATAAGCCTGGTGTCATCTGCATATCTGAGGTTATTGATATTTCTCCGGGCAATCTTGATTCCAGCTTGTGTTTCTTCCAGTCCAGCGTTTCTCATGATGTACTCTGCATATAAGTTAAATAAGCAGGGTTACAATATACAGCCTTGACGCACTCCTTTTCCTATTTGGAACCAGTCTGTTGTTCCATGTCCAGTTCTAACTGTTGCTTCCTGACCTGCATACAGATTTCTCAAGAGGCAGGTTAGGTGGTCTGGTATTCCCATCTCTTTCAGAATTTGCCACGGTTTATTGTGATCCACACAGTCAAAGGCTTTGGCATAATCAATAAAGCAGAAATAGATGTTTTTCTGGAAGCCTCTTGCTTTTTCCATGATCCAGCAGATGTTGGCAATTTTATTTCTGGTTCCTCTGCCTTTTGTATAACCAGCTTGAACATCAGGGAGTTCACGGTTCACGTATTGCTGAAGCCTGGCTTGGAGAATTTTGAGCATTACTTTACTAGCATGTGAGATGAGTGCAATTGTGCGGTAGTTTGAGCATTCTTTGGCATTGCCTTTCTTTGGAACTGGAATAAAAACTGACTTTTTCCAGTCCTGTGGCCATTGCTGAGTTTTCCAAACTTGCTGGCATATTGAGTGGAGCACTTTCACAGCATCATCTTTCAGGATTTGAAACAACTCAACTGGAATTCCATTACCTCCACTAGCTTTTTTCGTAGTGATGCTTTCTAAGGCCCACTTGACTTCACATTCCAAGATGTCTGGCTCCAGATTAGTGATCACATCATCATGATTATCTGGGTCGTGACGATCCTTTTTGTACATTTCTTCCGTGTAGTCTTGCCACCTCTTCTTAATATCTTCTGCTTGTGTTAGGTCCAGACCATTTTTGTCCTTTATCGAGCCCATCTTTGCATGAAATGTTCCCTTGGTATCTCTAATTTTCTTGAAGAGATCTCTAGTCTTTCCCATTCTGTTCTTTTCCTCTATTTCTTTACATTGATCGCTGAAGAAGGCTTTCTTATCTCTTCTTGCTATTCTTTGGAACTCTGCATTCAGATGCTTATATCTTTCCTTTTCGCCTTTGTTTTTTGCCTCTCTTCTTTTCACAGCTATTTGTAAGGCCTCTCCAGACAGCCATTTTTCTTTTTGCATTTCTGTTCTATGAGGATGGTCTTGATCCCTGCCTCCTGTACAATGTCACGAACCTCATTCCATAGTTCATCAGTCACTCTATCTAGGCCCTTAAGTCTAGGCCCTTAAGTCTATTTCTCACTTCCACTGTATAATCATAAGGGATTTGATTTAGGTCATACCTGAATGGTCAAGAAGTTTTCCCTACTTTCTTCAATTTGAGTCTGAATTTGGCAATAAGGAATTCATGATCTGAACCACAGTCAGCTCCTGGTCTTGTTTTTGTTGACTGTATAGAGCTTCTCCATCTTTGGCTGCAAAGAATATAATCAACCTGATTTCGGTGTTGACCATCTAGTAATGTCTATGTGTAAAGTCTTCTCTTGTCTTGTTGGAAGAGAGTGTTTGCTATGACCAGTCCATTTTCTTGGCAAAACTCTATTAGTCTTTGCCCTGCTTCATTCTGCATTCCAAGGCCAAATTTGCCTGGTACTCCAGGTGTTTCTTGTCTTCCTACTTTTGTATTCCAGTCCCCTATAATGCAAAGGACATAATTTTTGGGTGTTAGTTCTAAAAGGTCTTCTAGGTCTTCCTGAAACCATTCAACTTCGTTTCTTTAGCATTACTGTTTGGGGCATAGACTTGGGTAACTGTGATATTAAATGGTTTGCTTTGAAGACGAACAGAGATCATTCTGTCATTTTTGAGATTGCATCCAAGTACTGCATTTCGGACTCTTTTGTTGACCATGATGGCTACTCCATTTCTTCTGAGGGATTCCTACCCGCAGTAGTAGATATAATGGTCATCTGAGTTAAATTCACCCATTCCAGTCCATTTTAGTTTTCTGATTCCTAGAATGTCAAAATTCACTCTTGCCATCTCTTGTTTGACCACTTCCAATTTGCCTTGATTCATGGACCTTACATTCCAGGTTCCTATGCAATATTGCTCTTTACAGCATTGGATCTTGCTTCTATCACCAGTCACATCCACAGCTGGGTACTGTTTTTGCTTTGGCTCTATCCCTTCATTTTTTCTGGAGTTATTTCTCCACTGATCTCCAGTAGCATATTGGGCACCTACTGACCTGGGGAGTTCCTCTTTTGGTATCCTATCATTTTGTCTTTTCATACTGTTCATGGGGTTCTCAAGGCAAGAATACTGAAGTGGTTTGCCATTCTCTTCTCCAGTGGACCACATTCTGTCAGACCTCTCCACCATGACCTGCCCATCCTGGGTTGCCCCGCAGGCATGGCTTGGCTTTATTGAGTTAGACAAGGCCGAGGTCCTAGTGTGATTAGATTGGCTAGTTTTCTGTGAGTATGGTTTCTATGTTTCTGCCCTCTGATGCCCTCTTGCAACACCTACCATCTTTCTTTGGTTTCTCTTACCTTGGGTGTGGGGTATCTCTTCACGGCTGCTCCAGCATAGCACAGCCACTGCTCCTTACCTTGGATGAGGACTATTCAGTTCTTCTCTTTTGTAAATTATCTTTTAAATATGTTGTTATTTTTTTACCCTCAGTTTGGATATTTAAAATTTGTACACTTTGGCTACTATCTTTTTATCATTTATATACATTGAAAGTATTTACTTTGTCAATGGCCCTTTTAAAAATATTATAATGTTATTTATTATATAGAGATTTTGAAGTTTTATTACTTTCAGTTTTATTATTCTTTTCCTTTATGAATTTTGGTTTTACTTGTTTGGGTAGTCTTCTCTTAGGCATTATAAAGCTATCCTCTAGTTTCCTCCCGATGCTGTAACTGTGTTTTGTACTGAAATCTGAAATAGTTAGAAGTTGACATTTGTAGTTATTTGAAGTAAGAATCACCAATCTCCTCCCCCCTCAGAGCACCTCCACCCTACCCATGTATATAGCGAGATTAATTTTTTGCATTGATTTGTAAAGCTAATTTATAGGTTTGTTCTAGATTCTCTATTCTGTTACATTGGTTCATTTGTCCAATCCCATGTCAATTCAGTATTTAGTTCTTTAATCCTTTACACATTATAAGCAGTCTTTAATCTTTATATCTTTTATTAAGAACTCCACTTCCATGAAACTGAGAGTAGTTATCAGTTAGCCATTAATAAACAGTAAACTGTTTTCACTAATCAGGCTGTTTTTGTTTCTATAAAAACTTGTGTGCCTTCTACATGTCATGTAGTGTAAACAATAAAATGTTTGTCCCAGGTTTTTTTTTTTTTTTTGGAACTTGTAGTCAGTCCCGTTTGAGCTGGAGCCAGTTAAGACCATCAACCCTCCAACTGGGCATGCTCCAGTGTCCACTTGTGACCTTTTGATGTCAAGGGCCAAAAACTCCACCCTCAGAGTATGTTAATGCTGCTATTTTCTGAGCATGTATCCCATGGAAAATCCTGTAAGTTATGTCTTCATAGTATGATGATTACCTCACCTTTTTCTTACCTCTAGTTACCTTTCCCCTTGCCTCATCTTTATCACATAAATTCCCCCAGCCCCTCACCTTCAGGGAGGCCAATTTGAGACTTGTTCTCCCATCTCCTCACTTGACTGAGTGAGAGCAGCTGCTGGCCAAGTAACATTCACTGCCACTTATGTCCTGCAAGGCCTATACGGTAGTCCCCCTTGTCCAAGATTTTGCTTTTTGCAATTTCAGTTATATGTTTAACCTCTGTAAGAAAATATTAAATGGTAAATTCCAGAAAGAAGCAATTTATAAGATTTAAATTGTGTGTCATTCTGAGTAATGTGATGAAATCATGTGTCTCCCTGTTCCATCCTGCCTGGGACATGAATCATCCCTTTGTTCAGTATATCTGCACTGTATACACTATCCATGGTGTTAGTGCTGTAGGAAAAAACATAGTATTTGTGAAATTTGATACCATCTGAGGTTTCAGGCATCCATTGTGGGTTTTGGAACATATCCCATGTGGATAAAAGGTGGCTACTGTGCTACAAAGCTCCAGTTCCATCTCTTTCTGTAACTCTGTATCTTCCCCTTGCCCCATCAAGCCTGGGAGATAGTGGTGACAAAGGAGTGGTTAACAGCATCCTTCTTTTAACTATCATCATGCCTCAGTAATTTTTCCCTTTGGTTGTGATGTTTTTTTCCTCCAAGCTTTTGACATACAGCTTGGTGGGATTGGAGGGGCATTCATTTTATAGTTTAATTTAAGAGAACTGTCATTTTTATGATATAGCCTTTCTACTTATATATATGTTATACATCTTTGTTTACCTAGTTCTTCTGTGTGCTTCTATCATGTTATAATTTATTCTATAAAGATATTACTTAGCCTTTTTGAGATTTATTCAAAGAATTACTCTCATGTTTATTATAATATGAATGAGATATTTATAAATATATAGGGCTATTGTTGATAAATATTGATTTTTGCATGTTGATTTCCCATCTACAAACTTACTAAACTATTCTATTTCCTCTCATAGATTCTTTTGGAGGTTCTCTTCCATACTCTAGGTAGAGAATTATATTGTCTTTGTATAATAAATATAGTAATAATAGTCATTACTAAATTTGCATTGACAATATAGTGGAGGACAGAGGAGCCTGACATGCTAATCCATAGGGTCCCAAAGAGTCAGACGAAACTTAGTAACTGAACAACAACAAAAACAAAAATATATTGTGAAATCATTGTGTGCATGTGTGTGTGCTCAGTTGCTCAGTTGCATGGTTTATTTATATTGTGTGATGAGACATTTAGGATCCTACCTCATAGCAAGTTTCACATGTACAGTGAAGTATTATTAATTATGGTCATCTTTCTGTATATTACATCTCTAGCAGTTATTTAACTTATAATTGGAAGTTTCCACACTTTTACCCCTTCACCTATTTTTTCTAACCCCCAGGCTCTGGTAGCCATCATGCTACTATTTACATACATTTGGGCTTTTTAGATTCTGTATATGAATGAGAAATTATAGTATCCGTTTCTCTGACTTCTTTCACTTAGTCTTAAATTTTTGGCAGGATTTACTTCTTTTTTAAAAATACTTTCAATATACTACTGGAGAAGAGCAGAGAAATAACTCCAGAAAGAATGAAGAGGCTTCACTGAAGTGAAAACAACAACCAGTTGTGGATGTGTCTGGTGGTGAAAGTAAAGTCTGATTCTGTAAAGAACAATATTGCATAAAAACTTGGAATGTTAGGTCCACGAATCAACATAAATTGAAGTGATCAAACAGGAGATGGCAAGAGTGAACATTGACATTTTAAGAACCAGTGAAATAAAATGAGCAGAATGGGTGAATTTAATTCAGATGACCGTTATATCAACTACTGTGGGCAAGAATCACTTAGAAGAAATAGAGTAGCTCCCATACTAAATAAAAGAGTCTGAAATGCAGTACTTGGGTACAAACTAAAAAATGGCAGAAAGATCTCTGTTTCCATGGCAAGCCATTCAATATCACAGTAATCCAAGTCTATACACCAACCACTAATGCTGAAGAAATGGAAGATGAATGATTCTATGAAGACTGATAAGACTTTCTAGATCTAACACCAAAAAAAGATATAATTTTCATCATAGGGGACTGGAATGCAAAAGTAGGATATCAAGAGATACCTGGAGTAACAGGCAAGTTTGGTCTTGGAGTACAAAATGAAGCAGGGCAAAGGCTAACAGAGATTTGCCAAGAGAACTCACTTGTCATAGCAAGCACACTCTTCCAACAACACAAGAAACAACTCTACACATGGACATCACCAGATGATCAATATCAAAATCAGACTGATTATATTCTTTGCAAGCAAAGATAGAGAAGCTCTATACACTCAGCCGAAATGAGACCAGGAGCTGACTGTGGCTCACATCATGTACTCTTTATTTCCAAATTCAGATTTAACATGAAAAAAGTAGGGAAAGCCACTAGGCCATTCAGGTATGCTGCTGCTGCTGCTAAGTCACTTCAGTCGTGTCCAACTCTGTGCGACCCCATAGATGGCAGCCCATCAGACTCCCCCAGCTCTGGGATTCTCCAGGCAAGAACACTGGAGTGGGTGTGACCTAAAGCAAATCCCTTACGATTATAAAATGAAAGTGACAAATAGATTCAAGAGATTAGATCTGATATATAGAATGCCTGAAGAACTATGGATAGAGATTCATAGCATTGTACAGGAGGTGGTGATCAAAACCACCCCGAAGAAACAGAAATGCAAAAAGGCAAAATGGGTGTCTGAGGAGGCCTTACAAATAGCTGAGGAAAGAAGAGACGTGAAAGGCAAAGGAGAAAGGGGAAGATATTCACATGTGAATGCAAAGAATAGCAAAGAGAGATAAGAAAGACTTCTAAGAGATGAATGCAAAGAAATAGAGGAAATCAATAGAATGGGAAAGACTAGAGATCTCTGCAAGAAAATTAGAGATACCAAGGGAACATTTCATGCAAAGATGGGTACAATAAAGTACAGAAATGGTATGTATGTAAGAGAAGCAGAAGATATTAAGAAGAAGTGGCACGAATACACTGAAAACCTATATAAAAGAATGCTTCATGACCCAGATAGCCGTGATGGTGTGATCACTCACCTAGAGCCAGACATCCTGGAGTGCAAAGTCAAATGGGCCTTAGGAAGCACCACTATGAAAAAGGCTAGTGGAGTTAAAGAAATTCCAGCTGAGCTATTTCAAATCCTAAAAGATGATACTGCTAAAGTGCTTCCCTCAATATGCCAGCAAATTTAGAAAACACAACAGTGGCCACAGGACTGGAAAATATCAGTTTTCATTTGTATCCCAATGAAAGATGGTGCCAAAGAATGTTCATACTACCACACAATTACACTCATTTCACATGCTAGCAAAGCAATGCTCAAAATTCTCCAAGCTAGGCTTCAATAGTACTTTAACTGAGAACTTCCAGGTGTTCAAGAAGGATTTAGAAAAGGCAGAGGAGCCATAGATCAAATTGCCAACATCTGTTGGATCATAGAAAAAGCAAGAGAATTCCAGAAAAAACATCTGACTCATTGACTGATACACTAAAACCTTTGACTGTGTGGATCACAACAAACTGTGGAAAATTCTTCAAGAGATGGAGTGCCAGACCACCTTACCTGCCTTCTGAGAAACCTGCATGCAAGTCAAGAAGCAGCAGTTAGAACTGGACATGGAACAGACTGGTTCCAAACTGGGAAAGAGTACCTCAAAGCTGTATATTGTCACCCTGCTTATTTAATTTATATGCAGAGTACATCTTGCTAAATGCCAGGCTGGATGAAGCACAAGCTGGAATCAAGATTGATGGGAGAAATATCAATAACCTCGCACATGCAGATGACAACATCCTTATGGTAGAAAGTGAAGAGACACTAAAGAGCCCCTTGATGAAGGTGAAAGAGGATAGTGAAAAAGATGGCTTAAAAACATTCAGAAAATGAAGATCACTTCATGGCAAATAGATGGGGAAACAATGGAAACGGTGATAGACTTTATTTTCTTGGGCTCCAAAATCACTGTAGATGGTGACTGCAGCCATGAAATTAAAAGACACATGTTCCTTGGAAGAAAAGCTATGCTTAACCTAGACAGAATATTAAGAAGCAGAGACATTATTTTGCTGATAAAGGTCCATATCGTCTTTCCAGTCGTCATGTATGGATGAGAGTTGGACCATAAAGAAGGCTGAACACCAAAGAATTTTCTGAGCTGTGGTGTTGAAGAAGAATCTTGAGAGTCCCTTGGACTGCAAGGAGATCAAACCAATCAATCCTACAGGAAATGAACCCTGAATATTCATTGGAAGGACTGATGCTGAAACTAAAGCTCCAATATGGGCCACCTGGGTTTTTCCTGTGGTCATGTATGGATGTGAGAGTCGGACTGTGAAGAAGGCTGAGTGCCGAAGAATTGATGCTTTTGAACTGTGGTGTTGGAGAAGACTCTTAAGAGTCCCTTGGACTGCAAGGAGATCCAACCAGTCCATTCTGAAGGAGATCAGCCCTGGGATTTCTTTGGAGGGAATGATGCTAAAGCTGAAACTCCAGTACTTTGGCCACCTCATGAGAAGAGTTGACTCATTGGAAAAAACTCTGATGCTGGGAGGGATTGGGGGCAGGAGGAGAAGGGGACGACCGAGGATGAGATGGCTGGATGACATCATGGACTCGATGACATCACAGACTCGATGGACGTGAGTCTGGGTGAACTCAGGGAGATGGTGATGGACAGGGAGGTCTGGCGTGCTGCGATTCATGGGGTCGCAAAGAGTCGGACACGACTGAGTGACTGAAATGAACTGAACTGAACTGAACTGATGCGAAGAGCCGATGCATTAGAAAAGACAATGTTGCTTGGAAAGATTGAAGGCACTAGGTGAAGGGGACAATAGAGGAAGACGTGGATGTTTGGCATCACCTACTCAATGGACATGATTTTGAACAAGCTTCTGGAGATTGTGATGAACATGGATGCCTGGTGTGCTGCCATCCATGGGGTGCCAAAGAGTCGGATGTGACTGAGTGACTGAACAACAACTTCTTTTATGACTTAATAATGTTCCAAATACATACACATATATAAATAGCTATATATTTATTAATATATACTTGTCTATATCACTTTTCTTATCCATTTGTCTATCAGCAGACACAGGCAGTTTCCATGTCCTGACTCGTGAATAATGCTGCAAGGAACACAGGATTTACATATCCCTTTGATACAGCAACCACATTTCTTGGATTGCTGGAACACATGATAGCTCTACTGTTAACACTTTTAAGCTGTTAAATTCTAGGGTGTTTTATTGTATAAAAACAAGTAGCAAAATGTTCCATGGGTACTTCTTTCTCCCTTTGTTTTGTTTTGGCTTTTACATTGCTGCAATGGCTTAATTTGTTCAGATATGTTTCTTTCTTTTTAAAATTAATATTTATAGGAGTACAATTGTTTACAACGTTGAGTTAATTTCTGCTGTAAAGTAAGGTGAATCAGATATATTTATATACACACATACACATATACCCTCTCATTTTTGGCTTTCTTTCCCATTTAGGTCATGATAGATCAGTGAGTAGGGTTCCCTGAGCGATACAGTAGGTTCTCATAAGTTATCTACTTCATACATGGCATCAATTATATATATGTATCAATCTCCCAATTCATCCCACTTCACCTGTCTCCCTTTTATAACCATATGTCCATTCTCTTTATCTGTGTCTCTATTTCTCTTTGCAAATAAGTTCATCTATATCATTTTTCTTTTCCTCTTTCTGACTTACTTCACTCTGTCTCTAGATCTGTCCACATCTCTGCAAATATCACAATTTTATTCCTTTGTATGGTTGAATACTTTTCCATTGTATATATGTACCCCAACTACTTTATCCATCCTTCTGATGAGGGGCCTTTAGGTTGCTTCTGTGTCCTGACTATTGTAAATGGTGCTTTAATGAACATTGGGGTGTGTGTATCTTTTTGGATTATAGTTTGATGTTGAGCACCTTTTCTTGTGTTTTTTTTTTGGTCATTTCTATGTCTTTGGAGAAACATCTGTTTAATCCTTCCTCTCATTTTTTCATTGGGTTATTTGTTTTTAGATATTGAAGCTGCATGAGCTATTTGTACGTTTTGGATATTAATCTGTTGTCAGTTGCTTCATTTGTAAACATTTTCTCCCATTCTAAAGATTGTCTTTTTGTCTTGTTTATGGTTTTGTTTGGCGTGCAAAAGCTTTTTAGTTTAATTAGGTCCCATTTGTTTATTTTTGTTTTTATTTTCATTACTGTAAGAGTTGGGTCAAAAATGATCTTGCTAAGATTTATGTCAAAGGGTATTCTACCTGTGTTTTCCTCTAAGAGTTTTGTAGTGACTAGCTTTACATTCAGGTCATTTATCCATTTTATTTTTGTGTTAGAGAGTTTTCTAATTTTATTCTTTTACACATAGCTGTCCAGTTTTTCCAGCATATCCTTGTCTCCTTTATCATAAATTTGGTAATCATAGATATGTGGGTTTAGCATTAGGTTTTCTTTCCTGTTACATTGATCTATATTCCTGTTTTTGTGCCAATATCATATTATCTTGATGACTGTAGCTTTGTAATTTAGTCTAAAGGCAGAGAAGTGTGATTCTTGCATCTACATTTTTTTTTTTCCCCCTCAAAATTGCTTTGGGTATTCAAAGGCTTTTGTGTTTCCATAAAAATTTTAAAACTTTTTATTCTAATTCTGTGAAATATTTCCTTAGTAATTTGAAATGGGATGTATTGAATCTGTATATTCTTATGGGTTCTATAGTCATTTTTACAATGTTGATTATTCCAATCCATGAACATTGATTTCTTTCATCAGTATCTTATAGTGTTTTGAGTACATATATATATATATATATATATATATATATATATATATATATTGCCTCCTTAGGTTGGGTTATGCCTAGGTATCTTATTATTTTTGTTGCAATAGTAAATGGGATAGTTTCCTTAATTTCTCTTTCTGATCTTTCATTGTTAGTGTATAGGAATGTAATATATTTCTGTGTATTAAATTGGCATCTTGCAAATTTAAGAATTTCACTGACTAGTTCTGCTAGCTTTCTGGCAGCATATTTATGGATTATCTATGTATAGTACCATGTCATCTGCAGACAGTGACAGTTTTACTTTTCTTTTCCAATTTGTATTATTTTACTTCTCTGATTGTCATGGCCGGGATTTCCGAAACTATCTTGAATAAAAGCAGCAAGAGTCGACATCCTTGTCTTGTTCCTGATCTTAGAGGATATGATTTTACTTTTTCACCATAAACAGTGATGTTTGCTGTGGGTGCTGTTTTTTTTTTTTTTTTTTAATATAACCTTTATCATGTTGACATAGGTTCCCTCTATTCCCACTTTCTGGAGAGTTTTTATCATAAACGGGTGTTGAATTTCGTCAAAAGCATTTTCTGCATTTGCTGAGATCATTATATTGTTTTTATTGTTTCTAAAAAAGTTTATGTATATATTTATTTGGCTGTGCTAGGTCTTAGTTGCAGCTTGCAGGATCTTCCATCCTTGTAGTGGTGTGTGGGATCTTTAGTTGTGGCAAGTGAATTTTAGTTTTGGCATTTGGTATTTAATTCCCTAACCATAGATCAAACCTCGGCCCTTTGCACTGGTAGTGAAGAGTCTTAGCCACTGGACTGCCAGGGAAGTCCTTGCTGTTATATTTTAATTTGGTAATATGGTGTATCACATTGATTTGTATACACTGAAGACTCCTTGAATCCCTTGGGTAAATCCCACTTGATCATGGTATGTGAATGATGCTTTTAATTTGTTGTTGGATTATGTTTGTTAGTGTGGTTCATTTTTGCATCTATGTTCATCAGTGATATTGGCCTGTAATTTTCTTGTTTGTGTATGATCTTTTTTAGGGGGTGTCTGGTTTTGGAATGAGGGTGATAGTGGCTTCATGGAATGAGATTGAGAGTATTTCTCCTGCAATTTTTTAGAAGGCTGAGAAGGATAGATGTTAGCTTTTTTCTAAATGTTTCATAGAATTTGCTGGTGAAGCCATCTGGTCCTAGCTTTTTGTTTGCTGGAAGATTTGTAATCACAGTTTCAATTTCATTATTTGTGATTGGTCTGTTCATATTTTCTATTTCTTCCTGGTTCATTCTTAAAAGGTTGTATATTTCTAAGAATTTGTCCATTTCTTCCATGTTGTCCAACTTTTTGGCATATAACTGCTTGCAGTATTTCTTTATATCTCTGTGATGTTGGTTATTACTTCTCTGTTTTCATTTATAATTTTATTGATTTGAGTCTCCTCTCTTTTTCCATGATAAATGTGGCTAATGGTTTATCAATTTTGCTTATCTTCTCAAAGAACTAGCTTTTATTTTCATTGATCTTTGCTATTATTTTCTTCATTTCTATTCCATTTATTTCACCTCTTATCTTGATGATTTCTTTCCTTCTAATAACATTGTGTTTTGTTTGTTCTTCTTTCTCTAGTTGTTTTAGGTGTAAGTTTGGATTGTTTATTTAAGATTTTTCTTGTTTCTTGACGTGAGAATGAATTGCTATATACTGCCCTGTTAGAACTGCTTTTGCTGCATCCCACAGGTTTTGGGTTGTTGTGTTTTCATTATCATTTGTTTCTAGATTTTTTTTTAAATTTCTTCTTTGATTTATTCAGTGATCTATTGGTTGTTTAGTAGAATGTAGTTTAGCTTCCATGTGTTTGTATTTTTATCTTTTTTTTTTTTTTTTACTCAAATTTTATAATACTTTATGCAAAGTCTTTTCAAGATGAATGTCTATTTTCTCAGTTTCTTTTTTTGGCATAATGTTAATTATTTCCAGTGGAATTAAAACCTCCTGAACCCCCCTCAGCATTATTTAAAATTTGAAATTCCTCTATTTCTCGGTAAAATATCTATTCACAAATGAGCTGTGCAATTCAAACTTTTCTTTTTCAAACTTTTCTTTGCAAAAATTAAACTTTACAACACCAACATTTCCTCCATAACCTTCATCTATAATACCGTCTCCCACATCTGTGGAGTATTTTGTAGCTTAGCCAAAATGTGGAGCTACTCTTCCATAGCATCCAGAAGGAAGAACTATCTGAATGTTGGTTTTAATGAGGCCTTTCTCCACTGGTGGTACTGTGTAATTATAGGCACTATACTGATCATAGCGCACAGACTGTGTGGACCCTTTTGGTGGGGTGGTACTGTGTCCTGAGAGCCGGGTCAAATGGGGCTGCATGCTACACTCTGCTGAAGTCTGAGCAGCCCATTTGCTGGGAAAGATGAATTGGGTCTCTTGAGAACAGGGAACGGCAGGGAAGATTGTGAGCTCAAGTCAGAGCAGGGGAACAAGAGAAGAGAGTGAACTCAGCACACCAGATCTAAACTTCCCACCAATCACTCCCTTTCTGTGGTTGATTTCTGATCTCATAGCATTGTGGTCAGAAAAGATGCTTGATTCCATTTCACTTTTCTTAAATTTGCTGAGGTTTGAGTTGTGATCCAAGAGGTAATCTACCCTGAAGAAGCTTTCATGTGCAGTTGAGAAGGAAGTGTATCCTTCTGCTTTCAGATGGAAGGTTCTATAAATATAAATTAAGTCTATCTGGTCTTTGTGTTATTTAAGGATTGTGTTTCCATATTAATTTTCAGTTTGGGTGTTCTGCCATTGGTGTGTGTTAAATGTTAAAGTCCTCAAGTATTGTTGTATTACTGTTGATTTCCACTTTTGTGGATGTTAATATTTAACATTTTAATATTTTTTATTTGTACTTGAGTTTTGTTATTTTGATTATATATGTGTTTACATGCTTCTCCTTGGATTTATTCTGTGTAGGATTCTCTGTGCTTTTTGGACTTGTTTAGCTATTTTCTTTCCTGTTAGGGAATTTTTCAACTATAATGTATTCAGATATTTTCTTAGACTCTTTCTCTTCTTCTGGAATTCTTATAAATCAAAAGCTGGTATGATTAACATTGTCCCAGAGTTCTCTGAGATTGTCCTCTTACCTTTGCATTTTTCCTCTTTATTCTGCTTTGTGGCAGTTATTTCTACCATCCTGACCTCTATCTTACTTTTTTTTTTTTTTTCCTGCTTCAGTTTTTCCAGTGTATTTTTCATTTTAGTTATTGTATTGGTCATCATTTTTCTTTAGTTCTACATCCTTGTTAGATATTTCCTGTGTTTTCTCCATTCATGGCTCTATTCTGTTTCTAAGATCTTAAATCATCTTAACTATCACTACTCTTAATTCTTTTTCAGGTAGGTTGCCTATATACTCTTCATTTATTTGGTCTTGTGGATTTTTACCTTGCTTCATTGTCTGTTTGTTACTTCTCTGTCACCTAATTTTGTCTATCTTACTGTGCTTGTGTTCTCCTTTCTTCAGGCAACTGGGTCATAGTTCCTCTTGCTTCTGCTTCTTGGTGGGTGAAGTTGGTCCAGGAGCTTGTGTAGGTTTCTCTGTGTAGGGACCAGTGGGTGGAGCTAAATCGTGTTCCTCTAATGGGCAAGGCTGAGTCAGGTGGTATGCTTTGGGATGTCTGTGAGCTTAGTGCAATTTTGGACAGCCTGTCTTCTAATGGGTAAGGTTGTGTTCCTGTTTGCTAGTTAGTTATCAGTGCACCCAGCACAGGAACCTGAAGGCAGTTAGGTGAGCCGGATCCTGATGTAGCAATGGAGACCTCCAGAGCTCATATTGATTAACATTCCCTGGAACTGAGGATTCTCTTGTGTTCCAGCATCTTGGGATTCAGAACTATTACCCCAGAGGCTCAGGCCCAACAACTGGCCAGGGAACCAAGGCCCTGCTAACTGTGCAGCATGTCCAGAAGGGGAAAAAAAAAAAAAAAAGACAAATGATGAAAGCAGAGCCAAAGAAAAGACAAGTTAAAACAAAATAGAGAACAAAAATCAAGAGAACAACTTAAAAAAAAAAAAAAAAGAAAGAAAGAAGGAACCCAAACACAAAAACAATGAAGACAAAAACAACATAAACAGAAAGCAAACTCAAAAAAAAAAAGAAAATATTAAACAAATACATAATAATATAAAAAGTGAAACAGAACAAAAACACAAAACAACAACAACAAATAACAAGAGAAAAATATACAAAACATATTGAAAATTAAATGAAAAACAAATGCAAACCAAAAAGAAATGGAAAAAAAAAAAAGTAAGAAAAGACAAAAACAAACAACAGAACAAAATTAAACAAAAAACAAAGAGAAAGAAGAGAAAAAAATGACAGTAACAATATTTTCCCCTGGGCGTCCACTATCTCTGTTCTTGCCTCCACAGTCTACCCCTCCTCAGGTAATCGTCCAATACCTCTAGGTAGGTCACTGGACCAACTGTAGGCATTGTAGGGACAGATCATATTCTGACTTGGCCCAATTCCTGTGTATCAGTTCAGTTCAGTCTCTCAGTCATGTCTGACTCTTTGCAACCCCGTGAATAGCAGCATGCCAGTCCTCCCTGTCCATCACCAACTCCCGGAGTTCACTCAGATTCATGTCCATCGATACCTGCCCCCAAATTCTACAACTGCCAAAGCTAGACTGGTCTCAGTTTGGGAAGCACTCATTGTCCTTTAACATGTTCCACAGATGCAGTTTACTAAACAGATCATGAGGATTTAATTTGCTGCTTGCAAAACTGCATGGAGAGATCTCCATTTCTCCTCCTTAGTTGCACAGCCCCTGGGGCTCAGCTTTGGTTTGACCCCATTAGTGTGTGGGGTATGTTCCCACCCCGGCGAGAAGCAAAATAAGTAAAAGAAGCAACTAATTGAATCTCTCAAGATGATTAGAGCACTTATTTGCATACACTAGGAATATATAAGGTGGCCACAACTGGGGCCTTCCCTGTGGCTCAGCTGGTAAAGAATCCACCTGCAATGCAGGAGAGCTGGTTTTGATCCCTGGGTTGGGGAGATCCCCTGGGGAAGGGAAAGGCTACCCACTCCAGTATTCTGGCCTGGATAATTCCATGGACTGTATAGTCCATGGGGTTGCAAATAGTCGGACACGATTGAGTGACTTTCACTTTCACTTTTCAGCTGGGGCATGTGTGAAGCATCTGTGGTGGCAGAGAGAAGTAGAAAGATGCAACAGACTGAGACACACTTACCTTAGTGGGAACCCCTCCCAGTGCCCATGGAAGCAGGGACTTGTGGGTGGGGAAGGGGGTTTCAGTGATAGTTCCGCCCCTTGCACACCACTCATCAATGGTGCCTTATTTCCTAGGCAGATGGTGTATCCTCTAGGAGCATCCCTGGCCATAGAGCCGCTCACTCCTGTCTGCTCAAGTTTTCTCTGTGAAGCCAATAGAACATCTCCCTGGATATGTTCTCCTAATCCCATGCTTTAGCACTTAGTCCCCACAGGCATTGGCAGCTTCCTGTCTCAGGCTGGAGCACCAAGAGATGATTCTAAAGAGTGTTTTTGGTGGCAGTGCTCAGGACCCCAGAGCCAATATGAGTGGAGGAGGCTTTGGTTTGAGGGGTGGGCAAGACTGCTGATGTCAGAGCCCTTCCCAGTGTAAGTGGGCATGGAAGGGGTTTGCAATGGTGACCATATTCCTTTCACATGACTCAACAGTGTTATCCTGGTCCTATGGTGTCTCATGCTCCTTCAGAAATTTCTCTGGTTGTATATAGTTCTTTAGTCCTGTCCGTTCACACAGTAGCTGCCCCTCAGTTCAGTTCAGTAGCTCAATCGTGTCCGACTCTTTGCGACCCCATGAATCGCCGCACGCCAGGTCTCCCTGTCCATCATCAACTCCCGGAGTTCACTCAGACTCACGCCCATCGAGTCAGTGATGCCATCCAGCCATCTCATCCTCTCTCGTCCCCTTCTTCTCCTGCCCCCAATCCCTCCCAGCATCAGAGTCTTTTCCAATGAGTCAACTCTTTGCATGAGGTGGCCAAAGTATTGGAGTTTCAGCTTTAGCATCATTCCTTCCAAAGAAATCCCAGGGCTGATCTCCTTCAGAATGGACTGGTTGGATCTCCTTGCAGTACAAGGGACTCTTAAGAGTCTTCTCCAACACCACAGTTCAAAAGCATCAATTCTTTGGTGCTCAGCCTTCTTCACAGTCCAACTCTCACATCCATACATGACTACGGAAATACCATAGCCTTGACTAGACGGACCTTAGTCGGCAAAGTAATGTCTCTGCTTTTGAATATGCTGTCTAGGTTGGTCATAACTTTTCTTCCAAGGCGGAAGTGTCTTTTAATTTCATGGCTGCAGTCACCATCTCCAGTGATTTTGGAGTCCAAAAAAATAAAGTCTGACATTGTTTCCACTCTTTCCCCATCTATTTCCCATGAAGTGATGGGTCTGGATGCCATGATCTTCGTTTTCTGAATGTTGAGCTTTAAGCCAACTTTTTCACTCTCCTCTTTTACTTTCATCAAGAGACTTTTTAGTTCCTCTTCACTTTTTGCCATAAGGGTGGTGTTATCTGCATATCTGAGGTTACTGATATTTCTCCCAGCAATCTTGACTCCAGCTTATGTTTCTTCCAGTCCAGAATTTCTCATGATGTACTCTGCATAGAAGTTTTAAATAAGCAGGGTGACAATATACAGCCTTGACGTACTCCTTTTCCTATTTGGAACCAGTCTGTTGTTCCATGTCCAGTTCTAACTGTTGCTTCCTGACCTGCATACAGGTTTCTCAAGAGGCAGGTCAGGTGGTCTTGTATTCCCATCTCTCTCAGAATTTTCCACAGTTTATTGTGATCCACACAGGCCCCTACCCAGGGTCTATACTCCAAAGCTCACTTTTCAGGACCCGCCCGCCCCAAGCCTGATACATCCAGAGACACATAGCTCCAGCTGGGCTGTGCAGGGCAATGACACAGATCATGGTTACAGTTCCTACCTCGTCCTTCCTTCCACAGACTGGATGCTGTGTTCCCCTCCAGTCCTCCAAAGGTCCCTTTCTTCCCCAGCTGATGTCCTTACTGTGAATGTGCTTTCTTGAGTACAGGAAACTTGCCTCACATTCAGTTCCCTACAAAGGGAACTGGTCCTTTCCCATTTCCTATTTTCTTCTTCCTTTTTGCCCTTCTTTTGTCCTACCCAGTTGCATGGGGATTCATCTTGTCCTTTTAGGTGTCCGAGTCTTCTGCTAGTGTTCAGCAGGTGCTCTATGAGTATTGTTAATTTTTACATGTATTCTTGATGTACCTGTGAAGAAAGGTGTATTCCACATTCTTCTATTCCTCCATTTTGACTCCTTCCCCTCCTATTTTTAAATTTTTGAGGACCCTACCTAGTTTTTTAAATAATGACTCTTATCACTTTACATTCTCACCAATAGTATCAGTTCAGTTCCTTTCAGTCGCTCAGTCATGTCTGACTCTTTGTGACCCCATGGAATGCCACAGACCAGGCCTCTCTGTCCATCACCAACTCCCGGAGCTTACTCAAATTCATGTCCAGTGAGTTGGTGATACCATCCAACCATCTCAACCTCTATTGTCCCTTTCTCCTCCCACCTTCAATCTTTACTAGCATCAGGGTCTTTTCCAAGGAGTCAATTCTTCCTATCAGGTGACCAAAGATGGAACTTCAGCTTCAGCATCAGTCCTTCCAATAAATATTCAGGACTGATTTCCTTTAGGATGGACTGGTTGGATCTCCTTTCTGTCCAAAGGACTTTCAAGAGTCTTCTCCAGCATCACAATTCTGAAGCATCAATTCTTTGGTTCTCAGCTTTCTTTATGGTCCAAATCTCACATCCATATATGATTACTGGAAAAACCATAGCTTTGACTAGACGGACCTTTCCTGGCAAAGTAATGTCTCTGCTTTTTAATATGCTATCTAGGTTGGTCATAGTTTTTCTTTCAAGGAGCAAGCCTTTTTAAATTTCATGGCTGCAGTCACCATCTGCAGTGATTTTGGAGCCCCCCAAAACAAAGTTTGTCACTGTTTCCCCATCTATTTGCATGAAGTGATGGGACCAGATGCCATGATCTTAGTTTTCCAAATGGTGAGTTTTAAACCAACTTTTTCACTCTCCTCTTTCACTTTCATCAAGAGGCTTTTTACCTCCTCTTCACTTTCTGCCATAAGGGTGGTGTCATCTGCCTATCTGAGGTTATTGATATTTCTCCGGGCAATCTTGATTCCAGCTTGTGCTTCATCCAGTCCAGCATTTCTCATGATCTACTCTGCATCTAAGTTAAATAAGCAGGGTGACAATATGCAGCCTTGATGTACTGCTTTCCCAATTTGGAACCAGTCTGTTGTTCCATGTCCAGTTATAACTGTTGCTTCTTGACCTGCATACAGATTTTTCAGGAGACAAGTCAGGTGGTCTGTTATTCCCATCACTGTAAGAATTTTTCACAGTTTGTTTTGATCCACCCAGTCAAAGGCTTTGGCATAGTCAATAAAGCAGAAGTGGATGTTTTTTCTGGAACTTTTTTGCTTTTTCAAAGATCCAATGGATGTTGGCAATTTGTCTCTGGCTCCTCTGCCTTTTCTAAAACCAGATTGAACATCTGGAAGTTCATTGTGGGTGAACTGTTGAAGCCTGGCATGGAGAATTTTGAGCATTACTTAACTAGTGTGTGAGATGAGTGCAACTGTGTGATAATGATGCTTCCTAAGGCCCACTTGACTTTGCATTCCAGGATGTCTGACTCTAGGTGAGTGATCACACCATTGTGATTATCTGGGTCATGAAGATCTTTTTTGTATAGTTCTTCTGTGTTCTCTTGCCACCTCTTCTTAATATCTTTTGCTTCTGTTAGGTCAATAACATTTCTGTCCTTTATTGTGCTCATCTTTTCATGAAAAATTCCCTTGGTATCTCTAATTTTTGAAGAGATCTCTAATCTTAGACATTCTAATGTTTTCCTCTATTTCTTTCCATTGATCACTGAGGAAGGCTTTCTTATCGCTCCTTGCTATTCTTTGGTACTCTGCATTCAAATGGGTATATCTTTTCTTTCCTCTTTGATCTTTTGCTTCTCTTCTTTTCATAGATATTTGTAAGGCCTCCTCAGACAACCATTTTGCCTGTTACATTTCTTATTCATGGGGATGGTCTTGATCTCCTGTAAAATGACATGAACCTCGATCCATAGTCCTTCAGGCACTCTATCAGATCCAATCTCTTGAACTTGTTTGTTACTTCCACTGTGTAATTGCAAGGGATTTGATTTAGGTCATACCTGAATGGTCTAGTGATTTTCCCTGTTATCTTCAATTTAAGTCTGAATTTGGCAATAAGGAGTTCCCTCTTCTCCACATCTATGCTAGTACTTTCTGTCTGTTGCTTTCTTTATAACAGAAATCCTAAGAAGTATGAGTTGCTATCTCATTAGGATTTTGATTTGCTTTTTCCTGGTGATTAGTGAGCTTGAGCATCTTTTGCCAGGAGAAATATCAATAACCTCAGATATGCAGATAACATCACCCTTACGGCAGAAAATGAAAAGGAACTAAAGAGCCTCTTGATGAACATGAAAGAAGAGAGTGAAAGCTGGCTTAAAACTCAACATTCATAAAATGAAGATCATGGCATCCAGTCCCATCACTTCATGGCAAATAGATGGGGAAACAGTGGAAACCATGTCAAAAACCTAAGATCATGACATTTGGTCCCATCACTTCATGGCAAATAGATAGGGAAACAGTGGAAACAGTGTCAGACTTTATTTTATTGGTCTTCAAAATCACTGCAGATGGTGACTGCATTCATGAAATTAAAAGACACTTGCTCCTTGGAAGAAAAGCTATGAGCAACATAGCATATTAAAAAGCAGAGAGATTACTTTGCCAACAAAGGTCCATATAGTCAAAGGTACGGTTTTTCCAGTAGTCATGTACGGATGTGAGAAATGGACTGTAAAGAGAACTGAGTGCTGAAGAATTGCTTCTGAACTGTGGTGTTGGAGAAGCCTCTTGAGAATCCCTTGGACTGCAAAGATATCAAACCAGTCAATCCTAAAGGAAATGGGTCCTGAATATTCATTGGAAGGACTGATGTTGAATCAAACTCCAATACTTTGGCCACCTGATGTGAAGAAATGACTCATTTGGAAAGACCCTGATGCTGGGAAAGATTGAAAGCGGGAGGAGAATGGGATGACAGAGGATGAAATGGTTGTTTGGCGTCACTGGCTCAATGAGTTTGAACAAGCTCTGGGAGTTTTTGATGGAATGGGAAGTCTGGAATGCTGCAGTCCATAGAGTCACAAAGAGTTAAACATGATTGAATGACTGAACTGAACTGAATGGCCATTTGTATGTTTTCTTTGGGAAACTGTCTATTCTCCTCTGCCCAGTTTTAAAATTGGATTATTATTAGTATTGTTGTTAAGTTCTATGAGTGCCTTACATATTTGGATATTAACATCTTGTAAGATAGTTGGTTTACAAATATCTCTATTTCATAGGATGTTGTTCTGTACATTCAGTTTGTTATTTCCTTTGTTGAGCAGAAGGTTTTCAGTTTAATTGTAGTCCCACTGGTTTTGCTTTTGTTGCTAGTACTTTTGGTTTGTTTGGGATGGTATTGTTAGCTGCCTCCTGTACAGTACTACAGACCACAGCCCATAGTTTTTCAAGGACACTATTATCTAGATATAGTCCCTTGATTCTGTTGATTTCCTCTACTGAAAATTCATACTGGATTTGACTTTGGCCTAAGCTTTTTCCCAGTTTTATGATTATTTTTTTAAGCTTGAATCTTGCTATGAGAAGCTGATGATCTGAGCCATAGTCAGTTCCAGGTGTTGTTTTTGTTGACTGTATACAGTTTCTCCATCTTTGGCTACAAAGACTGTAATCAATTTGATTTTGGTATTGACCATTTGGTGATGTCTGTGTGTAAAGTCATCTCTTGTGTTGTTGATAAAGTGTATTTTCTATGACTAGTGCATTCTATTGGCAAAATTCAGTTAGCATTTGTCCTGCTTCATTTAGTTCTCCAAGGCCAAATGTGCCTGTTACTCCAGGTATATCTTGAGTTCCTACTTATGCATTTCAATCCCTAATGATGAATACAACATCTGTTTAATGTGTTCGCTCTAGGAGGTCTTCTAGGTCTTCATAGAACAGATCAGCTTCAAGAAGGCAAAGTGGTTGTGTGAGGTGTTGCTATGAATAGCAGAAAAAACAAAGTGAAGTGAAAAGCAAGGGAGAGAGGGAAAGTGAAGTTGCTCATTCGTATCCGACTCTTTGCGACCCCATGGACTGTAGCCTATCAGGCTCCTCCGTCCATGGCATTTTCCAGGCAAGAGTGCTGGAGTGGATTGCCATTTCCTTCTCCAGGGGATCTTCTTGAGCCCAGAATCGAACCTGGGTCTCCTGCATTGCAGGCAGACCCTTTACCATCTGAGCCACCAGGGAAGCCCGATGAGAGGGAAAGGTACATCCAATTAAATGCAGAGTTTCAAAGAATAGCTAGAAGAGACGAGAAGGTCTTCTTCAATAAACAGTGCGTAAAACTACAAGAAAACAACAGGAGAGGAATGACTAGAGATCTCTACAGGAAAATTGGAAATATCAAGGGAACATTTCTCCCAAAGATGGGCACATTAAAGCACAGAAGCTGTAGAGACCTAGTAGATGCTGAAGAGGTCAAGAAGAGATGGAAAGAATACACAGAAGAACCGTATTAAAAAAAAAAAAAAGATATTCAGATTACTGAAGATCTCCAGATTACTATGATGGTGTAGTTAGTCACCCATAGCAAGGCATTCTGGAGTGCAAAGTCAAGTGGGTCTTAAAAAGCAATTCTGTTAATTAAGCTAGTGGATGTGATGATATTCCAGCAGAACTATTCAGATCCCTAAAGAAGGATGCCATCAAAGTTTTGCAGTCATTATGTCAACAAATCTGGAAGACCCAACAGTGGACACAGGACTGGAAAAGGTCAATCCTCATTCCAATTCCCAAGAAGAGTGTAACCAAAGAATGCACTAACCATCAGAAAGTTGCACTCATCTTCAATGCTAGGATGATCATGAATAAAATCTTGCATGCTAGGCTTCAGCATTATTGAACCAAGAACTTCCAGATGTCCAAGCTGTGTTTAGAAAAGGAACAGAAACTAATTGGATCAATTTAGATCAAACTGCCAACATTCTCTGGATTATAGAGAAAAGCAAGGAATTTCAGAAAAAACAAACAAACAAACAAACATCTATCTCTGTTGAATCGACTATGCTAAAGCCTTTGTGTGGATCATGACAAACTGTGGAAAGCTTAGAGATGGGAATACCAGACCATCTTACCTGTCTCCTGAGAAACCTGTATGTGGGTCAAGAAGCAACATTTATAACCCTGTATGGAATAACTGACGGATTAAAGATCAATAAAGGAGTACCACAGGGCTGTCTATTTTCACCCTGTTTGTTTAACAAGTATGCTGAGCACATCATGAGAAATCCAAAGCTGGATGAGTTGCAAGCTGGAATGAAGATATGTAGAAGAAACATCAACAACCTCAGATATGTGGATGATACCACTCTAATGGAAGAAATCAAAGAGGAACTAAAGAGCCTCTTGATGAGGATGAAGGAGGAGAGTGAAGGAGCTGACTTAAAATTAAATATTAAAAAAAAAAAAAAAACTAAGATCATGGCATCTGACCCCACTACTGGTTGGTAAATAGAAGGGGAAAAGATGGAAAGAGTGACAGATTTCTCCTTTTGGGATCTAAAATCACTGCAGATGGTGACTGCAGCCATGAAATCAGAAGGCGATTGCTTCTTGGCGGGAAAGTGATAACAAACCTAGTCAGTGTGTTGAAAATCAGAGACATTGCTCTGCTGAAAAAGGTCCGTATAGTAAAGGCTATGGTCTTCCCAGTGGACATGTATGGTTGTGAGAGCTGAACTGTAAAGAAGGCAGAATGCCAAAGAATTGGTGCCTTCGAACTGTGCTGGAGAGGACTCCTGAAAGTCCCTTGCACAGCAAGGATTAACAGCAAAGGTTGACAACAAACCAGTCAATCTTGAGGGAGATCAACCCTGAATATTCAATGGAAGGACTGATTCTGAAGCAGAAACTCCAGTATTTTGGTCATCTGATTCACACAGACTACTCATTGGAAAAGTCCCTGATGCTGGGAAAGATCGAGACGAGAGCAGAAGGAGAAGAGGCCATCAGAGGATAAAACGGCTGGACAGCAACACCAATGCAAGGAATATGAACTTGGGCAAAGTCCAGGAGATGGTGAAGGACAGGGAGGCCTGGCATGCTACAGTCCATGGGGTAGCAAGAGTCAGACATGACTGGGTGACTGAACAACATCAACAACAGCAACTTTTGGTTTTACAATTAAAATTCTTGCCCAGACCAAGGCCAAGAGCTTTTCCCCTGTGTTTTCTTCTATTTTATATTTTCAGATATTTACATTTCAGTTTTTAATCCATTTTAAGTAAATTTTTGTGAGTAATGTAATATCTGAAGTTTTGATTCTGCTAATCAAGAAAATGAGAGACCACTCAAAATAAATAATTAAAAAAATTAAAATTGACACCACAGAATTACTTCTGGAACCTGAAATGACTATAAACAACTACAAGTCAATAAATTGGATATTTCTATATAATGACTATTGGTGTTGAAACTCAGAACAAAATATAAAGAAACAACATATATGGGTGTATTGAAACAGTAAGAGTATTATGAAAAAATGGTATTATTTCTATGGGTATAATGAAAGTTTACTTTTGTATTACCTATTAATATAATTCATCCAATGAACATTTTAAGGATAAAATTGGAAAAAAAAAAAACTTTTTGATAGATGCTTTAGTGATTTTTGAAAATAAAGACATTTTTGGTTAAAACCATTAGTAAAACAATAAAAGGGAATTTTATATCGGGTATGAAATCATGTCTAACTGGTTATAATTTCCAAATGTCTTCTGTGAAATATTCTAAAGAATATAAAAATCTCCACTATCGAAACTGTTGTTCAGCTGATCAGTTGTGTCTGACTCTTAGTGACCCCATGGACTGCAGAATGCCAGGCTTCCCTGATCTCCACAATCTCCCAGAACTTGCTCAAACTCAACGTCCATTGAGTTGGTAATGCCATCCAACCATTTCATCCTCTGTTGTCCCCCTTCTCCTCCTTCCTTCAATATTTCCCAGCAACAGAGTCTTTTCTAATGGGTCAACTCTTCACATCAGGTGGCCAAAGAATTGGAACTTCAGCTTCAGCATCAGTCCTTCCAATGAATATTCAGGACTGATTTCCTTTAGGATGGACTGGTTGGATCTCCTTGCTGTCCAAGGGACTCTCAAGAGTCTTCTCCAACACCAAATCTCAGAAGCATCAATTCTTTAGTGCTCAGCCTTCTTTATGGACCACCTCTTACATCCATACCTGGCTACTGGAAAAACTGTAGCTTTGACTAGATGGACCTTTGTCAGCAAAGTAATGTCTCTGTCTTTTAATATGCTGCCTAGGTTACGCATAGCTTTTCCTCCAAGCAGCAAGTGTCTTTTAATTTCATGACTGCAGTCCCCATCTGCAGTGATTTAGAGCCCAAGAAAATAAAATCAGTCAATTATGTCACTATTTCCCCATCTATTTGCCATGAAGTGATGGGATTGAATGTCATGATCTTAGTTTTTTCAATGTTGAGTTTTAAGCCAGCTTTTTTACCCTTCTCTTTCACATTCAATAAGAGGCTCTTTAGTTCCTCTTCACTTTCTGCCATATGGGTGGTGTCATCTGCATATCTGAGGTTATTAATACTTCTCCAAGCAATCGGGATTCTAGCTTGTGCTTCATCCAGTCTGGCATTTCTCATGATGTACTCTGCATATAGTTAAATAACAGGGTGACAGTATACAGCCTTGATGTACTCTTTTCCCAGTTTGGAATGAGTCCTTTGTTCCAAGTCTGGTTCTACTAACTGTTGCTACTTGACCTGCATACAGGTTTCTCAGAAGGCAGGTAAGGTGGTCTGGTATTCCCATCTCTTGAAGAATTTTCAACAGTTTGTTGTGATCCACACAGTCAAAGGCTTTAGCATAGTCAATGAAGCAAAAATAGATGTTTATTCTGGAATTCTCTTGATTTTTTAATGATCTAGTGGATGTTGGCAATTTGATCTCTAGTTCCTCTGCCTTTTCTAAGTCCATCTTGAACATCTGGGATCTCTCAGTTTACATACTGCTGAAGCCTAGCTTGAAGAATTTTGAGCATTACTTTGCTAGCATGTTAATGAGTGCAATTGTGCAGTAGTTTGAACATTCTTTGGTCTTGCCTTTCTTTGGGACTGGAATGGATACTGATCTTTTCCAGTCCAATAGCTACTGCTGAGTTTTCCAAATTTGTTGTCCTATTGAGTGCAGCACTTTCATAGCATCTTCTTTTAGGATTTGAAATAGCTCACCTGGAATTCCATCACCTCCACTAGCTTTGTTCATGGTGATGCTTCCTAAGGCCCTCTTGACTTCACATTCCAGGATGTCTGCTTCTATGTGAGTGATCACAGCTTCGTGTTTATCTGGGTCATTAGATCTTCTTTCTTTCTTTCTTTCTTTCTTTCTTTCTTTCTTTTTTTTTTTTTTTTACAGTTCTGTGTATTCTTGCCACTTTTAATATTTTCTGCTTTTGTTAGGTCCATACCATTTCTGTATTTATTGTGGCCATCTGTGCATGATATGTTCCCTTAGTGTCTCTGATTTTCTTGAAGAAATCTCTAGTCTTTCCCATTCTACTGTTTTCCTCTATTTGTTTGCACTGATCACTTAACAAGGCTTTCTTATCTCTCCTTGCCCTTGTTTGGAACTCTGCATTCAGATAGCTATATCTTTCCTTTTCTCCTTTGCCTTTCCCTTCTCTTCTTTATTCAGATATTTGTATGGCCTCCTCAGGCAACCATTTTGCCTTTTGGCAGTTCTTTTTCTTGGGGGTGGTTTTGATCACCACCTCCTGCACAATGCTATGAGCCTCTATCCATGTTTCTTCAGGCACTCTGTCTGTTAGATCGAATCCCTTGAATCTATTTGTCACTTCCACTGTATAATTGTAAGGTATTTTGCTTTAGGTCATACCAGAATGGCCTAGTGGTTTTCCCTACTTTCTTCTATCTAAATCTGAATTTTGCAACAAGGAGTTCATGATCTATGCAACAGTCAGCTCCTAGTCTTGTTTTGGCTGACTGAGCTTCTCCATCTTCGGTTCCAAAGAATATAATCAATCTGATTTTGGTATTGATAATCTAGTGATGTCCATGTGTAGATTTGTGTCTTGTGATATTGGAACAGAGTCTTTGCTATGATCAGTGTGTTCTCTTGGCAAAACTCTGTTAGTCTTTGACCGGGTTTATCTTGTACTCCAAGACCAAACTTGCCTTTTACTTCCTAGCTTTGCATTCCAGTCCCCTATGATGAAATGAACATCACTTTTAGGTATTAGTTCTAGAAGTTCTTGTAGGTTTTCATAGAACCATTCAGCTTCTTCAGAATTAGTGGTTGGAGCATATACTTGGATTACTGTGATATTGAATGATTTGCTTTGGAAACAAATAGAGATCATTCTGTTGTTTTTGAGATTTACTTGAGTACTGTACTTGAGACTCTTTTTGTTGATTATAAGGGTTACTCCATTTCTTCTAAGGGATTCTTGCCCAAAGTAGTAGATATAATGGTTATCTGAATTAAATTCGTCCATTCTGATCCATTTTATTTCACTAATTCCTAAAATGTCAGTGTTCACTCTTGCCATCTCCTGTTTGAGCACTTCCAAATCACCTTGATTCATGGACCTAACATTCCAGGTTCACGTGCAATATTGTCTTTTATAGCATTGAACTTTAGTTTCATCACCAGACACATCCACAACTGGGCATTGTTTCTGCTTTGGCTCAGACTCTTCATTCCTTCTGGAGCTTTTTCTCTGCTCTTCTTCAGTAGCATATTGGGCACATATGAACATGGGGATTTCATCTTTCAGTGTCATATCTTTTTGCCTCTCAAACTTTTCATACAGTTCTCAAGGAAAGAACGCTGAAGTGGTTTGTCTTTCCCTTCTCCAGTGGACCATACTTTGTCAGAACTCTCCACCATGACCTATCTGTCTTGGGTGTCCCTACACAACATAGCTCATAGTTTCTTTGAGTTAAATAAGGCTGTGATCCATGTGATCAGTTTGCTTAGTTTCCTGTGATTGTGGTTTTCACTCTGTCTGCCCTCTGATGGATGAAGATAAAAAGCTTGTGGAAGCTTCCTGGTGGGAGGGATTGGCTGTGGGAATCTAGGTCTTGCTCTGGTGGCAGGGCCATACTCAGTAAATCTTTAATCCAATTATCTGCTGATGGGTGGGGCTGGGTTTCCTGCCTGTAGTTTGACCTGAGTAGTTTTGCCATAGCTTTAACACAGGTATTCTACTTTTTCTTTCAAACCTTCTTCCTCAAGCTGTTTTAAAGTAAAAATAATAATAATAATAATAATAAAATAAATAAATAAGAGAAACATAAAGATCTACAAATGCCAGAAATGTTTGTTATGGATTCTCTGGAGACTAAGAGCTCCTCTTCCTCTCCTTCAGCAGGGGACCAGATGTCTGAGAAGCCTTCTGCCCCTGGAAGTATGGCAAGTGGGCATCTGCTGTGTTAAAAATGTTGCAAAACTTGAAAAAACAAACAAACAAAAAAAACAAAACGACTTTTTTCCCCATTTGGATAAAGCTGGGAGCTTTTATTTTGTAAGATAAAGCCATTGAGAGGAAAGCCAGGGGTTCTGCTGGGTCACAAAGTCTTCATTATGATGCTCTCACTAATGACCACACAGGACAGTTATTGAGTTGACCTGAGGTGGATGGTACAGCAATTGATGCCTGATATTTGCTTGGGATGCTGATCACATGGATGGTCCTGGGATCCTGCTCATATTGGCTGCTAAAATATGCCACTTCTGAACTAATGCCATCTTCAATTAAAGTCTTTATCATTGGTTCTCAGATTTTGGTGTGAATCACAAATACCTGTATAATACTTAAATATACAGATTTCTGGGTTCCACTGACAGAGAGTTTGACATTTTTAGTGAGAGGAACAATCTACCACTTTTCTAGTGGTCTGTGTCTCCCAGAGAGATGGACTTCCAGCTACAGTGTAAGCACCTATGTTTTAGTACTATCTGTACTTGTGAAGCTATTAAAAAAGAAAAATGAAAAACCAGACATTATTATAGCTATGATCTCACTATAGGAAGAAAAATGAAGTTTTACATGGCCCCTTATTTATTTCATAGCACAACTAGTACGTTGAAATGGCAGCATAAATAATTTGAATGTTCTGTGGCTGGTACAGCTGGTTAAACTGTATATTCACAATGTATAGATTATGGACTTCCATAGTTTACTTACAGTGTACCAGAAATAAGAACTTCAGAGAGAATCTTTCTTCTCCATAGAAGCAGCAGCTAAAGTATGTATCTTGGTATGTATCAGAAGTAGTAACTTGATTGAAGGGTTTCACTTCAGACAGATCTGATGAAGTTCAGAGCTTTTAAATACATCAGAAAAGAATATTGAAAACAGTGGCAAATGAGAGAAAGAATGAATTCTTCCCCAGACATCATTTCTTGGTAGAACTGATGAATATGTGACGACACATCCACACATCACTGGAGTTAATAGAATGTTTAAAGGCACAATGCAGACGCCCACATCTTCCAAATGTTTTGTAACAGTTGGGTGCAAAGGAATCAAATTGCCTTCCTTTTAAATTCACCTATTGTGTTAGCAGTGGTCACTCTGAATCCCCAGGAGAAACCAAAAATCTTTGTTTTCGTTGTTTGATGTTAGGTTTTGTAGAGTAATTAGAGAAATTCCTTTCTTAAATAGATTGAGGTATCAGAATATATTGACATATCTTCCTCCAAATACTTTAAAGAAAAATGCTATTGCTATAAAATACTTGGAAAAAGATTAAAGTACCTTTGGAGCTTCTGTTACATGTCCCTGCTTTTTTAATTTTTAAATATCTGGTTGCTGAATGCCCCATATACTCAGAAAAAGCTAGTTTTTATATAACAAATACTCAAAAGCATTATCTACTTCATAAACTATGCTGACCTTGATTTAATATCCAGAAAATAGGTTTACCTTTCTTGGGATGATATTAGTAATATGAACCTAACTATAACTTGTTTTATAATCTGATGATCTTACTCACTGACTTTTTTCCTTAATGATAGCTGGGTAAATGATAAGCTGCTTATATTAACCAGGTCTCCCAATTCTCATTTGCCAAGAGTCCTATCAGTGTACACTGCCTTTGCACTCTTTTTATGTCCCTAAAGCAAAATCCATGTTGAAAATGTCATTTATTTTTGCGAAATTAATTTCAGATATCCTGTTTCAGTTCAGTTCAGTTCAGTCACTCAGTCATGTCTGACTCTTTGCGACCTCATGAGTCACAGCACACCAGGCCTCCCTATCCATTACCAACTCCCGGAGTTTACCCAAACTCATGTCCATCGAGTTGGTAATGCCATCCAATCATCGCATCCTCTGTCATCCCCTTTTCCTTCAGCTCCCAATCCCTCCCAGCATCAGGGTCTTTTCAAATGAGTCAGCTCTTTGCACGAGGTGGCCAAAGTATTGGAGCTTCAGCTTCACCATCAGTCCTTGCAATGGACACCCAGGACTGATCTCTTTTAGGATGGACTGGTTGGATCTCCTTGCAGTCCAAGGGACTCTCAAGAGTCTTCTCCAACACCACAGTTCAAAAGCATCAATTCTTCAGCACTTAGCTTTCTTCAAAATCTTATTTTGAAATGCATGCTGTTGTTTTTTTATCTCAGTTATTTTTCTTAAACCTAGTCAAAGTTTTTTTTTTTTTTTTTTTAATCTTCTAATTCTTTCTCTGGTGCGAAAGAATCTTCCCTGTGCTTCATATTCAGTGTTACTTGGCTAGCATCTTTCTTGGCCCTTACACCCCTCAGTCAAATTGACTGAGGCTTTCTGCCTGTGACCTCTGTCTGTTTGTAGTCATGCCAAGAGATCCCAGGAATCCCAGGCACCCATCTAAATCTTCCCTCCCCCTTGGGATCCCATTCCAAGCAGCAGATGTTTGCTAGCAGAGCATGCTCTGTAGAGTCTGTTCTGAGTCACATATGGGCTCCAGTTGTGACTGGAGTCTGTTCCAGAGTCTCATACGGGCTCTGCTGTGGACTGATGTTTATAATCTCAATGTTGATGTGGAGGAGAGTTTTGTTCCTTCCTTGGGGAGTAATTGATATTCCGTTTATTAGAAAAATATAGCCACAGTGTATAATTTCTGCATTATTTCCCTCTTTCTTATGATTATCTTGTCATCTGTCACCTGAACACTTGTGGTTTAGAGAATATATGGGAAAATCTGAAATTCTTCCTAAAGTCATGATCCCTTCTAGAAAATGGATGTTTCTTTTTTCTTTTGGAGAAAGGAAATGGCAACCCATTTTGGAGAAGGCAATCCATTTTGGAGAAGAAAATGTCAACCCACTCTAGTATTCTTGCCTGGAGAATTCCATAGATAAAGGAGTCTGGCAGGCTGCAGTCCATGGGTTTGCAAAGAGTCTGAGTGATTTTCATGATAGCAATTTTCACTCACTCACCTTTTCTTTTGAAGTTTTCCAGAAAATTATTTCTCAAATATTTTTCCACTCAAAGTTATATCTAATGGAAAGTTTTATTTTATCTAAATTGATGAGGACAGAATAAAACTAGTTTTTTATCAATCATAAGGTACTGATGACACTCAGTACTTATGATAAATAATAACTCATTCATTTGTTAAATTCCTCTGGCACTATAAGGCTCTGAATTTTCTCTGATTGAAAATTGATTGAACTACAATCAGAATAATTTTATGTGTATTCTATTACATTATGATTTAAAATTGTTAATTAATATATACTTTTTAAGTTTTTACTTTATATTGGAGTATAGTTGATTATGGAGTAGGAAATGGCAACCCACTCCAGTATTCTTGCTTGGAGAATTCCATGGACAGAGGAGCCTGGTGGACTACTCTCCATGGGGTCACAAAGAGTTGATCATGACTGAGCAACTGAGCATGCATGCATGCTCAATATTCTGATCGTTTCAGAATGCAACAATATTCTGAAACAATAGTTTCAGGTGTACAGCAAAGTTATACATGATTCAGTTGTATATGTATCTATTCTTTTTCAAATTATTTTCCCATTTAGATTGTTCTATAATGTTGATCAGAGTTCCCTGTGCTATACAGTAGGTCTTGTTGGTTATCCATTTTAAATACAGCAGTGTTACACGTTGATCCCAAACTCCCTGATTATCCCTTTCCCCCACCCTTCCCCTCTGATAACCATAAGTTCATGCTCTAAGTCTTTGTGTCTGTTTTGTAAATACATTCATTTGTATCATTTCTTTTTAGATTCTGCATATAAGTGATATCATACAAGAGCTCTGTTTTTTTCTCTGACTTACTTTACTCAGTATGACAATATCTAGGTCTGTTCATGGTGCTGCAGATAGCATTATTGCATTTTCTTTAATGGCTGAGTAACATTCCACTGTATATATGTACATCTTCTTTATCCATTCCTCTGTTGATGAACATTTAGGTTGCTTCCATGTCTTGGCTATTATAAACAGTGCTGCAATGAACATCATGATGGATGTATCCTTTAGAACCATGTTTTTCTCTGGATATATGCCCAAGAGTGAGGTTGTAGGATCATATGGTAGCTCCATTTTTGTTGTATAAGGAACCTCCATACTGTTCTCCATGGTGGCTGTACCAATTTGCATTCTCACCAGCAGTGTAGGATAGTTTCTTATATGTTTTATGTGGGTGTGGTAGGCAGAATAATGGCTCTGAGGCCCCAGATCTCCATTTCCTAATACCCGGAACTGTGGAGGTTATTTTATATCACAAAGGAAAGTTTGTTGATGTGATTAATTTAAGGATCTTGAGAAGAGGATACTATCCTGGTTTATAAGAGTTGGCCATAGTCCTTATGAGAGGGAGGTAGGAAGAATCTAAGTTAGAGAAAGAGGTATGATGACAGAAGCAGAGAATTAAGTGATGGGCTTTGAAGATGGAAGAAGAGGCTGTAAGCCAAGGACTGTAGGCAGCCACCAGAAACTGAGAAGACAAGGAAACGGGATATGTCCTCAGAGCCTCCAGAATGAGGCAGCCCTACCAACACCTCAGCTACAACCCAGGGAAGCTGATTTTGGATTTCTGACCTCTACAATTATAAGGTGATAAATTTATGTTGTTTTAAGATGTTAAATCCATAATAAGTAGTAGCAACATTAGTAATCTAATGCAATCAGCTTAAGTATTAGACTTGCCTCTCCCTGAAGATGACAGACAGTATTTCACTGTACATTGGTGTGATGTGAAATTGGATCAGCACAAGAGATTTTTTAAATGCAGCCTCTGTGCACAGGCAGTTTGGATATTTTCAGTCTCAGAACATTACGAGTAATAGTAACCTTTTCTTTTGAAAATATGATTATAGAAAATATGTGTATGTGAGTTTGCTTAAATATTTACTTGCATATTATGAAACAGGAATAGGTTTTAAATGCATCAGAAATATTACAAATTAATCCTCACTAGAAAGATTACAAATTAATCCTCACAGTTCTGTGAAATAAATACTACCACCCCAGTTTTATGAATAAACTGAGGTTTAGTTAATCAAAGCCATTTAATCACTAAGTGACAGAGTCAAAATTCCAGTTTTGATATTTCTGATATCAAAAGCCAAATATTTTACTTAGCAACCACTTTACATTGTCTTCAGTATGTTTGAAACTTCTTGAAACCTTTGAAAAATATAAGGTGATAAATTTGGAATGCATGTGACTTTACAGTTTTACCTCAAGTGCTAAGGAAATATTTTTCCTTCTTCATCCTTAATGTTATATTTTTTACAAGTATCTGCTGTTTACTGATAAAACATGTGTATAAGTATAGTGATATTGATTATGATATTCAAGTTCTATAAATTATAGAGTATTTAAAGCCTCGTGAAAACCCCTACTCTCTAAAATTGCATTAATTCCAGAAGCATTCCTATCAGTTCAGTTCAGTCACTCAGTCGTGTCTGACTCTTTGCAACCCCATGAATCACAGCACGCCAGGCCTCCCTGTCCATTACCAACTCGCAGAATTCACTCAGACTCACGTCCATTGAGTCAGTGATGCCATCCAGCCATCTCATCCTCTGTCGTCCCCTTCTCCTCCTGCCCCCAATCCCTCCCAGCATCAGAGTCTTTTCCAATGAGTCAACTCTTCTCATGAGGTGGCCAAAGTACTGGAGTTTCAGCTTTAGCATCATTCCTTCCAAAGAAATCTCAGGGCTGATCTCCTTCAGAATGGACTGGTTGGATCTCCTTGCAGTCCAAGGGACTCTCAAGAGTCGTCTCCAACACCACAGTTCAAAAGCATCAATCCTTCGGTGCTCAGCCTTCTTCACAGTCCAACTCTCACATCTATACATGACCACAGGAAAAACCATAGCCTTGACTAGACGAACCTTAGTTGGCAAAGTAATGTCTCTGCTTTTGAATATGATATCTAGGTTGGTCATAACTTCCTACAAAAGGGTATAAAACCTATAATATTGGACAATAAATACTATGCTCTAAAAAGGATATATAAGGATAGAAATACCACCACCATTTCTTATACATAGATTGGTTGTTCTGAATAAGTTTGTTAATGGAAAAAGGATACTTCAAAATTGGGAGCTATTGAGTGGCTAATGGTTAGATATTAACTTTGTGCTTTATTTTAATATTACTGTCAGAGAAGAGAAGAATGAAAATGCAGAGCCCTTGTAATGTTTTTAAACTTATATTTAGAAGTTGAACCAGAAAATATGCCCATAGTTCATAGTTGATTGCATTTTGCAAAGTGTGAATAACTCTTTTAAGTCACTGGTATTGTTTTTAGAAGACATACATTAGATACTATGAAGTTAAACATGAACTTCTGAGTGGGGGTGCAGATAATTTTTGGTAACTAGCAGTAGATTGCTTGCCAGAATTGATTCAAGAGCTCTGGCTAGAAGAGGCTTTCATCTTCACACCCCAATTATTCCACTCTGCTTTGTGTGCATCAGTACTATTCTTGTGTATCAGAAAAAGTAAAACCCAGGTCAAAGTTCTTCTGGGGTACAAAAGCTTTACTTACCTTTAAGACCTCAAAGCAGGTTTTGTTGATCATAAACTGTCCTCACTAGAGTTTAAGATGCTCTAAAACAGGGAGCTTATCTGACATTATTTGAGATGGTATCTTCGGTATCTGGAAAGGTAAATGAAATATAGTAATATCTGAATAAGTAATATTTGAATATATGAATGAATTGGCCAAACATCCACCACATGGTCACATACAACTAAGATCAGGAGCTCATACATTTGTTAAGGTGAGAATCACTTCTCATCATTTCTTTTTTGCTCTATTTTAAATACTTACTTTATTATTATTTATCCAGTCTCTGATCCTAGTCTCATTTATGTGTAACAATGATATTGTTATTATCCCCCATGTCGTTTAGAGCTTCATGGCTCTCAAATCACGTTCTGCACCTCTCTTCTATTTGGGTCATCTATGAAGACCTTAGCACACCCATGTTTGTTTATGAACAAGCTATCTTGTAACTATGTCTCTGGCTCCTCCAGATCATGGGAACATTATGAATTACAGAAGAAGGTGGTATGAGACAAATCCCAACTTTATTGTAGGAAGCAGAAGAGCCTTATTCTCAAATGTATTTTAATTACATGAAGATTATCCCTCTACTTCTCATTTCTTTTTGTAGTTAGTCAGTAAGAACGCCTCCAGTTTCTCCCAAATGAAATTAACTTATAAATCAGCACTGGTTGAAGTGGAGTCTAGGTTCCTGAGAAGCTTTATGCTTGTAAATAAGGCTGGTATTCTATAAAGACAGTCAGACAACCTTGCTTGATGCCAATTATTAGACAAAATGTCTAGATTTTTATCTCTTCTCTTGTATCTCCTCCTAGAAAACTAAAAATATCATATTACCAGTCCTCACCCCACCCCAACACAGGCAAGTGTTTAGTTCACTCTCAGTTAGTTTAGTTTGTTATTTACACCTTTTCTTCCTTTTAGTGGTAAAATTTTAAAATCTAATGGGATTAGAGAAAAGACTAGATTCTTAAATGCTCGGTTCATTTCAGTCACTCAGTCGTGTCCCACTCTTCGTGACCCCATGGACTGCAGCACGCCAGACCTCCCTGTCCATCACTAACTCCCGGAGTTTACCCAGACTCATGTCTATTGAGTCCGTGATGCCATCCAACCATCACATTCTCTGTCATCCCCTTCTCCTCCTGCCCTCAATCTTTCCCAGCATCAGCGTCTTTCCAATGTCAGTTCTTCACATCAGCTGGCCAGTGTTGGAACTTCAGAACCACCATCAGTCCTTCCAGTGAATATTCAGGATTGATTTCCTTTAGAATTGACTGGTTCAGTATCCTTTCAGTCCAAGGGACTCTCAAGAGTCTTCTCCAACACCACAGTTCAAAAGCATCAATTCTTCAGTGTTCAGCCATCTTTATGCTCAAACTCACACATCCATACATGGCTACTGGAAAAATCATAGTTTTGACTAGGTGTAAATCTTTGACAAAGTATCGTCTCTACTTTTTAATGCGCTGTGTAGTTTTGTCATAGTTTTTCTTCTGAGGAGCAAGCGTCTTTTAATTTGGTGGCTGCAGTGATCATCTGCAGTGATTTTGGAGCCCAAGAAAATAAAGTCTGTCACTGTTTTCATTGTTTCCCCATCTATTTTCCATGAAGTGATGGGACCGGATGCCGTGATCTTCATTTTATGAATGCTGAGTTTTAAGCCAGCTTTTTCACTCTCCTCTTTCACCTTCAATCAGTATGTTAAATGAAAAGAAAATAAAAATAGCTAAGAACGGGCAAAGGAGATAAATTCAACATCATTCATTAACATGACACAGGAGCCCCTTGGAAGACAGGGGTGATTGAGAATAACATCTGTCTCTGTTGCTAAAAGAGACATTTGCTTCTAACAAAGAAAAGAACTCACCCAGTTCTCCAATGGCCTGTCTCTGCAGTCCATTCCTCAGCTGATAAGTCACCAGGGACAGCTTTTGCTCAGCTGCATTTGGAAGGACACATAGAAGTAATGTGTGGAGTTTTTGTAATGCAAAGTGAAGGAGTAAATAAAAATCAAGATATTTGAAAGAGGTTTTCTAGAAAAATCATTTAAAAAGTCACTGAAAGTCTTTAAAAATGTCACTTCTTCATTTAGCTACCTTCAAAATCAAACTACTTCCCACTATTTATGTGTTCTTCATTTAATCATTCAACAAATGTGAAGCATTTAGGATTGGCCAGACACAGTTCAAGGAGCATGGGAAACATCAGTAAATAAATGCAGTTCCACTTTTTTCCCCAAAGCACACTCACTTGGAAGGTAATCCCAGCTGTGACTGCCAAGACAGAATGAGCTTAAAACAAATCTAGAAATGTGAATGCTGGCTTATAAAATAAAAGTGGAAAATTTTTAAATTTATAACTAAATTCGTTTTACTTGCATTTTTTTTTCTTTTTCTTTCTTACAGATATGTAAGAGTAGTCCAGAGTCACTTAGGCATTATGAAAGTCACTGTAATGTTTATGTGCTAAGTCACTTCAATCGGGTTCCAACTGTTTGTGACCCTATCTACTGTAGTCCACCATGCTCCTCTGTCCATGGGATTCTCCTGGCAAGAATACTGTAGAAGGTTTCCGTGCCCCTCTCCAGGGGATCTTCGTAAAAGTTATCGAGCCCATGTCTCTTACATCTCCTGCAATGGCAGGTGGGTTATTTACCACTAGTGCTACCTGGGAAACCCAAAAGTTTGGGAGAACAACCACCCAACACTGGGCTTGAACCCATGACCCTGGGATTAAGAGTTCCATGCTCTACTAACTGAGCTATTGGAGCAGCTCAGTAATATATACATAGTTCTTTGTAAATCTACCTTCAATCACTTGTTCATTAATATATTCAAGAAATTATTAAATTAACCGTCATGCCAGGTACTGGTGCTAGGTGCTGTACAATGAATTCATCTTTTAACATGGTGCAGCAGAGCATCTCTGAAGTGAAAAGACTATGCCTTTCTGACTACCTATATCTGAACATATGCACGTAGGTCTGGGGACACCAGCGTTGACAGGGCTGTTCAGCACACGGTGCTAGAGGTGTGGAAGATGAGAGCCAGGTCTCCAGGGCCTTTGGGCCCAGCCATCGCACAGAATCTTTAAAGACTAAATGTATGTCAGTAATGCAATTTACATGTATAGACTCTTAAAAAATAATGGATTGCAGAGAATCATAAAACATACCTGCTTTTTAAAGTATGGGAAAATGTTTATGGTGATGAGTCTACCTATCCAATACCGATAATCCTTTTGTCTCTTTATTACTTGAGCCCAACTCCTAGAAGACTCATTTCTATATTCTGATGTATCTCAGCATTATCTTTTTTGGTTCACTTAGCTCAGGTATTCAGAACTAATGAAACAGTCTCTGCTCTGCCACCCAGGATGTGTGGTCATGAGGGGCACTCTTGCCAGATCAGCTCTTAATATAATGTGAGTTTGTCTCAACAGCAGTCAAGTATTGGCCTGATAAAATTCATGTTAACTGTTAAAAATAGTCTTTATATAAAATACCTAATCTTATTCATATAATTACTAATAAAGACATCTTGAATGATTTTTATTACTATGAGAATCATCAACATGAGTTTTAGCATCTCTTCATTAAACTCTTCAGAGGTCTTCCAGTATTTACAGTGTGTCATCAGGCTCTGAAATTCAGGAGTACTTCAGTGTTGGTGAAAGGGAAGAAATAAAGAACATGGAAATAAATGGCAACAGATGATAAAATAACCAAATTCCATTTAATAGGTAAGTGGAGTCCTAACATTAATATTTGAGATTGACCACAGTGAACAGTACAGTATAAGCAGTGATATCTGCCTGATGATCTTGCAGAAACAATTTCAAGTTATAAATTTTTAATTATAGGTTTAATAACTAGCAGGGTACTTGGCACATGAAAACTACTTAATTACTGATTGCCAAAGGGATAAGTTAACTAATAAGTCCATGAATTGCCTTTGATTATGAAGAACCAAACTTTTTAATACTAAGGGATTTGATTTAGGTCATACCTGAATGGTCTAGTGGTTTTCCCTACTTTCTTCAATTTAAGTCTGAATTTGGTAATAAGGAGTTCATGATCTGAGCCACAATCAGCTCTTGGTCTTGTTTTTGTTGACTCTATAGAGCTTCTCCATCTTTGGCTGCATAGAATATAATCAATCTGATTTCGGTGTTAAACATCTGGTGATGTCCATGTGTAGTCTTCTCTTGTGTTGCTGGAAGAGGGTGTTTGCTATGACCAATGCATTTTCTTGGCAAAACTTTATTAGTCTTTGCCCTGCTTCATTCCACATTCCAAGGCCAAATTTGCCTGTTACACCAGGTGTTTCTTGACTTCCTACTTTTGCATTCCAGTCCCCTATAATGAAAAGGACATCTTTTTGGGGTGTTAGTTCTAAAAGGTCTTCATAAAACCGTTCAACTTCAGCTTCTTCAGCATTACTGGTTGAGGCATAGACTTGGATAACTGTGATATTGAATCATTTGCCTTGGAGTCGAACAGAGATCATTCTGTCATTTTTGAGATTGCATCCAAGTACTGCATTTCAGACTCTTTTGTTGACCATGATGGCTACTCCATTTCTTCTGAGGGATTCCTGCCTGCAGTAGTAGATATAATGGTCATCTGAGTTAAATTCACCCATTCCAGTCCATTTTAGTTTTCTGATTCCTAGAATGTCGACTTTCACTCTTGCCATCTCTTGTTTGACAACTTCCAAATTGCCTGGATTCATGGACCTGACATTCCAGGATCCTATGCAATATTGCTCTTTACAGCATCGGATCTTGCTTCTATCACCAGTCACATCCACAGCTGGGTATTGCTTTTGCTTTGGCTCTATCCCTTCATTCTTTCCGGAGTTATTTCTCCACTGATCTGCAGTAGCATATTCTCCACCCACAGTGGAGTGTTTTCAAGGGCACAGCCTGGAGAGAGTCATGTGTTGCTTAGGCCCTTTGGACTGAATATGCACGGGGGGACTGAGGCCTGTTAAGGCCTCTGTATCAACTTATGCAATTCTGGCTGGTGGGTGTGGTGATCTACTTACCCAAGACAAGACTTGAATGTAAGTTACCTTGCTTATTAAAGCTACTTATTTACCTGCTAATCTGGAGTAACTGTCGCTTTCTTCTGTCTCTCCTTGTCCTTTGCATCCTGGACCAGTTTCAGATTTCATTTGAGGACCTCTTGAGAGTGCAAACAATTTTTAGACCTGTTTGTAGGTATGCAGATGTATGGGCCAAAAGGTTACATTTTGCCAAGATTTATAATTTAGTAGCAACAGAAATGGATCACAGACTCCAAATTCATTTCTGTATGTTAGTCCCTTACTGCTAGTTGCTTTTCTAGATCCTCTTTCTTTTCCTTCTTTCTTCCTCCCTCCCTAGCCCCTTGTATTGCTGATCCTGTTTGTGATGCCAATTGTCTTGCTGTTCACTGTGTTCAGACTATTCACTGAAACCAGGGTAGGCAAGGCTCAAGTTAAGAGACTGGAAGAAGATGTGAGCAGCTGTAGGAACTGCAGCTGTGTTTATTCTCTCCTAACTGGCATGGCGGCCATAACAGCCTCTCTCCTGGCTGACATAACAGCCATAACATAACCATAATGTAGCCATAATGTAGCCATAACATAACCTTACATAACATAACCATGATGCTGCCCCAGTGTAGCCCCAATGCAGTGGCAGCCAGAGCTTTCCAGGTGAAGTTTATATATACTTTCAGAACAAAAGTAGCTCATGGCCAAGTAAGTAACTCATGATGTGCATGTGCAGTGCTCTAAGTGATCTCAGCTGTTACATGACCATGCAAAGTCATTGTTTACAGAACATGGGATGACAGGGGGTGAGAATGTGGGCAAGAGAGCCTGACTGGCACCATCTTGTTGATTTCCCCACACCTCTCTTTCCTTTTCTTTCCTTTTTGGGAGACTCTTTCCTTCTCATTGTGGTGTGAAAGACTGATGGGCCATTAAAGTCAGTTAACACAAATCATCCCTAAATTGTTGGAGAGAAAGCTTTCTATATGAAGCTAGCCTTATTTGAACCGCTAACCTGGGGTGGGATACAGCCTTTGTTCTGAGTCCCAACAAGAGCAAAAAAACAAAGCATCCTGGGAATAAGCTTTAAGAGCTTTCTGGCCACACCTGCAAAAAAAAAAAAAAAGAAAAGAAACAGAACAAAAAACAACAACAAAAAAATCATGTCATACTGACAGCATTCACTGACTGGATCTTTAGAGCAAATGCAGCCTTAACACAAGAATAAGCAACTCCTACTGTGAAATAAAATATTCTTTCAAGAGATTGGTTACAGCATCCAATATGCTTTATTTTAAAATATGAATATTTGCTTTAAAAGGAGAGACAAATTACTTGTCCTATAACCATTGCTACATATTATAAAATAAACAGAGTTTGGAAACTGATTTGCACTAAAAAGTGATGGTAGGGATCTCTGGGCTCTTTCATGGTGGTAGTTTATTTTACAATGGACAGTGCATATCCCATAAACAGCCTGAAAGACAAAATCCTTCACTCTCTGCTATTTACTGACCTGACATGGACTCTCCTCCAAGCATACTGACAAGTCTCAGAATAGTCAATTTGGTTAGTCACCCAACTATCGAGACAACAGCACTTGTATTCTCATTAGTCATCCCGGTAGAAAATCCTACCTTTCACATCTGTGAACCTTCTGCCTCAGCATTTTGTATTCATGAGTTTGACACTAATGTTTTCTCTTGGTACAGCAAATTCAAGTTCATTAACTGCCACTGAACAAGTAACTCTGTTTTTTCTTCAACTACTTGTTTTAAGTAGGAAAAGGAAAAGATTGCTATCGAAAATATATGTTAACTAAACTTGCCTGATTGGTGACTGAAGGGCAGAATTATGTATACATAATTTTATAATATTTACAATGCATCTTATCTTTATTATGTAAAAATCAGAACAAAGACAATGTCAGAGAGGACAGTAAAATAAACCCCCATATTTTAACTGCCAAACCTCACCAATGATCAACTCATGGCCAGTCTTTGTTTGTCTTTCTTCTACATTCTACGTTCCTCCATATTATATTGAGACAAATCTCAGACATTTCATTTTACTCATATATTTCAGTGTATATTGTAAAGGGATGAACCCCGAGTCTTCCGCATTGCGGGCAGATTCTTTACCAGCTGAGCTACAAGGAAAGCCCATTTTTAGAATACAAAAATTATTAAATATCTATATCCACCATGGCAAAATCTCATCTAAATATTAGCAACATTGGAAACACAGTTAATAGAGACATCTTCTAACCAATTAAATATGTTGAAGTGTTTCTTTTCTAAGTCCACTTGCAGAACCTCTCACTTAAAACTACAATCTTATGATGCTGAGGTGGCATCCAGAATGTACCACAGATGCCCAGTTAATCCAGACACAAACTATGACACTAATTGCCTTGAGTTCTAAGTGCTGAAATCAGGGCTTTTCTTTCCTTTGCTCAAGGTCAGCCCTAAAGCAAATTTCAAAGTGCTGTAAAGTTCATCTTTTCTGCACCTTAGATGTCAGTTCTGAAGTCAGAAGACAGCATGCTGTCCCCAGGGATCACAGTCTTTGTCTGCTGCTAATCACTTCTCTTTGCTCCTTACTGCCAACCCCAGGGCAACATCTTCTCTCCAATTTTGGTAAAAAGGCCATGTGTACTATTATACAACAAGATGCATGCCTTATAAATAATAATTTTTGAAAGACAACGTTTTAATTGTGATTTTAAATAGCACTTTTTGGCAGGTAAAACAAGAAAATCAGATAGAAATAGGAAAAGCAGCAATTTGTGTGCCTGGGTCATAATGTATGAACTCTGGGCATTTTGAAAGTGGCAAACAAAGAGAACATGGGCAAGCCATGTCTATTTTTCCTCTGGCATTATTCTGTCTTTCCTTTCTGTTTGCCCACCTATCATTTGTCTTGGTCATATACTCAGTAAGAACAGATAGAATAAGAGAAAGAGTAAGTTGGAAAGGAAGAATAAATGGTAGTAAAGCAAAACAGAGAGTAAGGAAATTTCAAAGGGAGATGTACACTCTCTGGGATGTACAACTATGTAAGGTGCTGGCATATTTTTAAAGGAAAAAAAATGTGTTTATTAAAATGATTTTTTATGCTAGGAACAAGGGAGGTTATTTTATTTTCTTCTCTGCCACTATTTATGTTTGAAATGTTACATAATAAAGATAAGCTAGAGTATAGATAGAATATGAAAAAAGTGATGTTGAAATGATTGAGAAGATTGAGGTATTTGGAGATTTTTCTCTTTACCAATGTGCATAAGGTTTATCCTGAGATTTATAAATTAGAGATGTGTGTGCATATATATGTATGCATATATATATATATATATATATGTATGCATATATATATGCATATATATACATATAGATAAGCAGTATGCACACACACATACTCATAACACTATGTATACATATGGCAAAGAGGGAAGAAACATGGGGTGAATTGCAACATTCTTTCAAATACTTTACAAAGTGACCAGTTAAGGCCCATAATTTAAAAGAGAAACAATGGAAATGCACTCCTGTGGCATTTTAATGGGCTGATAATGATACTTATGATACATGCAAATATGTATGTAAAATATAAAAGGCTGAACAAAAGAAATTAAAGCACTAAAATCGAGTTGCACAAAGAAGGAGTCCAGAATTAGAGGGGTGCACTTTCCCTCTTTTTCTTCAAAATCTTGAGTCTCAATGGTGATTTTTACAGCATTTGAAAGGATGCTTTAACTCACCCATTTCCCTTTTTTTCTTTGAAAGACCTTAATTATTCTCCATTGCAAATAAATTTTGCGTTTATTTGATTTTTACTTTTTAAAAAAAGTATTTAGGTAGTTATTTTTTATTGTGCTGTGTCTTTGGTGTTATGGGGTATTTCTCTAGATGTGGTGAGCAGGGGTTACTCTCTAGTTGTGGTATGCAGGCTTCTCCTTGCAGAGCAAGGGCACTAGAGTGTGTGGGTTTCAATAGTTGAGGCACCTGGGCTTAGTTACTCCAGGACATGTGGGATCTTCCCAGACCAAGGACTGAACCCATGTTTCCTGCACTGGCAGGCTCCCCTGGTGGCTCCGTGGTAAAGAATCCACCAGCAATGCAGAGACACAGGAGACACTGGTTCTATCTATGGGTTGGGAAGATCCCCTGAAAGAGAAAATGACAACCTATTCCGGTATTAGTGCTGCAAACGTCCAATCAACAGATAAGCCTGGTGGCCTACAGTCCAGTAAGGTTGAAAAGAGCAGGACACTGCTGAGCGAGTGAGTACGTGCACAGGCACTCCTGAATTGGAAGGCTGTTTTTTACCACTGAGTCACTATGTGAGTCCCTTATACGATATCTAATATTACTTGCTTTGAATGACCTGCAATTTACTTTCCCATTATTTTGCCACCAGTAAAATATCTGATTTTAACAAAAGGTAATACTATTTACTTAGGAAAGGGTATATATATATATATATATATATATTTAAAGAAAGAGATAGAAGAAATATTAACTAGAGAAACATAAAAGAGTAAAAGTATTGGAAAATTTTTTTTATCAAAAAAAATGCTAATTATTAAATATCTCAGGCTTTCAAGAAGCCTAATTATCTATGGAGATAGAAAAAAAAATTGCAAAGCTTTAATTCAAGAATGGATGTTCTTTTGTGTGTCTTCAAGTAACAATAAAAATTGCTTTTATAGAACAGGATCATTATTATATCTATGGCTACCTCTGGTAAAAATATGATTTATAATTTTCAAAAGTATAGATATAATTTGAATGATTTGGAACAGCTTTATTTCCCCAAATCTGGGAAAAACCCTAGTAATATTAAATATTCCTATTCACTATTGCCACGCGGGATGGAGGTGTTTTCCCTCAGTTCATTTCAGTTCAGTTGCTCAGTCATGTCCGACTCTTTGTGACCCCATGAATCGCAGCACGCCAGGCCTCCCTGTCCATCACCATCTCCCGGAGTTCACTCAGACTCATGTCCATTGAGTCAGTGATGCCATCCAGCCATCTCATCCTCTGTCATCCCCTTCTCCTCCTGCCCCCAATCCCTCCCAGAGTCAGAGTCTTTTCCAATGAGTCAACTCTTCGCATGAGGTGGCCAAAGTATTGGAGTTTCAGCTTTAGCATCATTCCTTCCAAAGAAATCTCGGGGCTGATCTACTTCAGCATGGACTGGTTGGATCTCCTTGCAGTCCAAGGGACTCTCAAGAGTCTTCTCCAACACTAGTGGACTCTTATTCCATACCAGTTAATATTACCTTTGTGGAGACCCCCTTACTGCTTCCATTCAGAAAGTCAGCCATATGTATGTTCCTCACTATGCTCTTGCAATGCAAGAATCAAGTTACTCCATCTTCATATTGACTGCCATTTCATGTATTCATAAAGGAAACTCTATGTTGGTTGTATTTTCTGTCAGGTTAATTGTCCTGAATTGCACAACTTGCACAGTCTGAAGGCCACAGGGACTTCAGAGGGTGGCAGTGAGAGCCCCTGTGTTTGTTGTGCTCAGAACCACGTGCAACTGCCAGGCCCTGAGCCAAAGGAATGATAGAGTAGAGGACTTGAGACATGCACATTCCCAGCCTCCTTGTGAAGCAGACTCATCTCTGTACTAGGGGATGATCTGGAAAGAGTCTGTGGACTCTGAGCAGACACCACATTGCCGTGTATTTCAGGTGACAAAATGAAGTTTGCAGCTGAAAGGAGCATTACTTCTCATTTCTTTCACAAAACTAGATAGCCAATTGTATGACTTCAGGAGTAGAAGGAGACCACCTATCGCCTGTATTTGGCATTTTCACAAAGAAGCTTTCTTAGTGGTCATCCCAGTGGAGATGCTGGAACAAAAGAGAACAACAGATCTGTCTGTAAGGGCAACTAGAAGATTGGCGTATGAGCTAAAAGTCCTATTAAAACACAAAGGAACACCAAGATCCTTGGAGGAAGGCATTGATATAAATATAACTTCTTTTCTCTCTTTCTTTCCTCCTTCCTCTCTCTCTTTTTTTTTTTTTTTTGATTACTTCTTATGTTGATGTGAAAAACTGATGGGCAGAATTTCCCTGAGTCATTAAAAAGCCGGTTAATATAAATCATCACTAACTCCCTTCCTTCCTTCCTTCTTTCTCCCTTAAGCTAGTATAAAACCTGGATCACATAAACTACTTTTTTTATGTTTTAGTTGAAATCGTGAATACTATTTTAACACTTTGGACCAACTTCTCTGGTGGCTCAGCAGGATAGAATCTGCCTGTCAATACAGGAGACACAGGCTGAATCCCTAGGTCAGGAAGATCGCTTGGAGGAGTAAATGGCAACTCATAATATTTTCACCTGGAGTATCTCCATGGACAGAGGAGCCTGGCAAGCTATAGTCCATGGGGTTGCAAAGAGTCAGACATGACTGAACTACTAAGGACATGTGTTAATTTCTGATGATAATGAAGATTTTATTTGTTCCTAACAGTTTCACTTCATGGGAATTAGATGGGGAAACAGTGTCAGACTTTATTTTTTTGGGCTCCAAAATCATTGCAGATGGTGATTGCAGCCATGAAATTAAAAGACACTTGCTCCTTGGAAGAAAGGTTATGAGCAACCTAGATAGTATATTCAAAAGCAGAGATATTACTTTGCCGACTAAGGTCCATCCAATCAAGGCTATGGTTTTTCCAGTAGTCATGTATGAATGTGAGAGTTGGACTGTGAAGAAGGCTGCGCGCTGAAGAATTGATGCTTTTGAACTGTGGTGTTGCAGAAGACCCTTGAGAGTCCCTTGGACTGAAAGGAGATTCAACCAGTCCATTCTGAAGGAGATCAACCCTGGGATTTCTTTGGAAGGAATGATGCTAAAACTGAAACTTCAATACTTTGGCCACCTCATGCAAAGACTTGACTCATTGGAGAAGACCCTGATGCTGGGAGGGATTAGAAGCAGGAGGAGATGGGGACGACAGAGGATGAGATGGCTGGATGGCATCACTGACTCGATATACGTGAGTCTGAGTGAACTCCAGGAGTTGATGATGGACAGGGAGGCCTGGCGTGCTGCAATTCATGGGGTCGCAAAGAGTCGAACACGACTGAGCGACTGAATTGAACTGAACTGAACAGTTTTTAAACCACTCAAACTACCACACAATTGCACTCATCTCACATGCTAGTAAAGTAATGCTCAAAATTTTCCAAGCCAGGCTTCAGCAATATGTTAACTGTGAATTTCAAGCTGATTTTAGAAAAGGCAGAGGAACCTGAGATCAAATTGCCAACATCCAATGGATCACTGAAAAAGCAAGAGAGTTCCAAAGAAATATCTAACTCTGCTTTATTGACTATGCCAAAGCTTTGACTGTGTGGCTCACAATAAACTGCGGAAAATTCAGGAAGAGACGGGAATACCAAACCACCTGACCTGCCTCTTGAGAAACCTATATGCAGGTCAGGAAGCAACAGTTAGAACTGGACATGGAAAAACAGGCTGGTTCCAAATAGGAAAAGGAGTACATCAAGGCTGCATCTTGTCACCCTGCTTATTTAACTTCTGTACAGAGTACATCATGAGAAATGCTGGACTGGATGAAGCACAAGCTGTAATCAAGATTGCTGAGAGAAATATCAATAATCTCAGATATGCAGATGACACCACCCTTATGGCAGAAAGTGAAGAAGAACTAAAGAGCCTCTTGGTGATAGTGAAAAAGGAGAGTGAAAAAGTTGTCTTAAAGCTCAGCATTTAGAAAACGAAGATCATGGCATCTGGTTCCATCACTTCATGGGAAATAGTTGGGGAAACAGTGGAAACAGTGGCTGACTTTGTTTTCTGGGGCTCCAAAATCAGATGGTGATTGCAGCCATAGAATTAAATGATGCTTACTCCTTGGAAGGAAAGTTATGACCTACCTAGACAGCATATTAAAAAGCAGAGACATTACTTTGCCAACAAAGGCCCATCTAGTCAAGGCTATGGTTTTTCCAGTAGTCATGTATGGATGTGAGAGATGAACTGTGAAGAAAGCTGAGCACCAAAGAATTGATGCTTTTGAACTGTGGTGTTGGAGAAGACTCTTGTGAGTCCCTTGGATGGCAAGGAGGTCCAACCAGCACATCCTAAAGGAGATCAGTCCTGGGTGTTTATTGGAAGGACTGATGCTGAAGCTGAAACTCCAATACTTTGGCCACATCATGTGAACATTTGACTCACTGGAAAAGACCCTGATGCTGGGAAAGATTGAGATTAGGAGGAGAAGGGGACGACAGAGAGTGAGATGGCTAGATGGCATCACCAACTCGATGGACATGAGTTTGGGTAATCTCCAGGAGTTGGGATGAACAGGGAGGCCTGGTGTGCTGTGATTCATGGGGTCACAAAGAGTCGGACATGACTGAGCAACTGAACTGGACTGAACAGGTTTTAATCTGTTTCCAGGAATCAAATTACAAAATTTTGTCTGAGGTGGAAAATCCCTTTCCTTTACAGTCAGGTAAAGATATTGAATATTGAAGTAGTTTTTAAGGGATATTTAAGTTCTAAACATGTAATATATTATGTGTGCTTAGGTGGGTAAGACATTTGAAACAAAATAATGATCCTGTAAGGAAAAATATCCTTATTGGAGAATTATTCTGTGGCAGGATGTTGAAACTAGGGACTTTTGTTGGTTTACTGTGACTTCCTCCTCTTGAGTGTTACCATGTGAATGATGTAAATTAACATTTAATTTAAAAAAATAGATATTTTGTCTGTTGAAATAAATGTCATGTGAGCTGATACATTGACTCAGTTACACACTGGATCTTCAGTTGCTGTGCTATTGTTAGTATTTGACTGCTTTAAGAAATAGATAAAGGCTGACACTAAAATAAAATGTTCACAACAGACTGGGTGAGCACATTCTTTCTTTAACTGTTGTAAAGATTTAAATATCTACTTGGATTTTATATACAGTTGTGGAATGCATAAATATAAATATTACTCCTTGCTCTTTTTTTTAAGTAAAAAATACATATTTGAGTGTTGTTAACATTTAATTCTCTTGCAGAACATATCTGGTCTGTTGCATCATTTTTCCTTCACTTATTCAGTTACGAGAAAATGTCTGTTAATGACATAGTTTAAATCTAACTTTAGAATGTTTTCCACATTTTTAACCCTCTTGAAAATCCATGCTTCATGAATAGACTTCTGCTTTTCTGAGATTTAACACATGAGTCTCAAGTCCATTGTACTCTGCACACAAAGCATCTTTGCTTGGATCCTGTCATCCAGCACATACTACCCTGCCCATGCTGGACCTCTCCCCATCTACTCCTCTTCCTGGCTTATAGGATGGCTGCACCAGCTTTCTAGCAGCACAGGCTAGAAGCCTCTTGAGCTGGAGAGTTATCATAGATTTCTCAGTTGAGTTCAGTTCAGTTGTTCAGCCGTGTCCGACTCTTTGAGACCCCATGAATCGCAGCACGCCAGGCCTCCCTGTCCATCACCAACTCCTGGAGTTCACTCAGACTCACGCCTATCGAGTCAGTGATGCCATCCAGGCATTTCATCCACTGTAATCCCCTTCTCCTCCTGCCCCCAATCCCTCCCAGCATCAGGGTCTTTTCCAATGAGTCAACTCTTTGCAAGAGATGGCCAAAGTATTGGAGTTTCAGGTTTAGCATCAGTCCTTCCAATGAACACTCAAGACTGATCTCCTTTAGGATGGACTGGTTGGATCTCCTTGCAGTCCAAGGGACTCTCAAGAGTCTTCTCCAACACCATATTTCAAAAGTATTGATTCTTTGGCACTCTACTTTATTCACAGTCCAAATTTCACATTCATACATGACCACTGGAAAAACCATAGCCTTGACTAGACCGACCTTTGTTTGCAAAAAAATGTCTCTGCTTTTGAATATGATATGTAGGTTGATCATAACTTTTCTTCCAAGGAGCAAGTGTCTTTTAATTTCATGGCTGCAATCACCATCTGCAATGATTTTGGAGCACCCCAAAATAAAGTCTTACACTGTTTCCACTGTTTCCCCATCTATTTCCCTTGAAGTGATGGGACCTGATGCCATGATCTTCGTTTTCTGAATGTTGAGCTTTAAGCCAACTTTTTCAATCTTCTGTTTCACTTTCATCAAGAGGCTTTTTAGTTCTTCTTCACTTTCTGCCATAATGGCGGTGTCATCTGCATAACTGAGGTTATTGATATTTCTCCCGGCAATCTTGATTCTAGCTTATGCTTCTTCCAGCCCAGCGTTTCTCATGATGTACTCTGCACAGAAGTTAAATAAGCAGGGTGACAAAATAAAGCCTTGATGTACTCCTTTTCCTATTTGGAACCAGTCTGTTGTTCCATGTCCAGTTCTAACTGTTGCTTCCTGACTTGCATACAAATTTATCAAGAGGCAGGTGGGGTGATCTGGTATCCCAATCTCTTTCAGAATTTTCCACAGTTTATTGTGATCCACACAGTCAAAGGCTTTGGCATAGTCAATAAAGCAGAAATAGATGTTTTCTGGAACTCTCCTGCTTTTTTGATGATCCAGCGGATGTTGGCAATTTGATCTCTGGTTCCTCTGCCTTTTCTAAAACCAGATTGAATATCTGGAATTTCATGGTTCACATATTGCTGAAGTCTGGCTTGGAGAATTTTGAGCATTTCTTTACTAGAGTGTGAGATGAGTGCAATTGTGCAGTAGTTTGAGCATTCTTTGGCAATGCCTTTCTTTGTGATTGGAATGAAAACTGCACTTTTCCAGTCCTGTGGCCATTGCTGAGTTTTCCAAATTTGATGGCCTCTTGAGTGCAGCACTTTCACAGCATCATCTTTCAGGATTTTAAATAGCTCAACTTGAATTCTATCACTTCCACTAGCTTTGTTTGTAGTGATGCTTTCTAAGGCCTACTTGACTTCACATTCCAGGATATCTGGCTCTAGGTGAGTGCTCACACCATCGTGATTATTTGGATCATGAAGATCTTTTTTTGTACAGTTTTTCTGTGTTTTCTTGCCACCTCTTCTTAATATTTCCTGCTTCTGTTAGGTCCATACAATTTCTGTCCTTTATCGAGCCCATCTTTGCATGAAATGTTCCCTTGGTATGTCTAATTTTCTTGAAGATATCTTAGTCTTTCCCATTCTGTTGTTTTCCTCTATTTCTTTGCACTGATCGCTGAGGAAGTCTTTCTTATCTCTTCTTGCTCTTCTTTGGAACTCTGCATTCAGATGCTTATATCTTTCCTTTTCTCCTTGCTTTTCACTTCTCTTTTCACAGCTACTTTAAAGCCTCCTCAGAGAGCCATTTCACTTTTCTTTTCTGTGAGGATGATCTTGATCCCTGTCTCCTGTGCAATGTCATGAACCTCAGTCCAGAGTTCATCAGTTCTCACTTCCACTGTATAATCATAAGGTATTTTATTTAGGTCATACCTGAAATTGGTGTTGAGGAAGACTCTTAAGAGTCCTTTGGATTGCAAGGAGATCCAACTAGTCCATTGTTAAGGAGATCAGCCCTGGGATTTCTTTGGAGGGAATGATGCTGAAGCTTAAACTCCAGTACTTTGGCCACCTCATGTGAAGAGTTGATTCATTGGAAAAGACTCTGATGCTGGGAGGGATTGGGGGCAGGAGAAGGGGATGACAGTGGATGACATGGCTGGATGGCATCACTGACTCAATGGACGTGAGTCTGAGTGAACTGCAGGAGTTGGTGATGGACAGGGAGGCCTGGTGTGCTGCGATTCATGGAGTCGCGAAGAGTCAGACACGACTGAGCGACTGAACTGAACTGAAAGGTCTAATGGTTTTCCGTACCTTTTTCAATTTATGTCTGAATTTGGCAAGAAGGTGTTTATGATCTGAGTCACAGTCAGCTCCTGGTCTTGTTTTTGTTGACTGTATAGAGCTTCTCCATCTTTGGCTGCAAAGAATATAATCAATCTGATTTCAGTGTTGACCATCTGGTGATGTCCATGTGTAGAGTCTTCTCTTGTGTTGTTGGAATATGGTGTTTGCTATGACCAATGCCTTTTCTTGGCAAAACTATTAGCCTTTGCCCTGCTTCATTCTGTATACCAAGGCCAAATTTGCCTGTTACTCCAGGTATTTCTTGACTTCCTACTTTTGTATTCCCATCCCCTATAATGAAAAGGACATCTTTTTTGGATATTAGTTCTAAAAGGTCTTGTAGGTCGTCATAAAACCGTTCAACTTCAGCTTCTTCAGCGTTACTGGTTGGGGCATAAACTTGGATTACTGTGATATTGAATCGTTTGCCTTGGAAATGAACAGAAATCATTCTGTCGTTTTTGAGATTGCATCCAAGTACTCCATTTCAGACTGTCGCGTTGACCATGATGGCTACTCCATTTCTTCTGAGGAATTCCTGCCCGCAGTAGTAGGTATAATGGTCATCTGAGTTAAATTCACCCATTCCAGTCCATTTTAGTTCGCTGATTCTTAGAAAGTCGACATTCAGTCTTGCCATCTCCTGTTTGACCACTTCCAATTTGCCTTGATTCATGGACCTGACATTCCAGGTTCCCATGCAATATTGCTCTTTACAGCATCAGACCTTGCTTCTATCACCAGTCACATCCACAACTGGGTATTGTTTTTGCTTTGGCTCCATCCCTTCATTCTTTCTGGAATTATTTCTTCACTGATCTCCAGTAGCATATTGGGCACCTACTGACCTGGGGAGTTCTTCTTTCAGTATCCTATAGTTTTGCCTTTTCATATTGTTAATGGGGTTCTCAAGGCAAGAATACTGAAGTGGTTTGCCATTCCCTTCTCCAGTCGACCACATTCTGTCAGACCTCTCCATGGTCTGCCCATCTTGGGTGGCTTCACAAGCATGGCTTAGTTTCTTTTACTTAGACAAGGCTGTGGTCTCTGTTGTTTATTTTCCTTGCTTTCTACTTCATGACTTTAACATAGCTATTTGGTGGTGGTGCTTGGGTGCTCAGTAGTGTCCAAGTATTTTTGATCCCATGGAATGTAGCCCACCAGGCTCCTCTGTCCATTGGACTTACCAGGCAAGCATACTTGAGTGGGTTGCCATTTCCTCCTCCAGAGCCTCATCGCTACCCAAGGATCAAACCTGTGTCTTCTGTGTTGGCAGGTAGATTCTTTATCACTGTGTCATCTGAGAAGCCATCCTTAGTTCTACTAAATTACTGACATGGCATTTCAAATGGCCACCACTTGCAGTTTCCCCTTCATGCCTGGAGCTCAGGACTGAGCTTGTCATTCCTTGAGTTAAAAGCCTTTCACAGTCATTTTCAATTCAGAGATGTTCAGTGTCTTTCCTATGTTTCCTCTGCTCTTTTCACTGACTTTAAATTAATCATTCACCACATTCCTCCTTCTTATCCCCATCTCAACTCCAGTTATTACAAAGTACTTGAGATTTCCTCTTTGATGCTATGATGCTTCATTCTATCATCACTTGCACAAGCCATGCACTTCAGTTTTCCTCCATTCTTCAAGATTCACTTTGAGTCACATCCAGAAAGGGTTTTGTTAACTCTCATTGATGTGCTAACCCTCTGCTTTCTGAGACTCTGCATGGATCCAACGGAGGCCCTAAAGCTGCTGGTCACTCATCTGTCTCCCCATTAGATTACTTGATGCTAAGGTTATATTTCCTATTACTTTTGTAAACATTTTCAGTGTAAATAGCATTTGGCAACTATTACACTCTCAACTATATTTTGGCTGACTGAATAGAGGATGATAATAATTCTTAACATTTATTAGCACCTATGCATGCCAGAGATTGTTCTAAGCCCTAAACGTGTTTTCACATTTAGTCCCTTACAAGTCAATGAAGGAAGCACTCTTATTAGCCCTAATTAACTGATGAAGAAACTAAGACACAATAAAGTCAAGTGAAACACTCAAGATAATGGCAAGTGAGCAGAGAATCTGAGCTTAAACTCTGTGTTTGTGTACTAAATTGCTTCAGTCATGTCCTACTCTTTCCTACCCCATGGACTGTAACCCACCAGGCTCCTCTGTCAGTGGGATTCTCCAGGTAAAAATACTGGAGTGGGTTTCCATTCCCTTCTCCAGGGATCTTCCAGACCCAGGGACTGAACCTGCATTTCTCAGGTCTTCTGCATTAGAAGGTGGATTCTTTACCACTAGTGCCACCTGGGAAGACCTACAGAAAGTCTTTTATATTTGGCTCCAAAATCTGTGCTCTTAACTTATATCTATGAACTTTGTGGTTTGGTTAAAAACTTAGAAGGTTCTTCATAAAATCTGTAGTTATCTTATTGTCAACCTAGGTTATACAAATGAAACTATACAAGCAAAGTTTTGAACTTGTCAAACAGTTATTACTCTGCTCTGTGTATCCTCACATTTAACTCTTATAGTCACTTTCTTGTGCTTCCAAATTCTCTCCTACCTATCAACCTTGCTTGTTTTCCTGGTACAGTTCCCAGAAGCCACAATTTTCATAGCAAATTCCTATAGAGTCACATGTTCAATTATTGTATTGTGTTATCTCTCCAGGCATCCAGTTAATCTTTTTTTTTTTTTTTAACAGTATATTCAAACACTTTCCTTTCACCAAAATTTAAGTTTACTTTTGAATGTGGTGTCTCTGGAGGTCAGAAGAAGGTATGGGGAAAAGATCCATCCATTTTGCATCTCACTGTCCTGTAACTGTGACCTCTCCTAGATTGTTTTGATGTTGCATTGATGTTTAAGAACTTGCTGTTTCCGTCATCATATCCTCAAAGGAAATTGTAAACCTAGTGAAGGCAAAGGTAATATATAGAAGAGTGCTGTGAAAGTAAAAAACATAGTTTGAAACAATAGGAAGCTTTATTTTGCTGACTGATGAGACAATATGATGGTTTGGGAGTTTGAAATGAAAAATATTGTGGATTTTCTTACTATTAAGAAGTGTTTTCAAGCACTGATAACTGCAAATTTTAGAATAGAAATAAAAATGTAAAATGATGACCTGTGATTTAGTATATAGCCACTGTTCCATATGTTTTAAAATCTTAATGAAAACTTTTTACTTTCACTCTTGTTATTAGATATCAATTATTTTGTGTATTTTATCTTTTGCTATATTATACTATTTTTATTAAATGGAATGTTTTTTTCATATTTTAATACTTCCTAATCAAGAAGGTGTGATTTGTGCATGCAGTCTCTCAGCTATTTGGTATACTTCTTTGTAAATTAGTTTAACTTAAAACAATTTTTTAAAATTAAATTTAAAAATTTATTTTAAATTTCAAATCATCTGAAATTAATTTTTGTATATGGAGTAAGATAAGGATCCAGTGTAACATTTTTTTAAGTGTGTAGTGTAACTAGTTAAGCTAATAATTTAAATGCAATCTATCATTAAAAAAAAAAAAAAAAGCCTTGTGTTCAACTACAACTTTTGTCATAAATGTTCCTGTGTACTGTGTGCTAAGTCACTTCAGTTATGTCCAACTCTTTGCAACCCTATGGACTGTAGCCCACCGTGCTTCTCTGTCCATGGGGCTCTCCAGGTGAGAATGCTGGAGTGAGTCGCCATTCTCTTCTCCAGGGGATCTTCCCTACCCAGGGAATGAACTCACATCTCTCAGATTTCCTGAATTTGCAGGCGAGTTCTTTACCACTAGTGCCATCTGGGAAGCCTTTCTTTTGGGTGTGTAGATACATACATATATCTATGTATGCCTACATAAATGTTTGTATAGATGCATACTTATAAATAATTGTGCATGTATATGTATATATACACACTGTTTGTCCAACTCAGTACTATGAATTTCTTTCTATTAATCTGTTTGTCTATTCCTATGTTAGTAACATATCAATATGATTACCTTGTAGTACCTTATAAGACAAATTTCTTCTCTTTCACACACACACACACACACACACACGTATATATATATATATATGTATATGTATATGTATATATATTATACCATTCTTGGATATTTTTGGACATTTATTTTCCATATGAGTGCCAATATCATTTTAATTATAATTAATTGCTATTTTAATCCAAATTACATTAAAATTATATATTTTGACAACTTATTTTGTTGTTGTATGTCTTAAAAATGAATACATGTTTATTTCATTGCATCTTTTATTGAGTCCTTCAAAACTATTTAATATTTTCTTCATATAGATCCTGTGACTTTCTTGTTAAATTTATTACTAAATTTTTTTATATTTTTGTTACTCCTGTAATATTTTTGTCATCACTTCCTTTCAAATTACTTATTGCTAAAATAAATACATATTTTTTTAGCTAGTGTTATGTGCAAAACTTTGTCAACTTATCTTAATAAGTATAACAATTTTTAGACCTGGAGTCCTTGAGTTTTCAAAGAACAAAATCCTGTCACTCATTCATTATACATTTCATATATTCTTATCCATTATTTATACAAGTAATTTCATTTTCAATTATTTAGTAAAACTTCCAAGATAATACTGAATGATACTGTGATTCCTGTGCAATCTCCAATTATAACTGAAATTATTTTAATGTTTCAATATTTGAAATCTTATTAGCTATTGAGCTTTGATGTGATAGTCATTATATATATATATATATTATTTTTCTATTTGTTTTACTTAGAATCTCTTTTAAGAATACATGAATTGTGACAAATGCTTTTCATATACATAATTGTATGATTACATGATTTTTCCCCTCTGTTTATTGGTAAAATGGACTGTTATCAGATTTCCTGAAATTGAGTCACTCATATGCATATTTTATATGAGTAATTCAATTTCTCAACAGTGGAAACACTGTCAGACTTTATTTTGGGGGGCTCCAAAGTCACTGCAGATTGTGATTGCTGCCATGAAATTAAAAGACGCTTACTCCTTGGAAGAAAAGTTATGATCAACCTACATAGCATACTGAAAAGCAGAGACACTACTTTGCCAACAAAGGTCCATCTACTCAAGGCTATGGTTTTTCCAGTGGTTATGTATGGATGTGAGATTTGGACTGTGAAGAAAGCTGAGTGCCGAAGAATCGATACTTTTGAACTATGGTGTTGGAGAAGACTCTTGAGAGTCCCTTGGACTGCAAGGAGATCCAACCAGTCCATCCTAAAGGAGGTCAGTCCTGGGTGTTCATTGGAAGAACTGATGCTAAAGCTGAAACTCCAATACTTTGGCCACCTCATGCAAAGAGTTGACTCATTGGAAAAGACCCTGATGCTGCGAGGGATTGGGGACAGGAGGAGAAGGGGATGACAGAGGATGAGATGTTTGGATGGCATCACCAACTCAGTTGGCATGAATTTCAATAAACTCCGGGAGTTGTTGATGGACAGGGAGGCCTGGCATGCTGCGATTCATGGGGTCGCAAAGAGTCAGACACGACTGAGCGACTGAACTGAACTGAATTCAATTTCAGGAAATCTGATAACATAGTAATCTGTAATAATGCATATTATTTGCATAACTCCACTTGAGGCATGAGATATTAAACTTTTTACACAGGACTGTTGCTGTACTGCTGCTGATGCATTGCAAAGTCCCTTCAGTCTTGTCTGACTCTTTGCAACACCATGGACTATAACCTGCCAGTCTCCTCTGTCCATTGGATTATCCAGGCAGGAATACTGGAGTGCATTGCTATGCCCTGGATTCTACTTATTAATATTTTATTTAAAATTTTGCATTGAAATTATTTAAATTGGTCTCACTTAGTTTTTGGTTTGATCTTTATTCAGTTCACTTCAGTTCAGTTCATTCACTCAGTCATGTCCGACTCTTTGCGACCCTATGAATCGCAGCACACCAGGCCTCCCTGTCCATCACCTACTCCCGGAGTGCACTCAGACTCACATCCGTCGAGTCAGTCTCACATCCATCCATTGGATGCTATCCAGCCATTTCATCCTCTGTAGTCCCCTTCTCCTCCTGCCCCCAATCTCTCCCAGCATCAGAGTCTTTTCCAATGAGTCAACTCTTCTCATGAGGTGGCCAAAGTACTGGAGTTTCATTTTCAGCATTATTCCCTCCAAAGAAATCCCAGGGCTGATCTCCTTAAGAATGGACTGGTTGGATCTCCTTGCAGTTCAAGGGACTCTCAAGAATCTTCTCCAACACTACAGTTCAAAAACATCAATTCTTTGGCACTCAGCTTTCTTCATAGTCTAACTCTCACATCCATACATGACTAGTGGAAAAACCATAGCCATGACTAGACGGACCTTTGTTGGCAAAGTAATGTCTCTGCTTTTCAATATGCTATCTAGGTCGGTCATAACTTTTCTTGATCTTTATTAGGTTGTGGCATTAAAGTTTACTGTCTTCTCAAAATCAACTTAAGAATCTTTCCTGTGCTTTCACATTATTGAATATTTTAATTAACTCAAAATATTTGTTCTTTAAAGGTTAAAGATTAGATTGAATTTTCTATGAGTCCATCTAATCCAGATTCATTTTTTAAAAAAGATTTTTCATCACCCCTCAAGTTTCTTTATCGGTAATTGTTTTATTCAAAGCTTTCTACTTCTTCTTAAGTTCAACTTGGAAATTTAGACTTTACTATTCCCAGGTGGTTCAGTGTTAAAGAGTCTCCCTGGTCATGTAGGACACACAGGAGACCCGGATTCGATCCATTCATCAGGAAGATCCCCTGGTGTGGGAGCCAGCCCAGGAGATCCCACCCATGACAAAGGTCATGAGGAAATGGCCTGACAGGCAAAGGCAAGTCAGGACTCAAGGAACCCCCTGGACTTGCTTGAGCATCTACCTCAAAACCAGAATTTTCCTGTCCTGCTATTTTTCACCAACTCCTCAGTTACCAATGGGGGGCTGTCCCCGACCACCTTTCTCTGAAGAAAATTAACTTAGAGCTCTAGTTAATAAGTCTCCTGGGCGTAACTGGAGTGTTTCAATTCAGACCTCTCTGATAGCTTTCTAACTTGCCTGACAGGTTTATCCGGACTTTTATAATTATGCATGTGATTGTTTACAGCCTCCAAACTGCAAGAGGCACAGGAAGCATAAAACATTCTAGTAATGTAGAGCCTTCCGAAAAGTTAAAAATCATTAGAATAGAACTGGTTAAGGGTTTCATTGTTAAGCCAGTACTTGCTGCCAAGTTTTCATATCTTTTATTTGTTGATATAGTTGGTATATAGAAAAAACAAGTAGTAGCCCTGACATTAGATCTTTGAGTTAAGTACTTTCTTTGTTATAACCCACTGCACCTTTGTTCTATAGGGATGTAACTTTATTCAGTACTTTGAGGGTGATGATGATTAAAGAAAAAAACACTTCAAGGGAAAATGAGTTTTCTGGTTGATTAACATTTATCAAGGAAAAGAGCCATAAAATGTTAGCAGGCCTCCTTGCCAGAAGATAATGTAAATTACCTGAGACCTTTTGTATACGGAAAGGTATGCAGAAAGAAAGCCTGGTATCGATAAGGGTCAGGACTGCTGCCCCTGCATGACTCTGCATATTCCATTATGTAAAACTTAGGGTATATAAGCTCCTTTTGAAAATAAAGTTACGGGTCTTGCACAAGCTTGGCCTCCCCATGTCATACTTTCTATCTCTCTTTATCTCTTTTTCAGGCTAATTCCCTGGAATGCAGGGGCCCTCTAAGTTTATTTTCCTGCCTGGGCTTCTAAGACCCACTCGAGAAGGTGCCCAAGGTGGAGCCCATTCCGCTATTTGAGAGGGCGCCTGTGGCCTACGTGAACAGAGCAAGTCTCTTGTCTGAGGCTATTGGCTTTCTGTGTAAACCAAGGAATATCAGCCTCTTCTCTCCTCTATTCTCTTAACTGCAAATTCTTTCCTTCTCTCTATATATATCTATATATCTCTCTTGCCTCGCCCTCCATGCTTTGGATACCCTGGATCCAACCGGGGCTGGTCCCCTGTACCCTGGATTAGTAAATGGCAACCCACTCCAGTATTCTTGCCTGGAAAATTCCATGGACAGAGGAGCCTAGCAGGCAACAGTCCATGGGATCGCAGAGTCGGACATGACTGAGTGCACACACACATGAAATATTTTACCGCTTGTTCATTAAAAAGAAAAATTGTTGAAATAATTTCAATTAAAATTTTATTCATGTAATGTCATAGATGGTTATGTCTTTTTTCTGAAGCTTAATCATGTATGTCTTTTGCTGTCTAACCATTCCTTAAGCAAAGGTTTAATCTGCTTCATTTGTATCTTCATAGAAGTTTTTGATTCACTTATCCTCTCTAGTTTTAATTAATTTCTACTTTGATGTAAATTAATTTTCTTTTCCCACTTTTTAAAGTAAATTTTGTTAAAGCTATCTCTGTTTCTTGTAAGTTCAATATTTATATGCTTTCATCTCTGATAATGATAAATGAACTAAAAACTAAAAATTTTTCCTAAATCAAGCTTTTCATTTGCTGTATGTACTCTGAGATGGTGTTTATTCACTGATACACTTTTCGTATTATTTGTATTCAGTTTTGCTTTCCTCTTTTAGACATATATATGCTAATTGAAATTGATTAAGATTATTTGACATTTTCTAAATTGATTGGAATGTGATCAGTATACTTGTGGTCAACGAATGTGATTTAGTTTTGTTAATTACCCACAGACTTCCTAAAAAGTATTAAAATTTTAATTGAAGAATATAAGGTTCTATATTTAATCAGCTTTATTGATCTTTTATAAGTAAATTTTTGCATTTATGATTTCCATTTACATTTTTCCTATTTTTTAACATCAGTTCTTTTCATTGCTTTTCTTAAATACCTTTTTTGGGAGGGAGCTTTATTGAAATGTAATTCACATATCATATGATTTCAAAAATTTAGAGTATATGATTTAATAGTTTTTAGTATATTCACAGAGTTAGCCAAAAGGCTTGTGAAAGCTGTTTCTTTTTTTTACATATTTGCTATTAACTTTTAATATCAAGTTTATAGGCATCATGTTTCTTACAATTACATAATATTCCCCTTTACCTTTGTGGTTATGTAAACTTTAGCCTCCCCTAGATCTGATAATATTACTAGCATCCATGCATTATTTTGTCTGCATTTAGATGTGTTTTGCTTTTTATGTTCTTTCATGCTGTCTTTCTTTATTACTTTTATTTTAGTCAGTGTCTTGCAAATAGCTAAAGTAGAATTTTGATTTGTAATCAAGACAATTACCATTGTTTAATGGAAGAATTCAGTATATGACTAATATACATGATCTTGTATTTTTGATGGAGAACAACTATTTTACCTCAAAAGAAATTATTTCCTTAACTGTTTCCCTGCCCCCACAACAGCCCAGAAACAAATTTAGAAAATTTTTACTTCTTCTTTGTTGACTGTCTATACTGAGACATTTTACACAGTATTCTTCCAACCACAACTATTCATTTTGAAGTCACTTTAATAAAACTTATGGATTTGTTGTGAGAATTAATGCAAAATAAATTTGTGAAAGGCTTCTGCCTTTCTGTCAATCCTATGGACAGAGGAGCTTGGTGGGCTACAGTCCATGTTGTCACAAAAGAGTCAGACATGACTTAGCAATTAAAGCAACAATAAAGTGTGTGAAACATGGCTTTTGTTCTGGAGGCTGTGGGATTGTAATTCTTGCTTCTTCTCTCTGCTCTTAGATAAGAGACTTGTGCCAGCTTACTGACGGGAGGCACTGACAGTGTGTCTTGCTCTGGTGGGCAGGGCCATACTCAGTTCAGTTCAGTTGTCAATCGTGTCTGACTTTTTGCAAGCCCATGGACTGCAGCATGCCAAGCTTCCCTGCACATCACCAACTCCCAGAGCTTCCTCAAACTCATGTCCATTGAGTCAGTGATGCCATTAAAACATCTCATCTTCTGTCATCCCATTTTCTTCCTGCCTTCAATCTTTCCCAGCATCAGGAGTCAGTTTTTCACATCAGGTGGCCAAAGTATTGGAGCTTCAGGTTCAGCATCAGTCCTTTCAATGAATATTCAGGACTGATTTCCTTTAGGATAGACTGGTTTGATATCCTTGCTGGCCAAGGGACTCTCAAGAGTCTTCTCCAACACTACAGTTCAAAAACATTAATTCTTCAGTGCTCAGCTTTCTTTACGGTCCAACTCTCACATCCATATATGACTACTATTTATATTTCTTTATACTTTTGAGCAGACAGACCTTTGTCTATAAAGTAATGTCTCTGCTTTTTAATATGTTGTCTAGGTTGGTCATAGCTTTTCTTCCAAGGAGCAAGTGTCTTTTAATTTCATGGCTGCAATCACCATCTGCAGTGATTTTGGAGCTCAAGAAAAGAAAATCTCTCAGTGTTACATTGTTTCCCCATCTATTTGCCATGAAGTGATGGAATAGGATGCCATGATCTTAGTTTTTTGAATGTTGAGTTTTAAGCCAACATTTTCACTCTCTTTCACTTTTGTCAGAGGCTCTTTAGTTCCTCTTCACTTTCTGCCATAAGGATGGTATTGTCTGCATATCTGAGATTATTGATATTTCTCCCTGCAATTTCAGTAAAACTTTAATCTGATTGTCTGCTGATTGTGTCTTCCTGTGGGGCTTTGCTCCCTCCCTGTTAACTGTTTACCCTGAGGCAACCCAGCCCTGGATTCTACAGGATCTATGGGAGGGCTAATGGTGAAGTCCAAGGGGCACCTCCCAGGACTGCTGCTGGCAGGCCACTGCAGACACATACATCTGCAAGAGACCCTCAAGCACTTACAGATAGGTCTGGCTTAGTCTGCTGTGGGGTCACCTGGGTCCTGGTTTACAAAAGATTTTGTTTGTTCCCTCCAAGAGTGGAGCCCCTGTTTCTCCCAGTCCTATGTGTGTCCTGCAATCAAATCCCACTAGCCTTCAAAGTCAGATTCCTTGGGAATACCTAGTCCCTTTGCAAGATCCCTTGGCTAGGGAACCAGAGGTGGGGTCTAGAACTGTCGCAACAGCTCAAGAACTTGTTTGGCATTATTGTTCTCCAGTTTCTTTGTCACCCACGTGGCAGGTGTGGGGTTTGATTTTATCTTGTTTGTGCCCCTCCTACCATCTTATTGAAGCTTCTCCTTTTTCCTTGGATGTTGAGTATCTATTTTTGATGGGTTTTTGTGTCCTCCTGTCAATGGTTGTTAAACAACTAGTTGTGATTTTGGTGTTCTCACAGGAGAAGATGAGCACATGTCCTTCTTCTCTGCTATACTGAAACGATCCCCTTGAAATATTACCTTTGTTATATAAGCAGTCAATAAATGTTGCTTGATATAATTATTACCATTAAGTCCACTATTCTCTACTTGGATTTATCTATTAATAATTGTATCACAGGTCATTGGTCACCAAAATTGACTGTCCTCTGTACCTTTTCATCTTCAGACATCTTGTGCTTTCTTTTCAATTTCTGTTTCTTTTGGAGACATGGGTAATAAACGTGAAGATTTTTTGTGTAACCTCAGAAGTTTTCCTTTAAGGCTAACAGATGAATGAGAGTGATGATTGGGTTGCTGTTCTTGAATTTTAGCTTCTCATGATTTACCAATGTTTTTCTTGTTTCTGATATTGTAGGTAAAAATCAGATGCGAATATGATCACTTTTTTCTTTGTAGATACCTTATTCTTTTTATATGGAAGAGTGTAATGTTTTTTTCTTTCTATGCTTAGTGTTCAGACATTTTACCAGGATATATCATGATTTTTTATCTCATTGTATTTTTTCTGCATTACTAAAATATTTATTTTCCCTGATTTTTAAAGCTCTAAAAGCAGGTCTCAACAGGATCGACACACTGATTAAATTAATCTGCGGAATCCTTTATTTTGGAAATCTTAAATTTTAAGATGGTTTTGTTAAGCAGTGTTTTCTCCAGCAATATTTTTCTTTGTACTCTAAGAGCATCTCCTTAAGTATTCTGATTATAAATTTTGTTGAAGTTGTCAGCCATCTTTTCCAGTGGTTCTTGGTCACTGGCATGTGTTTGCCTTATTCAGTTCAGTCACTCAGTCATGTCTGACTATTTGTGACCCCATGAACTGCAGCATGTCAGGCCTCCCTGTCCATCACAAACTCGTGAAGCCTACCCAAACTCATGTCCATTGATGGTGATGCCATCCAACCATCTTATCCTCTGTCGTCCCCTTCTCTTCTTGTCCTGAATCTTTCCCAGCATCAGGGTCTTTTCAAATGAGTCAGTTCTTCACAACAGGTACCCAAGTATTGGAGTTTCAGCTTCAGCATCAGTCCTTCCAATGAACATCCAAGACTAATATCCTTTAGGATGGACTGGCTGGATCTCCTTGCAGTCTAAGGGACTCTCAAGAGCCTTCTCCAACACCACAGTTCAAAAATATCAATTCTTCTGTGCTCAGGTTTCTTTATAGTCAAACTCTCAAATCCATACATGACTACTGGAAAAACCATAGCCTTGACTAGACAGACCTTTGTTGGTAAAGTAATGTCTGCTTTTTAATATGATGTCAAGTTTGGTCAAAACTTTTCTTCCAAGGAATAAGCATCTTTTAATTTCATGGTTGCAGTCACCATCTGCAGTGATTTTGGAGCCCCCCAAAATACAGTCAGCCACTGTTTCCAGTGTTTCCCCATCAATTTGCCATGAAATGATGGGACCAGATGCCATGATCTTTGTTTTCTGAATGTTGAGCTTTAAGCCAACTTTTTCATTCTCCTCTTTCACTTTCACCAAGAGGCTCTTTATTTCTTCTTCACTTTCTGCCATAAGGGTGGTGTCATCTGCATATCTGAGATTATTGATATTTCTCCCGGCAATCTTGACTCCAGCTTGTGCTTTTTCCAGCCAAGTGTTTCTCATGATGTACTCTGCATAGAAGTTAAATAAGCAGGATGACAATATACAGCCTTAACGTACTCATTTTCCTATTTGGAACCAGTCTGTTGTTGTATGTCCAGTTCTAAATGCTGCTTCCTGACTTGCATACAGGTTTCTCAGGAGGCAGGTCAGGTGGTCTGGTACCCCATCTCTTTCAGAATTTTCCACAGTTTATTGTAATCCACACAGTCAAAGGCTTTGGCATAGTCAATTAAGCAGAAATAGATGTTTTTCTGGAACTCTCTTGCTTTTTTCATGATCCAGCAGATGTTGACAATTTGATCTCTGGTTCCTCTGCCTTTTCTACATCAAAGCTTGAACATCTGGAAGTTCACAGTTCATGTATTGCTGAAGCTTGGCTTGGAGAATTTTGAGCATTACTTTGCTAGTGTGTGAGATGAGTGCAATTGTGTGGTAGTTTGAGCATTCTTTAACATTTCCTTTTTTGGGGATTGGAATGAAAACTGCACTTTTCCAGTCCTGTGGCCACTGCTGAGTTTTCCAAATTTGCTGGCATATTGAGTGTAGCACTTTCACAGCATCATCTTTTTTGGATTTGAAAGAGCTCAACTGGAATTCCATCTCCTCCACTAGCTTTGTTAGTAGTGATGCTTCCTAAGGCCCACTTGACTTTGCATTTCAGGATGTCTGGCTCTAGGTGAATGATCATACCATCGTGATTATCTGGGTCATGAAAATCTTTTTTGTACAGTTCTGTGTATTCTTGTCACCTCTTCTGCTTCTGTCAGGTCCATACGTTTTCTGTCCTTTATTGAGCCCATCTTTGTATGAAATTGATTATTAGGTCCCTTTAAATTTAAATGTATTGTTAGGTTATTTTAAAATCATCTCTGCTCTAGTAGCCCAAGTTTTGACTGTCTCAGGTGTATCAGATCCCCAGTATTTGTAAATTGATACATATATTTTTTTTGTTTGTTTTCAATCTTTTTCTCTTTGGTTCCTTTGCTTGTAATATTCATATTATTCAAGATGGTGAAGGGTATAGATGTTGAAGGTTTCATGAAGGAAACCCATATCACACCAGAAGCCTGTATTTGCTTATTGGTGTCTCCCAGCTGGCAGGTGGTGACTGGGGAGTGAAATCAGCCTTGCTCCCTTCCTTTCAGAGATGGATGACTTCTGTGACTTCATTTTTATGAAAAGGTACTCATCTTGTCCACTATTTCTCATCACCTGAGCAGTAAGAATTCCTTAGTTCCTTTTCTAGTGTTCTACTAGGACTTTCTTCTTATTGTAGATTTTGGGAAATAATAACTGGCAGAGACTTCTAAAATTGATTCCCTAGTGAGTGAATTCTAGCTCATTAGAAAATTTTCATTATTCCTTTATCAATTAAATAGAATTCAAACTCCATGAAGATAGAAAGATTGTTCTTGTCTCCATTGTTTCTCCAGCAGCCAAAACAATACCTGGCATAAAGTAGATGCTGATAAATGCTTGTTGAATATAAACTTAGATTCAGTAATTTACTGAAAAACATTGCATATTGTTTTGCTTTTTTTTTTCTGATATATAAATGTGACCCAAGCATGGCCCCAAACTATGTATTAATCATTCACAAAGCCTATTATCTCATATCTGTCTTTGTTTTCCTCTTCAAACAAATGATATGAACTAAAAAGTAATTCTTTAACATATAAGGTTGAACGTTAAGATCCTAACATTTTTCATATTATTTGCTTATATTGAAAAGCCTTATTGATGACAGTTTTAAAGCATCTATCACACATGAGTTTATTAAAATAGAACATTTTTATTAGCATATGCTTTTCTCAGTTTTCTATTAAAGAACTATTGCATGTAGCACAGTTAGGGAGAGTGATCCAAGTGAAGGCACCTCTGTTTGAGGTGCTGCTTGTTTTGTTTGCTTTCTGTGGCATCATGGGAGTTCACTCACCCAGGTCCAGACAACATCTGAAGAGGTTCTTTATCTCTGTCCTTTATAATGACAAGCAAATAAGATGGGCATTATCAGCTCACAGGATGAGCTGAACAGAATATAATTAATAAGAAGAAAAGCATGTGTTCTCACATGGAAATATATTACAAATGAAATAGAGTTCTGGCATTAAATTTCAATTTATCTTATAAAAAGTACTTTAGTGGCTAATATGATATGCAGTCCCGCTCCTGGGTATACATCCAAATAAAACTATAATTAGAAAAAATATAATATATCCTGATGTTCATTGCAACACTACTTACAATAGCCAAGATTTGTAAACAATCTAAATGTCCATCAACAGATAAATGGATAATGAAGATGTGGAGCATATATGCAATGGTATATTAATTCGCCATAAAAAAGAATGAAATAATGTCATTTGCAGTAACATGAATAGACATAGTAATTATCATATTAAATGAAGTAAGAAAAAAAATACCATAATATATCACTTCCATGTGGAATCAAAAATATGATACAAATGAACTTATCTATGAAACAGAAATTGACTCACAGACATGAATATAGACTTGTGTTTGCCAAGGGAGGGGATAGTGGAGGATGGATTGGGAGCTTGGGGTTAACAGGTTCAAGCTATTATATACAGACTGGTTCAACAAAAGGGTCCTACCATATAGCACAAGGAACCATATTCAATATCCTGTGGTAAGCCAAAGTAGAAAAGAATATAAAAAAATAATGTATATAGGTGAATATATCATTGAATCCCTTTTACAGTAGAAATTAACTCCACATTGTAAATCAACTATACTTCAGTAAAATAAATTTTTAAAAAATCAAAAAAGTACTTTATTGGCTAAGAGAAATGAAGGGCAGTCCTTTGTAATCCAGTTTTTGTGGGGATCTGCCAACCTTATCCTTCTCTTGTTATACACAGTCCATCCCTTTCAATGCCTCCAGTAGTAGCTACCTAGACTCCACAGTTGGTGAAAGGACTCAAGGTTCTCAGTCACCATCCTGACCCATTTATATAGACAGACTATCCCAATCCCTCACTGTACACAACTTGATGCAATTCCTTCTGTATTTACCACATTCTTCAATGCCTCCATTTTTTGGCCTATAACATGTTCTTTGTCTTTGCAGGGACAAATTTATCTTTAACATCTGTGTCTATGACCTTCTACAAAACATTCAATCATTTTCAGATCACCGTTTCTGAATTATTTTGTGGCAGCATGAAGATTTTTGCTATCTCACTCTTCATTGGAAACAATTAAAGGTTATGACAAAACCCAAATCTCTTCACAGACATCAAACACTTTCCTCAGGCTTGGTTTCTACTTTTTAGCCATCACCCACATGATTGCAGGCTACAGTGCACTGTCTTTTTCCAGAGTACAAGTCTGCACTTGATAGATGCTAACATTTCATTTTTAAACAGTTACTATGTGCAAAATCTTGATATAAATGCTTTATTAGATCTTTAAACTCATTTACTTCTTACACCAACTCTATCAAGTAAACTATGTTATTATCCCCATTGTTGAAGATGAGGAAACTGGAGTGAAGAGAAATTAAGTAACTTTTCCAACTCACACATTTAGTAAAATCTGGCATCTGCCATGTAGTACACTCTCAACTTCATTAGAACTGCCTCAAATGTGTTCCTTTTTATAGTTGAGCAATATTCCATTGTGTATGTACCACACTCCCTTATCCATTCATCTGCCGATGGCATCTAGGTTGCTTCCATGTCCTAACTACTGTAAACAGTGCTACAATGAACACTGAAGTATATGTGTCACTTTCAATTATGGTTTCCTCAGTGTGTATGCCCAGCAGTGGGATTGCTGAGTTGTAGTCCTGCAAATTTACTATATTCATTGAATAGCTCTAGTAATTTTCTGGTGGTTTCTTTAGGGTTTTCTATGCAGAGGATCATGTCATCTGCAAACAGTAAGAGTTTTACTTCTTTCCCAATCTGGTTTTGTTTTATTTCTTTTTCTTCTCTGATTGCTATGGCTAGGACTTCCAAAACTATGTTGATTAGTAGTGGTGAGAGTGGGCACCCTTGTCTTGTTCCTGATTTTAGAAAAAATGCATTCAGTTTTTCACCATTGAGGATAATGTTTGCTGTGGATTTGTTGTAGATGGCTTTTATTATGTTGAAGTATGTTCCTTCTGTGCCTGTTTTCTGAAGAGGTTTTTCTTTTTTTCTTTTTTTTAAAATCATACATGGATGTTAAATTTTTCAAAGGTGTTCTCTGCATCTATTGAGATAATCATATGGTTTTAATTTTTCAATTTGTTAATATGGTGTATCACATTGATTGATTTACAAATATTGAAGAAGCCTTGTATCCCTGGAATAATACCCACTTAGTCATGATTTATGATCTTTTTAATATGTTGTTGGATTCTGTTTGCTAGAATTTTGTTGAAGATTTTTGCATCTATGTTCATCAGTGATACTGGCCTGTAGTTTTCATTTTTGGTGGCATCTTTGTCTGGTTTGGTATCAGGATGATGGTGGCCTCATAGAATTAATTTGGGAGTTGACCTTCCTCTGCAATTTTCTGGAAGAATTTGAGTAGGATAGGTGATGGCTCTTCTCTAAATTTTTGGTGGAATTTACTTTTGAAGCCATCTGGTCCTGGGCTTTGGTTTGTTGGAAGATTTTTTTATTACAGTTTCTATTTCCATGCTTGCAATGGGTCTGTTAAGATTTTCTAATTCTTCTGGTTCAGTTTTGGAAGGTTATACTTTTCTAAGCATTTTTCCATTTCTTCTAAGTTGTACATTTTATTGGCATATAATCACTCAGGGTGGTCTCATGATCTTTTGTATTTCTGTGTTGTCTGTTGTGATTTCTCCATTTTCATTTCTAATTTTATTGATTTTATTTTTCTTTCTTTATTTTTTTAAATTAATTAATTTATTTTAATTGGAGGCTAATTATGTTATCATATTGTGGTGTTTTTTTGCCATACATTGACATGAATCAGCCATGGGTATACATGTGTCCCCTTTATTTCTTAATGAGTCTGGCTAATGGTTTGTCTAATTTATTTATCTTCTCAAAGAACCAGCTTTTAGTTTTGTTGATCTTTGCTGTAGTCTCCATTTCTGTTTCATTTATTTCTGCTCTGATATGTATGATTTGTTTCCTTCTACTAAACTTGCTTTTTAAAATAAGTGTTGTTCTTCTTCTTTTTCTAGTTGCTTTAGGTGTAAAGGTAGGTTATTTATTTGATGTTTCTCTTGTTTCCTGAGGTAGGATTGTATTACTATGAACCTTCCTCTTAGCACTGCTTTTACTGAATTCCATAGGTTTTGGGCTTTCATGTTTTCATTATTATTTGCTTCTATGCATATTTTGATTATCTTTTTGATTTCTTTCATAACCTGTTTGTTAGTCCGAAGTGTGTTTAGCCTCCATATGTTTGTGTCTTTTAGGTTTTAGGGTGTAGTTGATATCTAATCTTACCACATTGTGATCTGAAAAGATGCTTATAATTGTTTGTATTAAAAAAAAAAAAACAAAAACAAAACAGCAAAGCTAGATTTGTGGCCCAGGATGTGATCTATCCTGGAAAATGTTCTGTGTGAACTTGAGAAAAAGGTGAAATCCATTGTTTGGTGGGAAAATTCCCTGTAGATATCAGTTAGGTCTAACGTCCATTGTATCATTTAAATGTTGTGTTCTGTTTAGTTGATCTATCCATAAGTGTGAGTGGGGTATTAAAGTCTCCCACTATTATTGTGTTATGGTTAATTTCCCCTTTCATACTTGTTAACATTTGCCTTATGTATTGAGCTGCTCCTTTATTGGGGTCATATATGTTTATAACTGTTATATCTTCTTCTTGGATTGACCCCTTGCTCATTATGTGTGTCCTTCTTTGTCTCTCATCATGATCTTTATTTCAAAGTCTTTTTATCTGATATGAGTATTGCTACTCCTGCTTTCGTTTGGTCTTCATTGGCATGAAATATCTTTTTATAGCCCCTCACTTTCAGTCCATATGTATCCCTAGGTTTATGGTGGGTCTCTTGTAGACAGCATAGATAGGTGTTTTGTTTTTGTATATATCCAGCCAGTCTTTGTCTTTGGTTTGGAACATTTAACCCATTTACATTAAAAATAATTCTTGATAAGTATGATTCTAATACCATTTCTTTATTGTTTAGATTTGTTTTTATAGACCTTTTCTTTGCTTCCTATCTAGAGAAGATCCTTTAACATTTTTTGAAGAGCTGGATTAGTGGTGCTGAATTCTCTCAGCTTTTGCTTCTCTAAAGCTTTTGATTTATCCTTCATACCTGATTGAGATCCTTGCTGGGTAGATTAATCTTGGCTGTAGGTTTTTCTCTTTCATCTTTATTTTTTAAGTATGTCCTGTCATTCCCTTCTGGTCTGAAGGGTTTCTATTGAAAGTTGAGTTGTTATTTCCTTCCCCATTGTAGGGAAGATTTGCTATTATCTCCTCAGATATTTTCTCATGTCCTTTCTTTTTGTCTTCTTCTTTGCAGACCCCTATGATTTGAATGCTGGGGCATTTAATACTGTCCCAGAGGTCTCTGAAGTTGTCCTGCTTTTTAAAAAAATTTTTTTTTTTTCCACTCTGCTTTATTTATTACCACCATTCTGTCTTCCACCTCACTATCCTCTCTTCTGTCTCAGTTATTCTACTGTTAGTACAGTGTGACTCTTCTTTATTTCTTCTATGTCCTTGTTAAACATTTCTTTCATCTTCCCAATCCTTGTCTCTAGACTATTTATCTGTAACTCCATTTTGTTTTCAAGACTTAGAATCATTTTTATTATCATTATTCTGAAATCTTTTTTCAGGTAGACTCCCTATCTCCTCTTCTTTTGTTTGGTTTGGTGGGTTTTTATCGTGTTCCTTCACCTGCTGGATATTTCATTGTCTTTTCATTTTGCTTAGCTTTCTGTATTTGGGGTGCCCTTTTGTTTTGTGGAAGTTGCTTCATATTCAATTGATCTTCTGATAAATCTGTGTGGGAGAAAGTGAGTTCCTGTCCTATTCTTCTGCTTTCTTGAGACTGCAAACCCCAAAGCCTTATTTTTGCTCTCAAAAGTTGTTTCTAGTGTTTCTAGTTGTTTCTAGTGACCTATTCAACCTCGTTTTTACCAAACGCCAAACACTGATGTCTTGTCACTTTTGGCATTATTCTGGGGGCCTAATAGGTTCAGATGCTGACAGACCTGACTTACTGTCCTGAATCCACCACTTAGGACTTGGATGACCTTGAATAATGATAACTGCTGATATTGTTGATCAACCCTATGTGCCAGGCACTTGTCTGCTTACTCTGCATGTTTTAGCTCATTTAGTCCACACAACAGCCATCAAGATGAGTATCATCACTTCTAGGTTACATATTAGGAAAGTGAGACTAAATTATTTGCTCCAACTTTTATAGTTAAAGAAGCTAGACTTAAAACTCCACCTATTTGGTACAGATCCTGCATTTATCACTTCTACTTGGGACCTCAAGTTTTATAACTTCTGTAAGACCATTTATTTATCTCTTAAATAAGGATGCCTCTCAGTCAGTTTGTTTGTTTTTTTTTTTTTTTGATAGCTTATATTTCAGAGTTTGTTATTAACATCATGTAACAAGATCACAATAAACTGTGGAAAATTCTGAAAGAGATGGGAATACCAGGCCACCTGACCTGCCTCTTGAGAAATCTGTATGCAGGTCAAGAAGCAACAGTTAGAACTGGACATGGAACAACAGACTGGTTCCAAATAGGAAAAGGAGTACATCAAGGCTGCATATTGTCACCCTGATTATTTAACTTTTAGGCAGAGTAGGCGATGGCACCCCACTCCAGTACTCTTGCCTGGAAAATCCCATGGACAGAGGAGCCTGGTAGTCTGCAGTCCATGGGGTCGCAAACAGTCAGATACGACTGAGCGACTTCACTTTCTCTTTTCACTTTCATGCACTGGAGAAGGAAATGGCAACCCACTCCAGAGTTCTTGCCTGGAGAATCCCAGGGACAGGGGAGCCTGCTGGGCTGCCACCTATGGGGTCACACAGAGTCAGACACGACTGAAGAGACTTAGCAGTAGCAACAGCAGAGTACATCATGAGAAATGCTGGGCTGGAAGAAGCATAAGCTGGAATCAAGATTGCTGGGAGAAATATCAATAACCTCACATATGAAGATGACACCATGCTTATGGCAGAAAGTGAAGAGGAACTAAAAAGCCTCTTGATGAAAGTGAAAGAGGAGAGTGAAAAATTTGGCTTAAAGCTCAAGATTCAGAAAACGAAGATCATGGAATCTGGTCCCATCACTTCATGGGAAATAGATGGGGAAACAGTGGAAACAGTGTCAGACTTTATTTTTGGGGGCTCCAAAATCACTGCAGATGGTGATTGCAGCCATGAAATTAAAAGACACTTACTCCTTGGAAGAAAAGTTATGACCAACCTAGATAGCATATTGAAAAGCAGAGATATTACTTTGCCAACAAAGGTCCATCTAGTCAAGGCTATGGTTTTTCTGGTCGTCATGTATGGATGTGAGAGTTGGACTGTGAAGAAAGCTAAGCACCGAAGAATTGATGCTTTTGAACTGTAGTGTTGAAGAAGACTCTTGAGAGTCCCTTGGACTGCAAGGAGATCCAATCAGTCCATTCTGAAGATCAGCCCTGGGATTTCTTTGGAAGGAATGATGCTGAAGCTGAAACTCCAGTACTTTGGCCATCTCATGAGAAGAGTTGACTCATTGGAAAAGACTCTGATGCTGGGAGGGGTTGGGGGCAGGAGGAGAAGAGGACAACAGAGGATGAAATGGCTGGATGGCATCACTGACTCGACGGATGTGAGTCTGAGTGACCTCCGGGAGTTGCTGATGGACAGGGAGGCCTGGCCTGCTGTGATTCACAAGGTTGCAAAGAGTCAGACACGACTGAGCAACTGAACTGAACTGAACAAGATTGCTGTTGGACATAGCTTAACTTTGATTCATAGGAATCCCATAGAACTAATAATCTCTCAACACCTCCCAGTTCACCTCCCAGGTGTCTTGTGAAAAATAAGATGTCCTGAGATTACTGAAGCCTTCAATTTCTATATAGGTCAGTAACTGGCCTGGAACAGCCAGAGAAAGTTCTAAATCATCTGCAAAATGTCTATAATTCAGACAATAGGTAAATTTGTTTCATGCTGCAGTTTGACTACCTCCCTTCCTTATGATAAGATGTTAGACTGGGCCTTGATGGAAAAAAACATACTGTTGCATCTTCAAGTGACTTTTACCCAGTAGAATTAGAAAACTTTTATCTAAACATCGCCTATTGGTGTATTAATCTCTCACATATCTACTATTTTCCCACAATGTTCTCCCTACTATTGTACCAAGAAGTTAATGAGACTTTTGCATTGCTTCAGTATTTTCCACAAAATGGTGTTATAATTACAAGTTGAAGGTCTGTGGAATTTTTCTTTCTTCTTCTTCTTCTTCTTCTTTTTTTTTTTTTTTGTTTGGTTGAATTAAGCTATTGTAAAAGAAAGCTAACTTTTGCCTTAGATGGTCTTATTGGCATTTTTCACTTGGTTTTAATGAGATCCAAAGTGTTTTATGGGGCAAGGACACTCTTAGTTCTTAGCCCATAAAATGTAGATTGGACATCCTGCTATACATGAGGAGTCTGCCCAGTAGTTTCATCCATGTGCTGTATCTGATATTTACTTGGCAAGTGACTTCTAAAATCATTTTTGAAAGTAGTTTTGTCACTGTTTATAGAGAAGAGTTTTTAGTACAAGTGTTACCAGCAAAATGGAAATTCCTCAGTCCTTGCGTCCCAAAGGAAGAGACACAAACCAGTTTTATACAGCACTAGTTTTATTAAGCAAAGTGAAAATATGCTCCTGGAAAAGGAAATTGGACTTTCTCGATACCATAAACAGTCCCTCAATAGGGGTAGGATTGGGTTTTCAGAATGTTGGATAGTCCCTCCTTCTGCCCTGAATTGACAAGTTGATTGACAGTATTAGGTAATATAACGTTTCCCTTTGTGCACAGGAGCATACCAACAAACACCCAAGGGAAAGCCATAGTGGGGCAGAAACCACAATGTGAATTTATTACAAATATGACTTCATATATTCTGGGTTACTTTGAGCCACTTTTTGATTCTTTGTGTGCCTGCACCAACCTATGCAAGGGTTTTTTCTTGCCTGATCCTGCTGGAAATTTCAGTGCTTGACAATAGAAAGGAGGATCTCTTCACATGTTCTGATCCCAGTGTCCTGATGCAGAAGGGAAAGATTACCCCACCCCCAAGACAGAGAGGACTTACTCATGTCTGACTGACTACCTAAATGAAGTAGTCAAAAAATAAATTTTTCAACATATTTGTTTTTGAGTAAAGAGAAAAGGATCTGAGAGATTTCATTTTATTTGGTATAGTGGACAAAAAAGTAGTGGACATAGCATTTATCATTCAGTAAGGATTCAAGATATTTTAAATGTATGAATAAGAAGTAACTTTGTTGTGCTCTGTTGCTTGTCATGTCCAGCTCTTTGTGATCCCATGCACTATATAGCCTGCCAGGCTCCTCCATCCATGGGATTTTCCAAACAAGAATTCTCAAGTGGGTTGCCATTTTCCTTTTCCAAGGGATTTACCTAAACCAGGGTTCGAGCCTCCATCTTTTTTGTCTCCTGCATTGGCAGGCACGTTCTTTATCGCTTGTGCCACGTGGGAAGCCCCTAAAAAATAATAGGAGATGGCACATAAAAGGCATAATGGCAAGGGCCACTGGATAAATTGCTAACAAAGAACTAACAAATATTTGTGTAAAATTTTTGCATGACAGTAAAAATTGCAATACAATCATGTCATCTCTGGAATTTTTTCTAATACACATTATTATTAATTGTATTTCAGTTTTTTTGGATATCTCCAGGGTTAAAATCTCACCCACCCCAATGGGTGCTTATGTAAATTTTGACTGGCAAAACTTCCTACAGTTGCTTACAGTAAAATGATATTAGTGAGTATGGAGAAGGGAATTATCTAGAGTCAATGATTTATATACAAGTTGAGAAAAATTCTTAAGTAAATAGTTAAGTCCTATATTCTAGTCCTTGGGTGGTGTGGAAAGAAAACAGCTATTTCCCGGTGACTTTTCCTGGAGAAGTTTGATGCAGGGTCCAGTTGATGCTACCACTCTATGAATCTGTCATGAGAGCAAGTAAGACCAAAGATAATTAAACCTATAGATAAACTATGAGATAAGCCCTATAGATAAACAAACATTCTATTTTAAGAGCTGAAATTGACAGGAAGTTACACAAATCGTAGTGAAAGAAAGATCCATTCTGATCCAGAACAGAGTGTTAAGGAACACTTTGGGGGTAGAGGAAACAGTTATACAACATGCTGAATGAGCATAAGTGAAAGATTCTGTATAGAAGTTCAAAGATATTAGCTTTTTCTTTGAAACAATGAAGGATTTTAAGCAGGGAAATGCTGAGATTTGGCCTGTTAGTTCAAAGCACTTCCTTTGGCGTCTGAATAGAGAATGAATTAAAATGGTTGTAGTTGAAGCTGGGAAGCTGTTTTCTTTCAGGTGAAAGATAATGAAGATAAGAAAGAACTAGGGCAGGTTAGTAGGCATATAAGAGAGGTGGTGAATTTGAGAATCATTAATAAGGAAAAACATGTCAGGGCTTGATAAATGATTGAATGTGGGAGAAGAGGAAGTCCCATTCTGACTCTCAAGTTGCTAGAATGGGTGACAGGATAGATTTAATTTTCTATCACTGAGTTAGGCAATCTCGGGAGAGGGGTTTTTTTGGGGGGTGGGGGAGATAATATAGTCAATTATTAATGACTTTTGTTTCTCCTTTAAAATACACTTTATTTTGGAGAGGAATCTCTAATTGAGAAGCTATTTAAAACCAATGATATTGTCATTATAGATCTCATTTGAAACTCGGGGATCAAAGGGAACTAAGATGGAAAAATAAAAAAGCTCCAAAATAAAAGAAAAGAGAACACCATTTGAAACATTAATTAGAAAACCATAAATCTCCTCTCCATCCCATGGACAGGTTCATGACACATTTAATCGTATTATCTAGATTTCTTATTATTTGATGCATAAACATTGTTACAGTTTAATTTCTAGTCTTCATGTAAATATGTATTTCTTATGAAAAAAACATCTGCACCAAAAATTTTTGGGAATAGATGTAACGCAGATGAGATTGCAAATTCTTAAGAAATTTCATCTAATCAGATTATGAAAACAATTTTCTCACACACAAAATAATCACCAAGATTAATGTTCCTCAAGATGATATTTGGAACCATAATTTTTTCCCCTTAATTCCATAGCAACTGCAGATTAACTACAGTGATCTCTTTTTAGATGTTTCAGAACTTAAACACGGTTTAGACAGATGGTCAGTGGAAAAGTTTCTTGAAGAATTGGTTACTGAATCTTTAAGAAAATTTATGTTTCCTTAAAATATGCATAGTAGAAGCATTAGTAATTGTATGTATCCTATTCCAAAATATTCCAAAATGTTTAACTTTGATTACTTTCATATTGAGTCATAAAGCTAAAGAGACTATTTCTATAACTGAGATTCCCATTATATTTTCTTTTTCTTTTGTCTGCACCAGGGCTACTATAGAGAGTGAGTAAGAACTTATTTTAGATGTTATGAATAATAATCCTCAAAGTAATAGTTCGATACATGTCTGTTTGCAATTGAATAGAGAGCTCAGTCAACTAAAAACAATAGCTATTTCAAGAGGGTTCACCTTTTAGCATACTAAATAAATAATAAAGAGGAACTTCTTTGTCCCTGCAGGCAAATGTAAGATGTACAGTGCTTTTGGAATGGTTCCACTTTTTTTTATTTTCCCTGGAAGTCTTTAAAATGAATTCTAAGGAGAAACCTCATAAGAAGAAAATATTCTTAGTGGAAAGCATGAGCACATAATGTTAGAACTAGGTTTTTGAAACCAAATCTATCTCAGGTTTTAATGTAGCTCAGCTGGTATAGAATCTGCCTGCAATGCAGGAGACCCCAGTTCAATTCCTGGGTTGGGAAGTTCCCCTGGAGAAGGAATAGGCTACTCATACCAGTATTCTTGGGCTTCCCTGGTGGCTCAGCTGGTAAAGAATCCACCTGCAATGGGGAAGACCTGGGTTCAATCCCTGGGTTGGGAAGATCCCCTGGAGAAGGGAATGGATTCCCATTCCAGTATTCTACAGAATTCCATGGACTGTGTAGTTCATGGGATCTCAAAGAGTTGAACACAACTGAGTGACTTTCATTCTCACAAATTGTTAAATGGAGAAGAAAAGAATCAATATTTATCCTCCACTGTCATTATTAGAAAACATTTCTAAATTCTGTATGATAAATATATCTTTATATTTTTTCAATGATCTCATTTGCTTTTTTCCCTGTTTCCTTATGAAACTATATTTCAACTGTTTCATTTAATGATTTAAAATTAAGGAGCTGTGAGTAGTAGCTTTAAGCAACTAAATAATTTCTTTCAGAGCAAATTGTTATACAATGTAAAGGATTAAAGACCATGAAATAATAGATATATCATCTACTGTTGTAAATAAATTTCAATTTTCTTATAAAGATAAAAACACATTCTCAGAAACAGAGTAGTTTTAATGATCTCTTAAATCAGCATGTGCTTTATAGAAAGGCATTCTTCTCAAGGTATTTCAGTAAAACTCAAATTCTATTTTTTTCTGGTTATTTGGAAATAATTTAAAATGAACATCATTTTATGTGCTCATTTTTGCACTGCCAGAGTTTGGTTTTACCACAACTTTTCAATAAGGGAGATATCAGGCATCAGAAAAAGAGCAAGCAATGTAATTGCTTTTTGTGATTCACTATTAAGTAATTTAAAAAAGCACAGAGTTACCACTTCCTGGCTTCTCCAGAAATTCCTTCTACACATTCAATTTCTGGTTTAGTTCTTTCCCCCCTTAAAATCTTTGGGAATACCATAAAATGGACCTTATTCTGTTGAACTTGATTCAATTCCACAGCTAGTTAGTGGCTGGTTACTGTGTTATTGAGCTGTGCTAAGCCTTGACTATAGAAATAGAAAAGAGCAGGAAGATGTGGATTGCTTCTGTCCTTAGGGTGTATATAATTGTGTCAACAAAGCAAGTCATAGCCTATTCATTCATAAGAGTTGTGATACCTGACATCATACTTTTCCAAATTGTACTACCATGCACCCAGCCTCCTGCTTGAGAATATTGTGCCTCGTGTTCTTGATGCAGAGGTGAGATTTTGACCCACAGCACATCAACTCTAGCCTTGCTAACAACTCTCAGGCCCAGAGGAAGCTTCTACCAAAAAGGTCTCATTACCACTGATTTTATCTGAAGTACAGAGAGTACAGGAGAACAGACACACAGAGAGAAGCTGAGATATGATAGGAACACACACTCTCACAACCTGCTTTATGTATAGTCACACATATGTGATATGTATACATATAATCTCTATGTGTGTATATATATATATCATATGTGAATATGTATATGTACATTTATATATATAATCTATGTATATATGAATATGTGTATATGTCTATGTGGGCTTCCCTGATGGCTCAGTGGTAAAGAATCTGCCTGATATAGAAGAATAGGATTTGATCCCTGTGTTGGGAAGATCTCCTAGAGGAGGTCATGGCAACCTACTCCAGTATGCTTGCCTGGAAAATCCCATGGACAGAGGAACTTGGTGGGCTATGGTTCATAGGGTTGCAAAGAGGCGGACATGACTGAAGTGACTGAGCACACAAGCTTGTATGTATACATATACATACACTAAGTCCTGGTTATGAATTAACCAGTATTTGGTTGTTGTCCAGAATTATAGAAAAGAATTAAATTTTTTATTTTTTTTCCAAACACCACTAGATAATCATGATGGTGTGATCCCTCACCTAGAGCCAGACATCCTGGAATGTGAAGTCAAGTGGTCCTTAGGAAGCATCACTACGAACAAAGCTAGTGGAAGTGATGGAATTCCAGTTGAGCTATTTCAATTCCTGAAAGATGATGCTGTGAAAGTGTTGCACTCAATATGCCAGTAGATTTGGAAAACTCAGCAGTGGCCACAATAGTGGAAAAGGTCAGTTTTCATTCCAATCCCAAAGAAAGGAAATGCCAAAGAATGTTCAAACTACCACACAATTACACTCATCTCACATGCTACCAAAGTAATGTCGAAATTATCCAAACCAGGCTTCAAAGTATGTGAATTGTGAACTTCCAGATGTTCAAGCTGGATTTAGAAAAAGCAGAGGAACCAGAGATAAAATTACCAAAATCCACTGGATCATCACAAAAGCAAGAGAGTTCCGGAAAAACATCTTCCTCTTCTTTATTGACGATGCCAAAGCCTTTGACTGTGTGGATCACAACAAAGTGTGGAAAATTCTGAAAGAGATGGGAATACCAGACCACCTGATCTGCCTCCTGAGAAATTCATATGCAGGTCAGGAAGCAACAGTTAGAACTGGACATTGAACCACAGACTGATTCCAAATCAGGAAAAAGGGTATGTCAAGGCTGTAGATTATCACCCTGTTTATTTAACTTACATGTGGAGTACATCATGAGAAATGCTGGACTGGATGAAGCACAAGCTAGAATCAAGATTGCCAGGAGACATATCGATAACCTCAGATATGCAGGTGACACTACCCTTATGGCAGAAAGCAAAGAAGAACTAAAGAGCCTCTTGATGAAAGTGAAAGAGGAGAGTGAAAAAGTAGGCTTAAAACTCAACATTCAGAAAATGAAGATCATGGCATCTGGTCCAATTACTTCATGGCAAATAGATGGAGAAACAGTGGACACAGTGACAGACTTCAGGTTTTTGGGCTCCAAAATCACTACAGATGGTGACTGCAGCCATGAAATTAAAAAGAAATTACTGAACTGAACTGAAAAGATTCTTGCTCCTTGAAAGAAAAGTATGACCAACCTAGACAGCATATTAAAAAGGAGAGATGTTACTTTGCCAACAAAGTAACATCGTCTAGTTAATGCTATGGTTTTTCCAGTAGTCATGTATGGATGTGAGAGTTGGACTATAAAGAAAACTGAGCACCAAAGAATTGATGCTTTTGAACTATGGTGTTAGAGAAGACCCTTGAGAGTCCCTTGGACAGCAAGGAGATCCAACCAGTCCACCCTAGGGGAAATCAGTCCTGAATATTCATTGGTAAGACTGATGCTGAAGCTGAAACTCCAATACTTTGGCCACCTGATGCTAAGAATGACTCATTTGAAAAGACCCTGATGCTGGGAAAGATTGAAGGCGGGAGGAGAAGGGGATGACAGAGGATGAGATGGTTGGATGGCATCACTAACTCAATGGACATGAGTTTGAGTAAATTCTGGGAGTTGGTGATGGACAGGGAGGCCTGGTGTGCTGCAGTCCTCGGGTCGCAAAGAGTTGGACAAAACTGAGTGACTGAACTGAATGGTAAAATGGGGTTTCCATGGTGGCTCAGTGATAAAGAATCCACCTGCCACTGAGGGCGATGTGGGTTCAGTCCCTATGTTGGGAAGACACCGTGGAGAACGAAATGGCAATGCACTCCAAAATTCTTTCCTGGGAAATCCCATGGACAGAGGAGCCTTGTGGACTCAAAAAAGAATCAGACTTGACTGAGCAACTAAACAACAGTGGTAAAATACACTTTCTTTAAAAATATCTAAGGCAGCTAATTCTATATAACTATATTTTTATAATGATTTCAAGTTTATTTATTCTTGTGGCTTAATTTTTCTTTATGCCTAAATTGATGCTGCCTTTGCCCAGTATCCCTGGAGAAGTGTATTTCATGAATTGCAAAGATTCAGACACAACTGAGTGACTTTCACTTACACAATGTAGTTTTTATTATCTATCCATCTGTTTTTACTTATATTTACTAATATGGCATTTTTATATAATGCCAAGATAATCCTCTTTTTTTTCTGTTTCTTATCCTGTGATCACTTCATGAAATCATACAGTTAAATTATACTTTTTCCCCCTAAATAATTGCAGTTGTAATCATTTCATTTAATTAACCGATCTCTCCTGGAGGCTTGGGTAAACAGAGAAATAGAAAAATTGCAAACTGAGCTGATTTTCTAAGAAAATGATCAGCTTACACACTTGCATTTCTACAGTGTGATTTGAAATCAGTAGATTCCATCAATTACCATTCCATCATTACCATTCCCAACTGATTTCTTTATCATGGACTCCAGAAAAGAAAATAGCAGATTATTTGTCCCTGAAATTTTCTTCATAGTTTAATGCAAGTATAAGCTCTCAGTTAATGCTTGCTGATATATTGCATTTTCAATGCTATCCTTTAATGAAATATCAAGATCCTCTGAGATTTATGTCAAATCAGCACATCATTGATTTTCTTTCTACTTAGAATTAATGATATCATATTATGGTTTGTGATTTTTGAAAGGATGCTTGATCTAAGTACTTTATGTAGAGAGGCATATTTCCTAGTCCTGTCATTCCAGCTTTTCTCATGTATTGCTTTATATTCATTAGTGTATAGTTACTCCATCTGGCAAGTATAAAAGAGCTGGTATAGTTATAAGACAAACCTGACATATACAGTAGGCTCAGGGGGCCAATAAGGTAAATGAAGACAAATGATTTGAAAGCATTGCAGCACAATAGTTTTGAAGACTTGAATGTTGAGCTCATATATTCTTCCTGAAAGGAGACACATTAGGGAGTCACACCATCTTAGAACTTCTTGGTCTTGTTACATTACATGTTACCCTATATTTTTGTTTACTTTTTGTGTGCCTGTACTCTGTCTCCTAATAACAGCACCAATTTAAGAGCATCACCTGTTTTTAAATTAATCTATACCTTTAGCAATTAGCATAGTCCCTTATGTAGAGGATGACAGTTTCAATCCAAAAACAGAATATTTCTGTTGTTGTTGAATTTAATTTCTCATTGGGATCTCCACTCCTGGGAGTAGAAAAGAAATGGCATTGGGTTTAGGCTTTCCCTTTCTTTTGCACAGGGGTTTGGGGATGGGAGGTAGGTGGCAGTGAGGTAAGACAGGGATTGTTGGGATTGACTGCACATCCACTCATGGACCACTGATATGTCATACATCAGTTTATTTCAGCCTTGGAGGAGTGAACCCATTGCTGTTAATTTTCCCTTCCTTTCCTGAACTCAGAGCCCTTTCATACTCAACCTCTTTACATGCATCAGAGTTCATTAGGTTATTCCCTTACCATGCTGGCCTGTAAGGATGTAAGGACCTCTGGAAGCTTTGTCTACCTAAATAATGGAGTTTTTTTTTTTTTTTTTAATGTTTGAGAAACACAGCTCAGTTTTTTTTTTTTTTTTTTTCTGTTCCCTAGATTTATAAATTTATCTGAGGGTTCTCACTTTGGTTCAGAAAATCTAGAAGAGCTATATTTTGTTGGACAAGGCATGAGTTGTGAGTAGTGAGAGAGTCTGGTTTCTAGTTCACCTAAAACTTTTAGATTTTTTGCTCAAGCAAGAGTTTTTCCTATTCTTCCAAATCTAAGGACAGAAGGATTAGAGGCTCATAGTGTAAGAAAATATTTTTTAAAATATAGAAAATTAGCATGAAACTTCTCTCTCCAAACATTTAAATGTATTCAATGAATAGGTGTTGTCACTGGTGATGATTAATTTCTGGCATCTTGACTACATAGCTTATAACCAAGACCTTTTGTATAAGAGGTTAAATTAATATTTTCTCTTTTTATTTTATTAAATATTGTCTCTCTTTTCTAGATACGTGATAGATGGGCATAAAAAGACTAATTGTTTTAACTTATAAACTTTTTGGATGTGCGTTGACTTACATTGAAATGTTCATTTGTCTTTCAATCACCATTTGCCCACTTCAATTTAAAGGATATTTTATCCTTTGTTACAGATATAGATTATAGTCTAATTTGGCAACTATGCAACAAGACTTGATTTCTGACTTGGACTCTGACCTTGACCATTCACCTTTTCCTTCTGGAACACAGTTTCTTCTTAAAATATGGTATTAATTGATTTTAGTAGATAATTTCTCAAGACTTACTAGAGTTCTATAATTCTAATAAAAAGTAAAGAATTTCAACTGTATAAAAATGTTAGTGATATTGATGAGGTTGTGTTGTATGTCCTGCGCTTAGTCCCTCAGTCATGTCCTACCCTTTGTGACCATGGACTATAGCCTGCCAGGCTCCGCTGTCCATGGGATTCTATAGGCAAGAACAATAAAGTGGTAGCCGGTCCCTTCTCAAGGGGATCTTCCCATCCCAGGGATCGAACCCAGGTCTCCCACATTTCAGGCAGATTCTTTACCATCTGAGACACCAGGGAAGCCCATTGATAAGGTTCATTGATCAATTTTCTTCTTTAATGATTTATAATCTTCCTAACATGTTAAGGAAAGGTGAACAAATCTGGAGACTACAACCCTTGAGAGTGAGTTTTTCTGACAGTGATACATTCTGGGGAATTAAACTTCCTGGCTATGTTTAGTTTTCTCTTTTAATCACATCTTAATTTCAAATACCATGACAATAGCATTATTTCACTTTAGTTGCTTGTGAATGAGACGTATATACATTAATAACAGATGGTAACACTATCTTAATGGTTCAAAACATTATTAAATATTTGAAGTGAGTTATTATTTTAGATACTTCAGTATTATTCTTTTGTATGTTATTTTTATAATTCTAACTACACATATAAAATCATAAAGATGGTTTCAATGTAGTTCTTGTTTAATACAATATTAAATGTGGTTTACACAAAATAAATAAATAAGATACTTTCATGTTTTGTAAAACATGAAAAACATCAACTCACCAATCTTTGAGGTGAAGACTAGTCATGAAAGCATGAGGTTTTTAGTTTGGAGATCTTCACGTTATTCTCAGCATCCTCGTTTCCTCATGTTGTTAATTACTTTGCCTCTGGAATAGGAGCCAGGTGTTCTGATTTCCTCTCTTATTTGTAAAGTATTTCATCCTGACCTTTTTCCCATTCTTTCCAATATTTAGTTTTTTCCTGTCTGAGCATTTCTGCCTGCTTTTGGAGCCTTGCTTTTATTTCTTTGTCAGATTTCTGCTAAATGGTGGCTTCATCCTTGATCCACTGCTCAACAATGTTAGCCATTCTCAAAATATGCTGTCTTTTTCCTTCAGAGCACTTATTCATAGCTTGTAATTTTTGTACCTGTAATTTTTGTACCTGTAAGTTTTGTGTGTATGTTTTACTTATTTGGTTAGTATCTGTCTTCCCACTTTGAGTGCAGTCCACTTGAAGTTAAAGATCTTGCGTTTTTTGAACTGCAATTGTTTCCCATTTCCTAGGATAGTGTCTGAGAAGTATAGTGCACACTAAATTTACAGTGAGTAAATTAAGGTGTTGGAGAAGGCAATGGCACCCCACTCCAGTACTCTTGCCTGGAAAATCCCATGGATGGAGGAGCCTGGAGACTTCACTTTCACCTTTCACTTTCATGCATTGAAGAAGGAAATGGCAACCCACTCCAGTGTTCTTGCCTGGAGAATCCCAGGGACGGGGGAGCCTAGTGGGCTCCCATCTATGGGGTCGCACAGAGTTGGACACGACTGAAGTGACTTAGCAATAGCAATAGCAATAGCAAATTAAGGTGTAACTTGATGAGTCAGGGTGTCCACTATAATCAAAGCAGTGTGTTTGGGTGTTTTACAAAAGATGTTGGAAACAGACTGTATCTGCATTCACAAATCTGATGAAAGCATTCAGGTTCATCAAAAACCTAAATATCTAAAAATCACCTTTTCTAAATAAAAGTGAAAGGTTTATTTATTAAATTTAGCTTTCTTCTTCCCACAAACAAAACCAAAGTGACAAAAACCTGTGGACCCAGTAACCACAGACACAAGTCTGCTTCTCAAGGATAATTATAAAGACCTAATATGCAAATATAAGGGATGCATAAAAAATGTAAACGTCTTTTAATATTAAATTTTGAAGTGAGTATTTAAGGAATCAGGAAGTATTCATAAGTTCTAGGATCACAGGTGTTTTCATTGTGCTTTGGGGAAATTGTTTTTCGTGTTTTGTGCCTTGCCACAATCTATTTTAATTTAAGGTATTTCCATAGGAGTGAATTAACAATTGAAATGCAAAATAGGTAACTCCCTGAGAATTTGTATAAATTCTCAGAAATTTTCCTTGAAAAACTCTGAGTCATATTCAACTACAGCTACTAACTGACTAAATAGTTTCAAAATTAGTAAAGATATGAAGAAGTGGCAGGAGGAGTCACTGGAGGCGGGGGCACATGTTACTTATTTCTAAATGTACTTGTGGTATAGTGAAAGTTTTATATTAGTAACACATCCTGGCTTGGTTTTCTTTGGCATGTAATCCACTGTGCCTAGGGGCCTCACAGTTTGCATTTTCCTTCTGCAACTTGTTCAGATTATCTTCAGGGACATTTATACTTGTTTTCTCACTCTAGTTATAGCTAATTATTTAACAGAGTTTCTGGCATCTCTTTTGCAATCTTCTGTTTATCATCCTAATTGTAAGCTTCTCTACTGTTGCATGGTTTGCAATCTTCCAGTTTTTAGGGATTCGTTCTTAATTTCATTGCTTTTAAGTAAGTGTTTTAGAATGAAATAGCTCACAGTAGTCCATTTGGAAGGGATTAAATAGCTTGTCAACTTGTTGTTGCCAATAGTGAATAAGGGGTAGAGGGACTTTACTCAGACTCATCACTCACTGAGAGCTGATCACAATAATGCTCAAGAAGGCTGTAATTTTCTTCTTTTCTAATAGCACCTAAGAAAATAAAACTCCCTTTACTTTATCCTTGTGAATTTCACTTAAGATCCCAGACCTGAAGTGTGTGTGAGTGTGTGTTGGTGGCAGGGTTCAGAGGATGGGCTTGGTGGAGTCAAGTCAAACCCCACCAGCTGTGTGCTTCCTTAAGATTACCTGTGTGGTCCAAGAACAGATTAAAGGGCATTACTAAATTTCCAATTAGGGATGAAGAATGGTGATTTTTGAACATGTTCTTTGGCCAAGAACAAAGAGATGGGATGGTCCTCACACCATATCACTGATAATTCATTTCATTCTCTGAGATATGAAAGATGAGGAGAAGGAAGCAAACACTCAGAAAGTTAAATCTCTTGAAGCTTGCCCCTATCCTTTGGGTGCTTCTAGAAAGTACTTTTTCTTACCCATAAAGACAGCCTTTTCTTCTTAAAAGAGAAATATGTACTCATTTAACATTTGAGTTTCTTAAGATTATTAGACAGAAATAAATGATAATGTTTAGACACAAATCATGAGTTAGATAGGGTCCTGCCCAATTCCAGGGGGCCCCTTATGGAGAGAAGGAATACAAAGATGAGCTGTACAACTAACAATATGTATATTCACCTGTGGGCATGCAGTACGGTAAGTCCTCTATAAATGAATCTTCAAATTGTGAGCTTTCAAAGCTATGAGCATGCCTTTGCATGTCCAATCACATGTTAGTTCATATATCTGGCATACATTGTCATGTGATTATATTTGTATAAATTCTTGTGTTTTTGTGTACTTTAACCTACAGTACTGTATAGATACTGTACAGTATCTTTAATTCAAGTCCAGGATGTCTGGAAGCAAGCATAAAAGCAGATGTGACACAGCTGGTACTGTACTGTACTTTACAAAGTACTGTAAGGTTAAAAACAGTATGAACAGCATGAAAAAGCAAAAAAAAATATGACATTGAAAGATGAACTTCCCATGTCAGAAGCTGCCTAATATGCTCTTGGAGAAAAGTGGTGAAATAGCTCCAGAAGGAATGAAGAAGCTGAGCCAAAGCAAAAACAACGCCAAGTTGTGGATGTGTCTGGTGGTAGAAGTCCAATACACCAAAGAACAATATTGCATAGGAAACTGGAATATTAAGCCCATGGTAAATCAAGGTGAATCTGAAGTGGTCAAAGAGGAAATGACAAGAGTTACATCGACATTTTAGGAATCAGTGAACTAAAATGGACCGGAATGCATGAATTTAATTCAGATGACCATTATAACCTACTATGAGCAAGAATCCCTTAGAAGAAATGTAGTAGCTCTTATAGTCAACAAAAGAGTCTGGAATGTAGTACATGGGTACAATCTCAAAAATGACAGAATGATTTCTGTATTTGTCCAAGGCAAACCATTCAATATCACAGTAATCCAAGTCTACTCCCCAACCACTAATGCCAAAGAAGCTGAAGTTGAACAGTTCTGTGAAGACCAAGACCTTCTAGAACTAACACCCCAAAAAGATGTCTTTTTCATCATAGGGGACTGGAATGCAAAGGTAGGATGTTAAGAGATACCTGGAGTAACAGGCAAGTTTGACATTGGAGTACAAAATGAAGCAAGGAAAAGGCTAACAGGGTTTTGCCAAGAGAATGCACTGGTCATAGCAAACACCCTTTTCCAACAACACAAGAGATGACTCTACATATGGACAACATTAGATGGTCAATACCAAAATCAGATTAATTATACAGAAACTCCATATAGTCGTCAAAAACAAGACTGGGAGCTGACTATGGCTCAGATCATGACATCCTTATTTCCAAATTCACACTTAAGTAAAAGAAAGTAGAGAAAACCACTAGGCTATTTAGGTATGACCTAAATAAAATCCCTTACAATTATACAGTGGACGTGGCAAATAGTTTTAAGGGATTAGATCAGATAGACAAGAGTGCCTGAAGAACTATGGACGGAGGTTCATAACATTGTATAGGAGGCAGTGATCAAAATCATCTCCATGAAAAAGAAACATAAAAAGGCAAAATGGTTGCCTGAAGAGGCCTTACAAATATCTGAGAAAAGAGAAGTGGAAGGCAAAGGAGAAAAGGAATTATATACTCATTTGTATACAGAGTTCCAAAGAATAGCAAGGAGAGATAAGAAAGGATGCCTAAGTGAACAATGCAAAGAAATAGAGGAAAACAATAGAATGGGAAAGACTAGAGATCTCTTCAAGAGAATCAGAGATACCAAGGGAACATTTCATGAAAAGATGGGCTCAATAAAAGACAGAAATAGTATGGACCTAACACAAGCAGAAGATATTAAGAAGAGGTGGCAAGAATACACAGAAGAACTATAGAAAAAAAGATCTTCACAACCCAGATAACCATGATGGTGTGATCACTCACCTAGAACCAGACATCTTGGAGTGTGAAATCAAGTGGGCCTCAGGAAGCATCACTACAAACAAAGCTAGTGGAGGTGATGGAATTTCAGTTGAGCTGTTTCAAATCCTAAAAGAAGATGCTGTGAAAGAGCTGCACTCAATATGCCAGCAAATTTGGTAAACTCAACAGTGGGCACAGGACTGGAAAAGTTCTGTTTTCATTCCAGTCCCAAAGAAAGGCAATGCCAAAGAATGTATAAACTACCACACAATTGCCCTCACTTCACATGCTAGTAAAGTAATGCTTAAAATTCTCCAAGCTAGGCTTCAACAGTACATGAACTGAAAAATTCCAGTTTTTTCAAGGTGGATTTAGAAAAGGCAGAGGAACCAGAGATCAAATTTCTAACATCCGTTGGATCATAGAAAATGCAAGAGAATTCCAGAGAAATATCTATGTCTGCTTCACTAACTACACTAAACCCTTTGACTGTGAATCACAACAAACTGTGAAAAATTCTTAGAGATAGGAATAGCAGAACACTTTACCTGTCTCCTGAGAAATCTGTATGCAAGTCAAGAAGCAACAGTTAGAAATGGACATGGAACAACTGGTTCCAAGTTGGGAAAGGAATATGTCAAGGATGGATATAGTCACCCTGTCTATTTAACTTTTTTTTTTGATATTTTAAAACATTTTAATTTTATTGAAGTATAAAGGCCTGTTTATTTAACTTTTATGCAGAGTACATCATGCAAGATGCCAGACTTGATGAAGCACAACCTGGAATCAAGATTGCCAGGATAAATGTCAATAACCTCAGGTAAAAAGATGATACCACTTTTATGGCAGAAAGTGAAGAGGAACTAAAGAACATCTTGATGAAGGTGAAAGAAGAGAGTGAAGAAGCTGGCTTAAAATTCAACATTCAAAAAACAAAGATCATGGCATTCAGTCCCATCATTGCATGGCAAATCGATGAATAAACAATGGAAACGGACAAACTTTATTTTCTTGGGCTCCAAAATCACTCGAGATGATGACTGCAGCCATGAAATTAAAAGATGCTTGCTCCTTAGAAGATAAGCTATGATAATCCTAGACAGCATATTAAAAAGCAGATAAATTACTTTGCCCACAAAAGTCCATATCAGCAAACTATGTTTTTTTTTTTTTTTTTGGCAGTAGCCATGTATGGATGTGGGATTTGGACCATAAAGAAGGGTGAGATCTGAAGAACTCATGCTTTTGAACTGTAGTGTTGGAGAAGACTCTTGAGAGCTCTTTGGACTGCAAGGAGATCCAACCAATCAATCCTAAAGGAAACCAGTCCTGAATATTCATTGGAAGGACTGATGCTGGCTGAAACTCCAGTGACTGATGCTCACTGACTCAATGGACATGAGTTTGAGCAAGCTCCAGGAGATGGTGAAGGACAAGGTAGCCTGGCGTATTGCAGTCTATGAGGGTGCAAAGAGTTGGAAACAACTGAGTGGCTGGACAACAACAACAAGAATGAAAATGTTTATTTTTTGTGTTTGTTTTTATGTATCGCTTTTGTGAAAATTGTTATGAGCCTATTATGCTATATACTATACAATATAATACTGTATAGTCAATTGTGTATGTTGAGTACCTTGGGTAACTTTGTTGGACTTACAAATAAATTGGACTTATGAATGTGCTCTTGGAGTGCAACTTGTTAATATCTAAGGGAATTACTGTATTCCACTCCTAAGACAGAACAACATTCAGCTTCACTGACAGAGATAAAATTACAGAGCCCAACATGGGATTACTTGTGTCCAACCACTCCCTCTACAGAAAGATAAACATCTATTAGCAATTTTAAAGATCTCTTTTGGAAGTCTTATATTTGTAAACATAAAAATATTCTTGTAATTATGTCTAATTGAGTTTCATTTCACAGTTAGTGTCTTTCTCCAGGCCTACATTGAATATTCTTAAAGAATATTCTTGAAAGCATCTCCAGGCCTAATTACAATATTCTGTATAGTAGAACTCCTAAAAAGTATTATTAGATATTCTCTGAACCTTATCTTCTGTAACTGAAATTTTCAGTTTTTTAGGAGTTACAGATAAGTTTTTCTATACTTCATTTTTACTACTTTGTCAGAGTCAGCCAAGTTATTACTTCTGCCAGCCTTCACCTCTTCTGCAATGTTTTTCCATCCTCTTTGGGCACTTTCATTCCTTTTGTCATCTGTGATGATGAAACTTTGGCATTCTTCCTCGCTTTCTTTTATTTATTTATTTTTTTCCTCTTGACTCTCATTAAATATGAGTACCTTAAATTTCTGACATTGGCCTTCTGTATTGACTTAGTGTTTTCCCCTTGGGTAACTGGATTTACCCCTAAGGCTTAGCTATCAGCACTGTGTTCATGCATCCCTGATGCACAAATCCAGCCCTGTCCATTTTCCTCTGCTTCAAAAAATCTCTTTGGAGTTTCTTGTCTCTCTCTCTGGCAAATGAACTTATGCCCTCTCTGTTCTACAAAATTCAGTGTAGTCAGATCCAAATCTAAGACAGCCTTACAATTCTGCGTTTCTTGTAGCTGTTTTTCACTCAAAATAGAAAGTAAACCTGTATTGCTCCACTTTATTTTCCTCATTTGTCAGGTTCTGGCAATTATATCTTCAAAATACTTCTCTTTTCCATCCTCATCTTTCATTTCTATCACCATTGCCATTCGTCAGTAGATCTGGTTCTCCAACCACTAATGCCTTTCTCCTTTAGCATTTCTCAGAGTCCTGAAAGTTCCTGTTCCTTATAAAATCTAAATGTCTTCCATTGTCAACACATCAGATGCTTAATTACATGTTTGGACATTTTAAGATATGGTCTCACCTTAATTTTTGGTGGCATTGTTATTCATAATATCTGTCCAAAGACCCTATCCTTGGCAAGTTAGGCAGAAGCATATTCACATTTGTGTGGATTAGCTTTATCTTTTGTTTTCCCATCTTATCCCTCCTTTTTCTATTCACATCTTCCTCTCCTTTATTGTTCATTTCAGTCTGTCATCACCCTGAGTCAGATCAGGCAAATGGGTAAATATCCCTTTTACCATTTTACACATAGATAGCAAAGCACTGATTAGAGTTATTATGTTAACTAGTATCACTGTTAATTTCATGGATGCTTTTTTTTCAAAACTATTGTAAAAATATTAGTTTAAGGAGTAGAAATTGTCAGGAGAATGGAAAAAAATCTCTAGAGAGATTTGGGGGCTTGGAGAAAAATGCTATTTTTGGAATTTCAGGTCATACTGAGAGCTCCTTGGACAGACAAAAGGCTAGGCTTTAGGATTTATAGGTATCTCAAAAGCTCGTAATGGTCAGCAAGAAACTCCCATAAAGATACACCAATTGACTCTAGTTAGCCTGGTGTACAATTCATTGTCTGAAGTGTTGTTTCAGCCAGAGTGTTTTGATGGTGAGCTTAGAGCAGCTGTAAGGCAAACTTTTGAAATAATGATAATGATATTCTGTGGTGGAGGAAGGCGTTGGAATGACGGGGGAGAGCCACTTAGGACTGAAGTCAATGCCTAGTTTTTTAGAAATGTTCTGGTCCTCAGAGACTAGGCTTAGGTAACTGAAGTTCTGACATTTATTCAGATACATAAAGGTTCCAAGGCAACAAGAGGGTTCCATATTTATTGATTTAGATATTTTTTCTTCCACTGAACACATTTGCTAATAGAATTTTGTTAGCTAATGTGTGAATTCTATTGAAAATTGAGATATGTTACTTCAAATAAGACATATATTAGAAACTGGCCCAGTAGCCAAACAGCTCTAATCCTGCCCAACCTTAAAATATCATGGAAGAGAGTTTGGAACATTGTTTGTGATCTAGGGTATTTTCATCAGTTGCATCAAATAAGGAAATTCTCTTTTGTACATCTAGGGTCTGTGCAGCCCTGACTGGAATGCTTATATTTAGTTTATCACATTTAATTCAGGGGGCACAAATTCTATTTCTTTAACGTCCAACAAATTATGCCTTATATATTTTTGATTATTTATTTCTTTAAGCTAATAGCCCATTTCAATAATAAAGGAAATTTTCTAAGTTTCTCTCTTTTATTATTTTAAGGCATACTGCTTTCAGATGTGGTGATTTCTTTCCATTATATTATTTCTAAGATTTCCAGTTTGCATGTTAAGGTGTCAGGACTTTTAGTACTAGTTTTTTTTTTGTTTTTGTTTTTTTTTTCCTCCATTAAAAATAGATTTGATAAGTATAAATTATTTGGCCTAGGAAACACTCTTAATTCAGGGGACATATCTCTAATGGAATGAAAATAATACTACCTTCTTGTATAAAGCCTGGCAGAGTGGACACCCAATAAATATTTGTTGAGCAGGTATTTCATGAGTATGTCAGAAGGTATATATGTCAGGAGGAATATATTGTGGGACAGAATGGTGCATACTTTAGGATATGTTTTGTTTAACATATCAAGATTTTAAAAGAAAATACACTTGAAATGCAGTTTTTTCTATACCCTATTTTATTTAGACCTTTTTGTCCTGAAAAAAATAATTTATCATTTCCCTCTATAAAGGATGCATTAAGTCCCCTACATATGAAACTTCAAGTTTTGAAATTTCAAAGATGTGACTGTGTGTTTGCATGTCTAATCACATTTAGTTCACATGTCTGGTGTATTGATTGTCCAAATTAATAGTATTATAAGTAGTATGCAATAAATTATTTTACTTAGATGTATGAATCTTACTAAGTTTATAGTGAGATTACATCCTAATAAACCCATTGTAAGTTGAAAATATAGTAATTCAAAACTGCATTGAATACACCTAATCTATGAAACATCACAATTTCGCCTAACCCACTTTAAACATGCTCAGAATATTTACATTGGTGGAGCAAATCATGTATTGAAAAGCCTGATTTATAAAAAGGTGTTGAATTTCTCATGTAATTAATTGAATATCATGCTGAAAGTTAAAACAAACAAACAAACAACAACAAAAAAAAAAAAAAAAAAACAGAAGAGAACTGTTGGCTGGATCTCAAATGCTTATAAGTATATCAGTTGCTTAGCCTCATGATCCTGTGTTTCACTGGGAGCTGAACGGCCCAGCATCACTAGATATAGAACTATATATCACCAGTCCAAGAAAAGATCAAAGTTTCAAACTCTAAAAGTGAAGTTTCTACTGAATGTGTGTAGTTGTCTTGCCATCATAAAGCTGAACCATCTGTAAGTAAGTCAGGGACCATCTGTAAGTGCAAATCTACTACATTAGATCTTTCCTGAAACAGACTTCCTCTTCCTCTATCTCTGCAATCTGTTTATCCTAGTGATTAAGAACTTCATTTATAGTGTTGAATTATAAATCAGAATGGAAAAGCTGTAACTAATCTTTCACAAATTCTTAGGCATTTAAAAATGATTATGTGCTTTATCATCAACATAGTTTGTGTTCTTTGATCTTTCATCATAGTGTCAGGGTTACTAATTTTTTTTAATTGTAAAAATTAGGATAAATAAACAGTGGTAATACTACAGATAATCATATTAAAAAATGTCTACTCATGATGAACACATGTAAAGGTAAAATATTAGTGACATATTTGTAACTGAAGTTATTTAGGTCTATAGTCTCTATCCTTGCTTGAAAATACATACATTTCTAGAAGTTAAATAGAAATAGATTTTAAAGATAATTTTTCATGATCTTTCCTTCATGGACATCTTTTCCTTCATGAAAATTTGAAATATTGAGCATAAAATCAATTCTTAGCTTTCATTAAGATGAAATGTGAATACTTTTCAAATTATTTTCATTATTTGACAGCATTCAAAGCGGGAGACCTGGATTCGATTCCTGGGTTGGGAAGATCCCCTGGAGAAGGGAACGGCTACCAGCTCCAGTATTCTGGCCGGGAGAATTCCATGGACTATATAGTCCACGGGGCTGCAAAGAGTCACACACAACTGAGCGACTTTCACTTTCACTTTCCTCTTTGAATTACATTAAATATTTGTTAACACATTTTACCTTTGAATCACATAATTAGAGATTCACATTTATAAATTAGCAAAAGTTAGGCAGATAAATAAGAATATATACATGGTGAGGGAAAGTTTTTGAGTTCTTAACTTCTTCTGAAGCAGTCTTTTTCTTTTACCTCATCATGATTCTAATTTGATGACATTACAATAGTTTAAGGGCTTCCCTGGTGGCTCAGACACTGAAGCATCTGCCTACAATGCCTCAGACCTGGGTTCGATCCCTGGGTTGAGAAGATCCCCTGGAGAAGGAAACGCAATCCACTCCAGTACTCTTGCCTGGAAAATTTCATGGACAGAGGAGCCTGGTAGGCTACAGTCCATGGGATTGAAAAGAGCTGGACATGACTGAGCAACTTCACGAGAGTTTAAAGTGAAAAGGTTTTGCTTTTGAACTTCAGCAGTGATTACTAATGTAAGTGGCTGACTTTTAAAAAGCAGTAAGTTAATAAATATAAAAAATTTATGTTACATTTTTTTGTAATTCTGTGTCTTTTTTTTTTTTTTTAATTGATGAAACTTCAAATAATGTAAGAAACAATAGGTAGGTCTCCTTGATTATTATGTAGAGACATCATTGTTCATCCATCTGTCAAACTTGTACTGAGTGACTGGCCAACCCCAAGGACAAGTGATGTTGCCAAGAATGCCTCTGATTTGAAAGTATATTTGTTAGTGGGGAGTGCTTCCCTGGTGGCTTAGATGGTAAAGAATCTGGCTGCAATGCAGGAGACCTGGATTCAATCCCTGGGTTCAGCTGAGAAAATCTGGAGAAAGGAATGGCTAACCACTCCACTATTCTTGCCTGGTGAATTCCATGGACAGAGGCTACAGTCTTTGTGATTGTAAACAGTTGGACATTTTCACTTTGTTAGTGGGGAAAACAAATATTCAGATAAATAGATCCAATTCAGGTGTGTGAATGCTGTTATAGAGGCATGAATGATGTTCTTCAAGACACAAAGAAAGAAAGATGCATGTGTGTGTGTGTGTGTGTGTGTGCTGAAGGGTTTCAAACTAATTTCAGAAAGGCAGAACAAGGGAAGACGTAAGAGAATTCCATGAAGGCATAGACTTACTAGGAAACAGCAGGTCATTTGTTATGGCAGAAGTATACACTCTGATGGTACATGAGGCTAGAAAGGCTGAGATTATAGCATAAAGAGCTTAGTAATTTGATTTTTATGTTTATGGTGATGATAAACCACTGAGGTATGAAATGTATGGTAATGTATAATCAGATTTTTGAAAGGATAGAGGATGTAGTTGTGGGCTGTGATTAGAGTCATGAAGACTTGTAATCTGAAAATCTGATCAAATGTGGGGTAAGGGAGGTGGATGACCAAAACTGACTCTATTATTGCTTAAATCAGAGGAATGACAGCTTGAACAAGAAAGTTTGTTACTTTTAATCACTCTCCAAAGCTTACTAACTTCCCTTCTGCAACCCCTTGCTTCCTTCCATGTACACAAAACTGCCTACGTCAACAAAACACATTTGCAAATCTAGTCCTACTTTAAAAAATCTGTTTCATAATGGTTCTAAAATCCCAGGTAATGACCAATGTCTTTCTTATTCATTTAGAAAACCTCCAAAATTGCAGACATCTAAAACCGTTTGTAAAACCACCAAATATCAAGCTACATAGGAAAATCTTTCCTCAGCCCATGACCATGAGAGAGTCCACGAGTGGAAGTTCCCAGACCTCCTTGGGCTGTTATCAAACCCACAAGTGGGTGTCATTTACTGTACCTTCATAGTTAAGGTTCCAGTGCAGCAAAAGCCCCAGTTAATATTATTTGTTTTCCATAAATAAGCATTGATATACATACAACCACAAAAAAATATATATAGTAAACAAATGAGGATATCAACTTATTTAAGATAAATTGAAACAGAATTTGTTTTTTAAAAAAGAGACACATGAAGCCAATCATAGCGGCACTATTTACTAAGAAGATGTGCTACATATATACAATGGAATACTACTTGCCCAAAAAAAGAACAAATCTGAGTCCGTTCTAGTGAGGTGGATGAAACTAAAGCTTGTTATATGAAGCGAAGTAAGGTAGGTAGAAAGATAAAAACAAATATAGAATATTAACCTATGTATATGGAATCTAGAAAAAATTGTACCGTAAACCTATTTGCAGGGGAGAAATGGAGACTGGAGAAGAAACTGGCAATCCACTCCAGTTTTCTTGCCGGGAGAATTCCATAGACAGAGGAGCCTGGCAGGCTACAGTCCTTGGGGTCTCAAAGTGTCATACATGACTAAATGGCTAACATTACTACTACTATGGAATCTAGCAAAATGGTACTGATGAACCTATTTGCAAGGGAGGAATGGAGACACAGATGTAGAGAATGGTCTTGGGTACACAGTAGGGGAAGGAAAGAGTGGGACAAATGGAGAAAGTATTATCGACATACTACCATGTGTAAAATAGATAACTGATAAGAAGCTACTGTATAACACAGGGAGCCCAGCCTGGCACTCTGTGATGACCTAGAGGTGTGGGACCTGGGACTGCAGGGGGTGATATATTTATCAGTTCAGGTCAGTTGCTCAGTCTTGTCTGACTCTTTGAGACCCCATGGACTGCAGGATACCAGGCTTTCCTGTTCATCACCAATACCCGGAGCCTGCACAAAATGATGTACATCGAGTCAGTGATGCCATCCAATCATCTCATCCTAGTTGTCCCCTTCTGTTCCTCCCTTCAATCTTTCCCAGCATCAGGGTCTTTTTCAATGAGTCAGTTCTTTCCATCAGGTGGCCAAAGTATTGGAGTTTCAGCTTCAGCATCAGTCCTTCCAATGAATATTCAGGACTGATTTCCTTTAGGATGGACTGGTTGTATCTCCTTGCAGTCCAGTTCAGTTCAGTTCAGTTGCTCAGTCGTGTCCAACTCTTTGCGACTTCATGAATCGCAGCACGCCAGGCCTCCCTGTCCATCACCATCTCCCGGAGTTCACTCAGACTCATGTCCATCGAGTCCGTGATGCCATCCAGCCATCTCATCCTCGGTTGTCCCTTTCTCCTCCTGCCCCCAATCCCTCCCAGCATCAGAGTCTTTTCCAATAAGTCAACTCTTCTCATGAGGTGGCCAAAATACTGGAGTTTCAACTTCAGCATCATTCCTTCCAAAGAAATCCCAGGGTTGATCTCCTTCAGAATGGACTGGTTGGATCTCCTTGCAGTCCAAGGGACTCTCAAGAGTCTTCTCCAACACAACAGTTCAAAAGCATCAATTCCTCAGCACTCAGCTTTCTTTATAGTCCAATTCTCATTCCATACATGACTACTGGAAAAACCATAGCCTTGACTAGATGGAGTTTTGTTGGAAAAGTAATGTCTCTGCTTTTTGCTATGCTGTCTAGGTTGATCATAGATTTTTTTCCAAAGAGCAAGCACCTTTTAATTTTAGGGCTGCAGTCACCATCTGCAATGATTTTGGAGCCCAAGAAAATGAAGTCTGTCACTGTGTCCATTGTTTCCTCATCTATTTCCCATGAAGTGATGGGACCAGATGCCATGATCTTAGTTTTCTGAATGTTGAGTTTTAAGCCAGGTTTTTCACTCCCTTCTTTCACTTTCATCAAGAGGCTATTTAGTTCTTCTTTGCTTTCTTCCATAAGGGTGGTGTCATCTGTGTATCCGAGGTTATTGATATTTCTTCTGGCAATCTCCATTCCAGCTTGTGATTCATCTGGCCCACTATTTTGCCTGATGTACCCTGCCTATAAGGTAAATAAGCACAGTGAAAATATACAACCTTGACAAACTCCTTTCCTAATTTGGAACCAGTCTTTTGTTCCATGTCCAGTTCTAACTGTTGCTTCTTGACCTGCATACAGATTTATCAGGAGGCAGGTCAGGTGGGCTGATATTTCCATTTCTTTAAGAATTTTCCACAGTTTGTTGTGATCCACACAAAGGCTTTGGCATAGTCAATGAAGCAGAAGTAGATGTTTTTCTGGAACTCTCTAGCTTTTTCAATGATCCAACAGGTATTGGCAATTTGATATATGTATAATTTGGATGATTTATATGATTGTACAGAAGAAAGCAACACAACATTGTAAAACAATTTCCCTCCAATTAAAAACATTTTAAAAAGAACAGTAAACATAACAAAACAAAACAAAAATAAAAACAGTATAGCAAAAGCAAAAAATAAACAGAGAAATAAACCCAAAATCCATAAAGTATTTTATCTGGAACATTCCAAGTCTCAAGGATTCAAGATTTAAATACTTTTTGCCTAACTAATTCTAGAATCACAATGAAACAATTTGAACAGTCAAGGAATGAGACAGAATTTGAAGTAATATGAAGTGATAGCATTAGTTCACGTTTTTTTTTTTCTTTCCATTGATTGAGAGCTAAATTGGTATTCTCTTCAACCAAAGGCAATTACAAATGTTAAATGATTACTGAGAATTTGATGGTGGAAACTCCTCGCATTTATTTTGAGTCATTCCCAAACATTTCAAAAGGGCTAGAATAGAGCAGTTCTCTAGAAATGTGATAAGAGATGAAACTTTCACTGTCACTCACATAATAATGTAACTGTGATTACTTATGTATTCATGATTGTTGGATGGGAGGGGAATCTTTTGTATTTCTTATCATTTATGACATTTCATGGAGCTTGGTGACTTTCTCTCTCTCTCTTATTTATTTATTTATTTTTTCCTCAAATTTTTTTTATTATCATTAGTTGCTCTCTTTTTTATCTTCACTCACAATTAATTTTCATTAATAGTACTTTCACACCTAAAAATTGTCATTCTCTTTATTTCCTTTTTAAATTTCTTGCTCATGTAACCACCCCTATTGTCATACTGAATCCTGAGCTAGTCTGAACTCCACCCTTGGGAGAAGCTCCTCTGTGACCCACAGGGCTGGGTCACTGAGAGCCCCTGGCAACATTTACTTTCCTTTTCCACTTCATTTCTTGGCATTAATTTCAATAAATTTGCTTTTTTCCAATCCCTACTGAAAAACTCCAATTCATTTTAAAACAACAATTTGAACTTTAGTCTATTTTAAAGTATTCTAAGTAGTTCTGGCTTTTAGGTTAAGCCTTTTTATATCTGTCTTTCTTTATCCTTTGTATAATGACAATGAGTGCTCCTAAAGTTTGTGAAAAGTCAGACCTCAACACTGAGTGGCTTATCTTTTGGATTTGCAACCCAGGATTTCAAACCATATGGATCATGGATTTAATCTTTGCCTGTGACATTTCTCTTTCCTTCCTACTACACCCATAAAACATTTCTCATTTAGATATTGATAAACTTTCCATAGCAGTATTAGTTAAAACTGTATCTTTTTTTTTTTTTTCTGGACCAGTTTATATTAATGGCTGTAGAATTCATTTTAGAATTGCAGCTTCTCTGAGAGATTCACTGTGATCTGAGTTTAGTAACACATTTCTAAGAACTTGTTTCCATATGCAAAATCTTACATAATGCAGTTAGAAAGGAACTATTCTCAAGTGACCTTCTAGAATTCTTATGAAGACAAAATACTAATTTAAATTTCATGTGGTGCCAGCACCCCTGCTGTCACAATAATAATAAAAAAGATATTTTTACTTTGCATATCGTAAAATGAGAGAGACTGTGAAGATCTCAAAGTTTGAATAAAAGATAACTGCTTATTTAAGTCCTTTGAAGGCAGAACAGAACATAACCAGAAAGAATGATGCAGTCTCAAACACAACAGATTTGACTGATTCTAAGGAATGCTTTGGACTGTATTCTCTTAAATGAAATGCCCAGTGATATGCCTGTTGCTCTGAAACTAAAGGCTCTATTATAACATGATTACTCTGTCTTAAACTGTGCTGTCATTTAACTTATCCAGGAAGCTGTCTTTTGGAGTGAAGTGCAAGGAACCTCATAGTAAAAATGATGACAGGTAGTCCTTAACTACTTGCCCTTAAAATGAGTTCATTTGCCATGAAGACGGGTTGTTTTTCCCTTGTTTCCATTCCCATGAAATCTTTGTCATATACTTGACTACTGATGGCAGCAACTCTGTAGAATGCTTGACCTGAATGATGTGATAAATGACATTTAGTGGAGACTTCCACATTTTGCATTTTATACAATGTAATTTTATACACATCTATGATATAACATATTTTATAGCAATATAATATGTACATATAAAAATAATACATAAAATCATCTAAGATATATTCCAAGACTCTTCAAGGAGGGATTAAGATTCACAATACCAAGGAATTGTATAAATTTCTTGTGTACCTCTAGAGGTTTGTTATGCTTTATTAAAAAATAATTGTTATTATTAGAAAATAGTTGGAATGAGTGATCTAATAATTATAAATTAATTAGCACTACACATTGCTAAAACATATGAACACATTTATAGGTAGTAGCTAGTTTCAAGGATCTTGAGGGATTGATAAAGTTAAAAAAAATAATATAGTTCACTGTATAGTAAAAGTCATATTGCCAGGGAAGCATTTTACTTAAAAAAAAATATATGATGCTGTATACTAATTTCCTATGTAAGATTACCAGATAAAATTCAGAAGGAGCTGTTAAGTTTAAATTTAATATAAATAATGAATATCTTTTTGTATGTATGCACGTAATATTTGACACACATACTAAATAAAAAAAAAATATATTCCATATTGGTCTGAAATTCAAATGTAACCTGGTGTTCTGTATTTATATTTCCTAAATCTGGCAACCTAATCCCTGTGCATGTTTATTCATTAACTCTGATAACTTAGTATCATTATCTCTTATACCTAATTAGAAATTACCTCTGATACTGTGTTAGAAAGTGACTTGACTGAGAGCTGTGTTTCCTAACATACTAGCCACAACAGTCACATTGTGAAACATTTCCAAATCACATTTTATTTACACAAAACATGGTACGTATGGAACTATAAGAGGTGGTGACCAAAACAATCCCTAAGAAAAATTAATCCAAGAAGGCAAAGTGGTTGTCTGAGAAAGCTTTACAAATAGCTGAGAAAAGAAGAGAAGTGAAAGGCAACTGAGAAAGGGAAATATATACCCACTTGAATGCAGAGTCATAGAGACTAGCAAGGAGAGATAAGAAATCCTTCTTCAATGAAAAATGCAAAGAAATAGAGAAAAACAATAGAATGGGAAAAACTAAAGATCTCTTCAAGAAAATTAGAGAGTCAGGGTGACATTTCATGCAAAGATGGGCACAATAGATGAGAAAAACAGCAAGGACCTAACAGAAGCAGGAAATATCAAGAAGTGGCAAGAATACACAAAAGAACTATACAAAAATTTCTGAAAGACCCAGATAACCACAATGGTGTGGCCACTCACCTAGAGCCAGACATCCTGTAGTGTGAAGTCAAATGAGCCTTAGGAGGCATTATGACGAACAAAACCAGTGGAGGTATGGAATTCCAGCTAACAATTTCAAATCCTAAAAGATGATGCTGTGAAAGTGATGCACTTAATATGCCAGCAAATCTGAAAGATTCAGCAGTGGCCACAGGACTGGAAAAAGTCAGTTTTTATTTCAATCTTAAAGAAAGGTAATGCCAAAGAATTCAAATTACTGTACAATTGAATTCATTTAACCTGTTAGCAAGATTTTGCTCAATATCCTCCAAACGAGGCTTCAGCAGTATGTGAATAGAGAATTTTGAAATGTACAAGCTGGATTTAGAAAAGGCAGAGGAACCAGAGATAAAATTGCCAAAATATGCTGGATCATAGAAAAAACAAGGGAATTAAAAAAAAAAAATCTACTTCTGCTTCATGGACTATGCTAAAGTCTTTAACTGTGTGTATCCCAACAAACTGTGGAAAATTCTTAAAGAGATGGGAATGCTAGACCACCTTACCTGTCTCCTGAGAAATCTGTATGTGGGTCAAGAAGCAATAGTTAGAACCAGACGTAGAAAAACAGATGGGTTCCAAATTGGAAAAAGAGAATGTCAAGGTTGTATATTGTCACCCTGATCTTTTAACTTATATACAAGTACATTATGCAAAAATGCCAGGCTGGATAAATCATAAGCTGGACTCAAGATAGCCTGGAGAAATATCAACAACCTCATATATGCAGATGATATCCGTTTAATGGCAGAAAGCAAGGAGGAACAAGAGTCTCTTGATAAAGGAAAAAGAGGAGAGTGAAAAACCTGGCTTAAAATCAACATTCAAAAAACTGAGATCATGACATCCAGTCCCCTCACTTCATGCCAAATAGATGGGGGGAAAGTGGAAACTGTGACAAATTTTATTTTCTTGGGCTCCAAAATCACTGTGGATTTTGACCTCAGCTAAGAAATTAAAAGATGCTTGCTCCTTGGAAGAAAGTTTGACTAACCTAGTCAGCATATTAAAAGCAGAGACATTACTTTGCTGACAAAGATCCATCTAGTCAAAGCTATGATTTTTCCAGTAGTCATGTATGGATGTGAGAGCTGGACTATAAAGAAAGCTGAGTGCCGAAGAATTTATGCTTTCAAACTGTGGTGTTTGAGAAGACTCTTGAGAGTCCCTTGGACAGCATCCTAAAGGACATCAGTCTTGAATATTCATTGGAAGGACTGATGCTGAATCTGAGGCTCCAATATTTTTGCCACCTGATGTGAAGAACTGACTATTTTGAAAAGTCCCTGATGCTTGGAAAGATTGAGGGCAGGAGAAGAAGGGAGTTACAGAGGATGAGATGGTTGGATGACATCACTTACTCAATAGACCTGAGTTTCAGCGAAGTCAGTGAGAGTGAAGGACAGAGAAGCTTGGTGTGCTGCAGTTCATGGGATCACAGAGAGTCAGAGGTTTCAGTGACTGAACAGCAGCAACGTGGAACTACATGCCATTCTCAAGCAAAGGAATTTGGTTTAACTTCTTTTAGTATGTCAATCTCTTTATTGACTATAGGCAGACTTTGTCTTAATGGTCAGTTCCTTTCCTTGTGTGTAATCAATGAATCCAGAGTTTGACCACAACCTACTTAAGTGTGATAACCATGTTGCACATTGCTATTTGCGAGAATAATGTTACAAAGATTATGAGGAAATCCAACATTCAAAATGGGAGTGCAGACCAAATCAATAATCACAAATACTTATTTATACATATTGCAAAAGGTTTTTATACTTGTATTTTCCAGATATTCAATGTTTGAATTTTATTATATTTCAGCTGTTTGCTAAACATAGGCATTAAACCATTAAGGTGAACAAATTCACAAGTGTGAACTCACAAAGGCATGTATTTTCTTTTCACTTTGTGGGATAAATATTTATTTTTTAATATCAATGTGTGGAGACCTCTTCTCAAAATTAGCCTTCCTTAAAAGTAAATGTGGTTTTGGTAACAAATTTTTCCCCTAAGAGAATCAAGGAAGAAATTTGATGTGTTATTTCAAAGAGATGAGGCAAAAATTTAAATTTTGTCAGGTAACAGAGACAGAGAGAGAATGAAAGTTCACTTGTATTTGAAACAAAAATGAGCTGTCATGCAAAAGATATGATGGCACATCTTGAAAGACCCTGTCTCTGTCCGTGGCAGCTTTTCCTTTTAACTCTGTGGTTCTCCACAGAAAACATTTGAAAATAATTGTTAAACAACAAGTCCTATCAGGTTTCTTAGTTTGTTAATTTAGATAAACCCAGAGGAGGAAATGGCCACCCACTCCAGTATTCTTGCCTGGGAAATCCCACGGACAGAGGAGCCTGGTAGACTGCAGTCCATGGGGTTGTAAAGAGTCGAACATTAATTGAGCAAGAGCATGGAATTTAGATAAAATGTTTTGTGTTAGTATTTTTTCTTCATTCCTGATATTATTTATTAATCATGTAAACTTGCAGTAAGCAAGCCTTTAGGAATAACAAGTGAAAACAAAGTTATACTTTAAGGCTAAAACTTAAACAAATTATATGTATCTTATTTCTGTTTTCAGTAAAATACTTCAACATATATAGAACAACTGAGATAATGTAAAATACTCAGGTTAAAAGATTGACTTATATTAAAAACTAAGAGTGATGGTTGTTTTTTTTTTTTTTTCTTTTATTATTCACATGATGAACTTTCAAATGCAAGTTTCATAAAAATCACACTGCTAGAGTTTATGTAAAACTTCTCTTTATCTTTTTAGGAGTTGAACCTAAGTAGGCTGCTATGCTGAATACTCGGGGATAAAGTTCCATAGCTGTTTTGTTGATGTGATTTTAGTTTATGAAATATTTTCTTATTCTTCCTATCAGTTAAATTCAGATTTTTATATTCATATTGTCATTGTTTTACTTAAATGATTACTTCTACCTAGGAATGCTGAGCAGGATGACATGAGACCAAAACAGCCTAACGTGCTACTTTATATCAGAAATTATGTTGGGAGAGTGTTTAAATTTTCACTTTTATAATCTATGGCTTCAGTTTGACCTCTTAGAAACAAAAAGTGCCAGTGAAGATGACACAGTTACTAGGATATTCAATTTAAAAAATAAAGTAGTGCTCACTTCAGCAGCACGTATACTAGAAAAATAAAGTAAAATCGCTTGATTGGTAAATAGTAGTTCCATTTTTAAGCTCTTTTTTGTTGTTGTTGTTATAATGAAATAATAGCTCCTAGTGACATATATTATTCATATCTTTGTTCTGACTCTCTCACAAAAAAATTTTAAAATTTTAATCATAGATATTTTCTTGTTCAGCAGGGTCAGGTAATTTTTTTTTGGTATAGATAATATTTTGTAATTACACCAACAGTACTAAAATCACTTTTGTAAAATGAACACTGGCTGAAGAGATAGCAGTTGATTTTATCTATAATTATGTGATCAGTTCATGAAGGAGAAACAAAATCAGCCACTGTTTTAGCTAAGGCCTTTGAAAGAAGCTTCATTTTTTGTAAGTTAACAACCTAAACATTTTTGGATTACTTTGTATCTATTTTTCCCATTTTGTATTTGGAAATGATGTACAAAATGTATATATATTGTTAGACTACTTGTACTTCCCATTGTATACTGAGGAAGGAAAATGGTTGTGATGGTAATATCTTTGTGATTTTAATCCAGTTGCCTTATCAAATAGAAGGTAGCTACTGGAGTCAAGCAGGCATCTATGTGGAAGTAAACCTATCCTGGAAATCAGAGAGTGGGATCAGTATGATCATGGTTTCATGTTTTCCCAAGAGTGTGGAAGCTGTTTAAAACTATTTAAAATGTTTTTGGTTTTTTGTTTTTTTTTTTAAGAAAAAAATCTGAAATGAATTTTTCAGCTCTTCCAAGGTGAGTTTCTTGTTTCAAGTTAGGTAGCAATGAATACTCAAAACCTTGCTTGCCCAGTTGCTGTGATATGTCATAAAAGTATGGGTGTCCAGAAACACTATAAGACACCCTATTTCCTGTAAGATTTTTCTACTCCAGTGAATTGAGCTAGACTATTTATCTTTCTTCTTCTTTAGCTTAAGGACTAAAGTAAAAGCAAACTGAATGACCTCTTAAATATCTTTCCATTTGGTCTACACTCACATTTACATCAGAATTCTAGAATGAATTTTCAAAAGTGTTTTGTCTTATCTCACACACGAATTAGTGTTGTTGTTGTTGTTGTTTTCTTTTTTTTTTTTCATCTGTGAGGTGATTTGAATATCTATGCATTCAAAATCTTATGATCTCTTTCCTCCTTTTCAGTATCTTCAATTTCTAATTCATTGCTAAGTCTCTTCAATAAAGTTGTTTTTAGTTTTAATTGTTGAACCCAGTTTTTTTTTTAAGTCATTCTCTAACTTAATTTCAAGTTGAGCTTGACCTTTAATAATTCTGTTTGAACCAGAAGTAATTTATGAATCTTCTGTTTACAATAAAATCATTCCTTGCTGAGGAAAATAATGAACATGCCTGCATGTTCAGTTGTGTCTGACTCTCTGTGACCCCATGGACTGTAGCTCACCAGGCTCCTCTGTCCGTGAGATTTTCCAGGCAAGAATACTGGAGAAGGTTCCCATTTCCTCCTCCAGGGCAGAAGGTGGATTCCTTACCACTGAGCCACCTGAGAAGCCCCTGAGAAACATAATATTCTAGACTACATAAGAATTCAAAATCTTCCTCATTTTTAAAACTCTCTGTTCCTTTGGTTGCTGTGACATGCCTTGACTTTACTATCCTCCATACACACTTCTGCCTGAAATTTCTCCTGTCTTCTACTGGCTTGATCTTCTACTTGGCAATGTCTTTTAATGTCTCTGTTGGTAGGTCTGGATTCCATCCTGTCTTTTTCTTACTATATATTAAAAAATCTTTATGAGTAATCTGACTGCCTATGAAGTTTTCAGTGAGTGCACGTATGTATACTGTGGGTTCCCAAGACTGTCTAATCTGCTGGCACTGCTGGAAACAATGCTTTTACTCCTCTGAGACTCATCTCTTCTTTCTGTGTTCTGTCTCTTAGGACATACCACCGTCTCTCCTCATTTCTCAAACATTTTCCTTGAGGGCAAACATGGAAACAAGATCAACTTTGTGAAGGAAAAAAAAAAAAGAAAGAAAGAAATGAGGAATTTCCTCTTAGGTGGTGTAGACATGGTTTGAAGATGGTAGGGAAGGCACATTTGGTATTGAGGAAAGGAAAGCATGACATACTGAATGTAGAGTGGGTAAATGAAATTAATAAATAAAAGAAGTAGGCTTCTGGGAAAATATTGACTATTTTTTTTTCAACAGAAGAATAGAAAGATCAATGGAATCACATAGAAAAAGTAGCAATTCACCCAATTAAAGAAGCTAAAATATCATAAGGTTGGCATTTCAAATTAATGGAAAAAAATGAATTATTCAGAAAAAGATGTTGAAACAATTGGCTAACCATTTGGAAATAGAATAAAATTGGTTCATTCCCTGTGACATAAATCAAAATAAACTCCCAGATGGATCATAGATTTACATTCAAATATTGAAACTGTTTATTACACTTGTTAAATTGGCCCAGAAAATAGAAGGCTGGATTTTATTTATTTATTTATTTATTTATTTATTACAAATTTAGGTACATTTTAGGAACAGGTATGAGGCCCTCCCTTTAAGATATAAATTCAGACTTCTGGTTTACATTTCAAATTTATTAAAATTTATCTTTTCTAATATGATTAGCCCCATTATACTAAGTGATTAGTGAGGAAGCCAATGGATAAAACTGGAACAAATATTTCTATTTTCCTATTCCTTATCTCATGCTATGAGATATTGGTTATGAAGCCAATATGAGATACTAGCTATGAAGATATTGACTGTAATTTTGTACTCCTGAAAATTTCCCAGGTTTTTTAGAACAAAATTGATGATTACTAAGAGAATCATTGAGCTATTATACAATACTTCGGGGAATAAAGGGAGGGCTTAATGGGATGTCTTCTAAAAGCTTTTATGAAAGTGAAAGTGAAGTCATGTCTGACTCTTTCCATGGGATTTTCCAGGCAAGAATACTGGAGTGTGTTGCCATTTCCTTCTCCAGGGAATCTTCCCAACCCAGGGATTGAAACCAGGTCTCCCTCATTATAGGCAGAGGCTTTACTGTCTGAGCCACCAGGGAAGTCCTAAAAGCTTTTACATCTCAGGACAATATGAAAGAAAGTGTTTTTCTTATAATCAACCTGAATACTCAAGGGCACCTGGATTCAGATGTTTCCGAATGTCCTAATTACAATATATTTTTATCTCTATTATGGCATATAATCTTTGGGAGCATAAGCATAATTTATTGTGGTGCAAAGATACATAATGACACAGAGTAGTGAGATTACTTCAAATATTCAAGCAGAAGCCTGATTTTGTCATGATAGTTTTTAATCTGTTCAGTTCATTCATGCTACACATAAGTATTGAATAACTAGCTACTACATGATTTTCTTCTTAAGGGCTAGGTGTTGTCGTTTAGTTGCTAAGTGGTGCCTGACTCTTTTGTGACCCCATGGACTGTAGCCCACCAGGCTCCTTTATTCATGGTATTTCCCAGGCAACAATACTGGAGCATGTTGCCATTCTCTTCTGCAGCAAATCTTCCTGACCCAGGGATTAAACCTGTGTTTCCTGCATTGGCAGCAGGTTCTTTACCACTGAGCCATTAGGGATGCCCAAGGTCTGGTACAAGTCATAATACTATTCCTCCAAGAGCTTCAATTAAAAGTCAAGATTATGTAGCATAGCAAGTACTCAAATAGGGATTAAAGATGTTGCAAGATCACTAATCCAGGACTGGTGAATTAAAGAAGGCTTACCTGAGGAGGTGATGCCAAAGTTCAGTCATGAATGATGGTTATGGTTGTCAGCCGAAACATGAAGGTAGGTGAAGTGGGTAGGAAACACATCATCAAGCAGAAGAAAAATATGTTTACAGGACGAGTATAGAGTATTTAGAGGAACTCAGAGGGATTCAGTAGGTTGGACTAGAATATGCCATGCTGAAGAGAAAATGGCAACCGACTCCAGTATTCCAGCCTGGAGAATCCCATGGACAAAAGGGATCTGGTGGGCTACAGTCCATAGGGTCTCAAAATGCCAGACACAAGTCTATGACTAAGCACACATGGATGCAATGCTGAGAGGTGACCAGAGAGGAGATTAAGACACCTGGATTATACATAATGTTAAACTTATCACTGTAGCATAAGGGCACCATTAAATACTGCTATATAGCCCTCTCCTGTCAGGGTGTGCAGGATGTGCCACCTGGGTTGCCTGTCACATATGGTGGGCTTTAGGGTACCTGGTTGGTTCATATTCTTCTAAGAGATGATTTGAACTAATCGCAAATGCCCCACCCTTCGGTAAGTCTCAGTGACATCCATACATTAGATCTCTCTGGCTTCCAGTTACTGGAAGATTATCATCCCATCACCAGTTGCACATCTTTCATCTGGCCCAGTGTCTCCTATTTTCTTTCCTCCTTCACCTATTCACTCTGCCCCTTGGGCCTCCTAGCTTCTAAACTCTCATAAATTACTGTGTTGCATGAACTAAATTTCATTTACATAGAGTTTGTTTCTTTTCCCTCATATCAGATATCTCATGAAAGATATATAAAGATGTATATGTGTGTGTGTGTGTGTGTGTGTGTATATATATATATCCTTGCTGCCAATCACCATGTTTAAATCATTTGTAATCTTTTCTTTTTTAATCCCTGGCATCATCAGCACTAAGACCACCTGGGTGTACTACTGTGCTCACTAATATTTTCCCTAATTCTGCAATTCACCCATAATTTTGACTCTGCTCATCCTGTTTCCTAGCTTCCTAGATCCTTGAACTCCTCACCTTTATCCACCTCAGTCACCCACTGGCATGATTACAACTGTTCCTTTTATTGTCGTCAATCATTGAACTATCTTCAGTATCTCAGTTTTAATGAATTTGTACTCAGACCACCGCCTACCAACTCCCTTTAAGTAAGAGCAGTATTTCCACCTAATCCGTCCTCCCAGTGCATTTTCCCAAAGGACCTCACCACCTATCACCACTTTCCTGTTTCACTGTCCTCATCATGAACACTCCTTTGCAAATGCCCTCAACCCTCTCGTCCCTCAAAAACACTCAACTGATCTTTTGGTCACAATGTTTTTCATTACAAGTGTCAGGAACACAACTTTACTCATTTGAATATAAAAGGAATTCTGTTTCTCACAATTTGGAAATCGAAAAATCCAGAACAGCTGGATCCAGAGGTTCTAGAATGATCAACAGGTTCTGTCTATCTCTACTCTGTCTTCCTCAGTAAGAGTGTTATTCCCAAGCAGTGAGTATGACTCCCTGATAACACTAGACCTAACCCACCCCAGTACTCTTGCCTGGAAAATCCCATGGATGGAGGAGCCTGGTGGGCTGCAGTCCATGGGGTTACTAAAAGTCGGACATGACTGAGCGACTTCACTTTCACTTTTCACTTTCATGCATTGGAGAAGGAAATGGCAACCTGCTGGGGTCCAGCCCTGGTGGATCCAGGGAATTTGAAGCGTGGACGGTGTTGGCGAGGAAAGACTTATTTGTTTATTAATATTAAGATTAGATTAAGAAACAATAGTATAGTAGGAAGATTAAGTGGAGAAAGAGGGCTGAATAACTTGGATTACGTGGAAGACCAATAAAATTCCAGACAAGGAATTTACACCATCTACGTTGGGCCACCAGCACTCGCTTGAATATCTAAGGGTGCCTCGCCTTAGGCTCCCTTTTGCGCAGGTCTTAACAGCCAGGGCAAGTAAGTAGACTTGGCGAGCCTCCGTGCCCCAGATGGGAATTCAGCCTGAAATTAAAGTAAAAAGGAAAAGGAGGAAAAGAGAGAGAGACACGGGGGAAACCAGTCCAGCAACTGGCTCTGGCTCCTGTTGTTTAGAAGGCCTTATATACCTTTTAGATTGTACATAGAGATCAATGGGTAATACAAAATTATGCAGTGTTAGCAGTCCAGACTCTTATCAAAACCAGGCTTTTCTCTCTGCATACCTAATTGTATACACAAGTCTTAGGTGATTTACATCATCTTCTGGCCAAAAAGGGCCAATTAACATTTTACAGCCTTTTTTCTGATAAGGGTTTGTCAACCAGAAGACTTATTTGTGTTGATCTTCCCAAGGTTTGGTGCCACTTTCAGAAAGTACTAAATAAAGTTACATTCTTACATAGCAAGGACACAAGAGGAGTACAAAGAGAAGTAATTAACTCAAAAGTCTAGTGTTGCTAACATCAGAACTACTATATATCTTTTTCCATATCCCAATACCTGAAATGGTTTGCCATTCCCTTCTCCAGTGGACCACATTCTGTCAGACCTCTCCACCATGACCTGCCCATCTTTGGTGGCCCCACACGGCATGGCTTAGTTTCATTGAGTTAGACAAGGCTGTGGTCCTAGTGTGATTAGATTGACTAGTTTTCTGTGATTATGGTTTCAGTGTGTCTTCCCTCTGGTGCCCTCTTGCAACACCTACCATCTTACTTGGGTTTCTCTTACTTTCAACATGGGGTATCTCTTCACGGCTGCTCCAGCAAAGCGCAGCCACTGTTCCTTACCTTGGATGAGGGGTATCTCCTTACAGCTGCCCCTCCTAACCTTGAACATAGAGAAGCTCCTCTAGGCCCTCCTGCATCTGCACAGCCACCACTCCTGGGATGCAGGGTAGCTCCTCTCGGTGGCTAGACAGTAAAGAATCCACCTGTAATGAAGGAGATGAAAGTTTGATCCATGGGTGGAGAAGATCCTCTGCAGAAGGGAATGGCAACCCACTCCAGTATTCTTGCCTGGAAAATCCCATGGATAGAGGAGCCTGGTGGGCTACAATCCATGGGGTCACAAAGAGTAGGACATGACTTCTCCAGAGGATCTTCTTGACTCAGGGGTTAAACCTAGGTCTCCTGTACTGTAGGCAGATCTTTACTGTCTGAGCCACCAGGGAAACCCAAACCTTAGTTACTCAATGCTAAGTTGAACATAATTATGAAATGTGTATACCAGTAATCTTTCTTGTAGAATTTTTGAGAGGATTAACTAGGATAATTGATGTATATACTTAGTATGATTTCTGTGCACACTAAATATCCACTAATCCATTAAATCTCATAATTTATTATGAGACAGGACAATATTCCTTCAATTAACTTTTATTTTAAGGTTTACATTTTTCGTATTCTTTCATTTCTATACTAACACAAATTTAAGAAACTGTGTAAGTTTTTTTGGCATTTTAATTGAGGCTCATTTGGCTCAGCTGGTAAAAGAATCTACGTGCAATGCGGGAGACTTGGGTTCGATCCCTGGGTTGGGAAGATCCACTGGAGAAGGGAAAGGCTACCCACTCCAGTATTCTGGCCTAGAGAATTCCAAGGACTATACAGTCCTTGGGGTCCCAAAGAGTCGGAAACGACTGAGCAACTTTCACTTTCACTAAACCCATGGGTAAATTGGATGAAAACTTTGAATTCCTCCCAAACTTCGTGTGTTTCTTACTTTTATATCTCTAAGTAAAATTAGAACAGCCTTTATATCTTTAATATCTATTTATTGACATAAAATACATTTGTTATCTTTGAAAATAGGATCAGTTTTTCAAATCTTATTTTTAGTTGATTATTGCTGGTAAAAAGTTGTTGCATTTTAAGAGTGCATTTTGCCATTTGTCACCTTCCTTTTCTTTTAAATTCTAAGCAGCTTTGTGCTAGTGGCTGGATTATCAGGTAGGCTGTTTTGTGCAGAAATTTTACAGTATAAATGTTTTATTTCATTTTCTTTGATTAATTTTAAAAACTACAAAAGCATTTTGAGAGACTATACATTAGTGTAGGAATTGTTTCTAATTCAAACTGTGGTTCTAAATTCAAAATCAGGGCAAGAATGTAAAAACTTACTTTCTTTTTGCTTTTTGCCACCTATGAAAAAGAATATACAATTGTATTATTTAAATTATCAAAATTCAAAGTTCAAATTATTAAATTATATAATTATTGAAATTATTAATTAATCATCTAAATAATAAATGATTATTAATAACTTTTAAATTATTAAAATATTGTATTATTTAAATTGTTAAATTCAAATTTTAAATTAAATAATTTAAATAATTATTGAAATTATTAAAATTTCCAATTTAAATTTGGGAAAGGAGTACACAAGGCTGCATATTGTCACTCTACTTATTTAACTTATGTGCAGAGTACATCATGTGAAATGCCAGGCTGGAAGAAGCATAAGCTAGAATCAAGATTGCTGGGAGAAATATCAATAAACTCAGAATCGCAGATGACACCACCCTTATGGCAGAAAGCAAAGAGGAAATAGAGCTTCTGGTTGAAGGTGAAAAAGCTGGCTTAAAATTCATTATCAAAAAAACGAAGATCATGGCATCTGGTCCCATCACTTCATGGCAAATAGATGGGGAAATAATGGAGACATTGACAAACTTTATTTTCTCAGGCTCTAAAATCACTAAGGGTGGCAACTGTAGCCGTGAAATTAAAAGATGCTTGTTCCTTGGAAGAAAAACTATGACAAAACTAGACAGTATATTAAAAAGCAGAGAGATTACTTTGCCCACAGAGGTCCATCTAGTCAAAGCTATGGTTTGTCCAGTATGGATGTGTGAGTTGGACCATAGAGAAGGCTAAACACTGAAGAACTGATGCTTTTGAGCTGTAGTGTTGGAGAAGACTCTTGAGAATCCCTTAGACTGCAAGGAGACCAAACTAATCATCCTAAAGGAAATCAATCCTGAATATTCACTAGAAGGACTGATGTGGAAGCTAAAGTTCCAATACTTTGGCCCTCTGATGCAAAGAGCTGAATCATTAGAAAAGATCCTGTTGCTGGGAAAGATTGAAGGCAGGGGGACAAGAAGATGACAGAGAATGAGATGGTTGGATGGCATTACTGACTCAATGGACATGAATTTGAAGAAGCTCTGGGTGATGGTGAAGAACAGGGAAGTCTGGTGTGCTGCAGTCCATGGAGTCACAAAGAGTTGGCCATGACTCAGAAACTGAACAACAAAAAGTTTTTCATGTAATAAATTATTCTAATTAATACTCAAAATATAAACTATTTTTAAATTTCCAGAATAATGTATACATATTTGGATATCTGGTTCATGCTCTATAAAACTGATTTTCATTTGATAATATTCTATTTTAAAATTTAGCTTGTGTTCAAAACTATATTAGTCTGTGGATTTTTTATTTTTATTTTTTTATTTTTTTTTTTATTTTTATATCCAAGTAATCTTCTTTATGCACAATGGTTAAAGAGGTGTTTTGTAGTCTTCTGCACTTTGGAATATTTTCATAATATAGGAGTTATATCTTTATTGAAACTTTGATTAGACGTAGCAACTCTTAGTGTCAAAGAACATTTTTGGTGGCAATTGTTGGACAAAAATTTTAATTAACTCCTGCATGTTTTAGCCATAACAGTTTTTTTTTTTTTTCCCCATCTGATTAAGTTTTTATATTTATCTAAGGGAAACTGAAAAGTGAAAAGCAAAGGAGAAAAGGAAAGATATAACCATCTGAATGCAGAGTTCCAAAAAATAGCAAGAAGAGATAAGAAAGCCTTCCTCAGTAATTAATGCAAAGAAATAGAGGAAAACAACAAACGGGAAAGACTAGAGATCTCTTCAAGAAAATTAGAGACCAAGGGAACATTTCATGCAAAAATGGGCTTGATAAAGGACAAAAATGGTATGGACCTAACAGAACCAAAAGATATTAAGAAGAGGTGGCAAGAATACATGGAAGAACTGTACAGAAAAGATCTTCATGGCCCAGATAATCACGATGGTGTGATCACTCACCTAGAGCCAGACATCCTGGAATTCAAAGTCAAGTGGGCCTTGGAAAGCATCACTAAGAACAAAGCTAGTGGAGGTGATGAAATTCCAGTTGAGCTATTTCAAATCCTGAAAGATGATGCTGTGAAAGTGCTGCACACAAGATGCCAGCAAATTTGGAAAACTCAGCAGTGGCTACAAGACTGGAAAATTGCAGTTTTCATTCCAATCCCAAAGAAGCGAAATGCCAAAGAATGATCAAACTACCGCACAATTGCACTGATCTCACACACTAGTAAAGTAATGCTCAAAATTCTCCAAGCCAGGCTTCAGCAATATGTGAACTGTGAACTTCCAGATGTTCAAGCTGGTTGTAGAAAAGGCAGAGGAGCCAGAGATCAAATTGCCAACATTTGCTGGATCATGGTAAAAGCAAGAGAGTTCCAGAAATAGATTTATTTCTGCTTTATTGACTATGCCAAAGCCTTTGACTGTGTGGACCAAAACAAAATGTGGAATATTCTGGAAGAGATGGGAATACCAGACGACCTGACCTGCCTCTTGAGAAATCTGTATGCAGGTCAGGAAGCAACAGTTAGAACTGGACATGGAACAACAGACTGGTTCCAAATAGGAAAAGGAGTACATCAAGGCTATGTATTGTCACCCTGATTATTTAAATTATATGCAGAGTACATCATGAGAAACGCTGGGCTGGAAGAAGGACAAGCTGGAATCAAGATTGCTGGGAGAAATATCAATAACCTCAGATATGCAGATGACACCACCCTTATGGCAGAAAGTGAAGAGGGACTAAAAAGCCTCTTAATGAAAGTGAAAGTGGAGAGTGAAAAAGTTGGCTTAAAGCTCAACATTGAGAAAATGAAGATCATGGCATCCGTTCCCATCACTTCATGGGAAATAGATGGGGAAACAGTGGAAACAGTGTCAGACTTTATTTTTTTGGGCTCCAAAATCACTGCAGATGGTGACTGCAGCCATGAAATTAAAAGACGCTTACTCCTTGGAAGAAAAGTTTTGAGCAACCTAGATAGCATGTTGAAAAGCAGAGACATTACTTTGCCAAAATACGTCCGTCTGGTCAAGGCTATGGTATTTCCCGTGGTCATGTATGGATGTGAGAGTTGAACTGTGAAGAAAGCTGAGAGACGAAGAATTGATGCTTTTGAACTGTGGTGTTGGAGAAGACTATTGAGAATCCCTTGGACTGCAAGGATATCCAACCAGTCCATTCTGAAGGAGATCAGCCCTGGGATTTCTTTGGAAGGAATGATGCTAATGCTGAAGCTCCAGTACTTTGGCCACCTCATGCGAAGAGTTGACTCATTGGAAAAGACTCTGATACTGGGAGGGATTGGGGACAGGAAGAGAAGAGGACGACAGAGGATGAGATGGATGGATGGCATCACTGACTTAATGGGCGTGAGTCTGAGTGAACTCTGGGAGTTGGTGATGGACAGGAAGGCCTGGTGTGCTGCGATTCCTGGGGTCGTGAAGAGGCAGACATGACTGAGCAACTGAACTGAACTGAACTGAAGGAAAACTGTTAAATTTATGAACATATTTTTATTCTTCCAGAATTTTAAATAGAATTTCTCTCATTTTGAAAAAAAATGTTCTTTTTTGTGTGTAACACATTTTATTTATGTTTCTAAAACTACTAAAAGTGTTATATTTTATTATTCTTTTTTACTTTATTAATTACATTTTCTTTTTTCTAATGTTAATTTATACACTTATTTTTTTAAGTCTTTGTACTCTGTTTTATTTTCTTTCTATAATTTATTCAATGATTAGTTCAGTTATTTTTTCTATTAAAAATATTTTAAGTTTAACCATGTAAAAACTTATATTAATTTTCAGGTAAAATCAAATACTAATTTATAGTGACAAGAACTGTGAATGGGCCTAAGTAATATACTCTTACCTGTATTTATACATATGTATATCCAGATTTTGGTAAGTCTTTGTGTTGTTTCTCTGTGAGTTTATTTTTACCCTCTCTAACTCATCATTTAATTTAAATCTTGGGAAGAGGTAAGAATACAGCAACTAGATTGTGTGAAATAGAAATTACTCCAAGTGTGTAGAATCAAGCAACTATTTTAACTCCTCACCCTTCTCCACAGTGTGTGTGTGTGTGTGTATGTGTGAAGAACAGATTGAAATGAAATAATCCACATTGAGATTTTTTTTTTTTCATGCAAGTTAGGTTTTCAAAAACTCTTGCTATAAAAAGGGAATCCAATAATAACTTTATCTGCTGCTACTCAGGTATATTTTATGTCTAAAACATATACTGAAACATTGCTAATGGATCTTTAGGAAAACATACTAACATAGAACTTTCAGTCACACTGTACCATATTTGAAAGTTTTTTGAAAGTGAACTCTGAAATAAGCTAACATTATGCCAATTAATTCAGGAATTATTTTAGCATCTTATTAATGGCATATGCTTGATGTATAATATAATTTTCAAATTCATAGTATACATTGAATTTTAACTTTATTAAATCAATTAAGTGAACCTAGACAGCATATTAAAAAGCAGAGATGCTACTTTACCAACAAAGGTCCATCTAGTCAAGGCTATGGTTTTTCCAGTGGTCATGTATGGATATGAGAGTTGGACTATAAAGAAAGCTGAGTGCTGAAGAATTGATGCTTTGAACTGTTGTGTTGGAGAAGACTCTTGAGAGTCCCTTGGACTTCAAGAAGATCCAACCAGTCCATCCTAAGGAAATCAGTCCTGAATTGGAGGGACTTATGCTGAAGCTGAAACTCTAATACTTTGTCCACCTGATATGAAGAGCTGAATCATTTGAAGAGACCCTGATGCTTGGAAAGATTGAAGGCAGAAGGAAAATGGGACAACAGAGAATGAGGTGGTTGGATGGTATCACCGACTCAATGGACATGAGTTTGGGTAAACTCTGGGAGTTGACGATGGATAGGGAGCCCTGGTGTGCTGTGGTTCATGGAGTCACAAAAAGTTGGACACAACTGAGTAACTGAACTAAACTGAACTGACTGAGTGAACTAATATTAAGCTTTCAATCTTTTCTTCTAACGTTGCTTAGTTTACTGTTCTGTTTTAGATTTTAAAAAATTCTATCTAATTTAGAATCTTCCTTTTAATGATGATCACCCTTAATTGGGAAGTAATATAAAAACACTACAATAAGTTGGCCAATTTTCTATGTATGAGTCTTACTATCTTGATTTAAAAATATACTAACTCCTTCCTTTCTTCATTCATTCCATGAACTCTTTTCTTTTTTAAATTTTATATTGAAATATTTTGAGTAAAAATGTTGTTAATTTCAAGTGTACAGCAAAATGATTCAGTTATACATATACATATATCCATTCTTTTTCAAATTATTTTCCCATTTAGATAGTTACATAATATTGAGCAGAGTTCCTTATTCTATACAATATGTCCTTGTTGGTTATAACATGGGGTAGTGCATACATGTCAATCCCAAAGTCCCTAACTACCCCTCTGCCCCCTTCTCCTCTGTGAACTATAAGTCCCTGAATACTTATTGAATACACTTAAGTGCTAGGTACTGCACTCAACATTGGACATATCCATGGTGAGAAAAAGTGGAGCCCCTGCTTTTAGGGGATTTACAGTCCAGTGGGGGAAATATAAATTGTTAAATGTGAAAGTGAAATTGATGTACATACAGTGTGCAGTGCATGGTGATACACACTATGTGAGCACACAATAAATTGGCGGGAGGCCAGGGGCTACTGCAAAGAGAAAGGATCTTTTGCTGAGATTGAAAGTTGAGTGGGGACTCACTAGGCAAAGTGGAGAGAAGATCCTTTTAGGCAGAAGGAGAAGCATATGCAGATACTGCAAGAGGGGAGACATGGTCTATAGAAAGACCTCAGGGAAGGTCTGAGTGGCCCTGTTATTGAAAGCCAGTAGAAGGGGCATACAAAGAGGCCTGAGAGGGAGAAGGTCTGCTTTCTGCAGGCCTTAGGTTACATGAGAATATGTGTTCTCTACTAACTACACAATATGAGATCAAAGAAGTGCTTTAAAGGGAAAACATGATGTGATTTGAATTTATGACTTCATTTAATAACTATTTATCAGGTGCCTGCTGTTTGTTAGACATTTCTCTTCACATAGGAAATACATCAGGGATAAAACAGAAAAACAAAAACAAAAACAAAAAGTTCTGTGCTCATACTGCTTATAATGTGATGCAGTGTTTAGTAGGTCAGAGAAATTCTCATAAAGGAAATAACATATAGGGAAGAATCTGAAGGCTGTGCTTTGCTGGAGCAGCCATGAAGAGATACCCCACGCCAAGGTAAGAGAAACCCAAGTAAGATGGTAAGTGTTGCAAGAGGGCATCAGAGGGCAGACACACTGAAACCATGTTCACAGAAAACTAGTCATTCTAATCACACTAGTACCACAGCCTTGTCTAACTCAATGAAACCAAGCCATGCTTGCTGGGCAGTCCAAGACAGGTGGGTCATGGTGGAGAGATCTGACAGAATGTGGTCCTCTGGAGAAGAGAATGGCAAGCCACTTCAGTATTCTTGCCTTGAGAACCCCATGAACAGTAGGAAAAGGCAAAATGATAGGATACCAAAAGAGGAACTCCCCAGGTCATTAGGTATCCCAATATCTTACTGGAGATCAGTGGAGAAATAATTCCAGGAAGAATGAAGGGATGGAGCCAAAGCAAAAACTGTACGCAGTTGTGGATGTGACTGGCGATAGAAGCAAGATCCGATGCTGTAAAGAGCAATATTGCATAGGAACCTGGAATGTCAGGTCCATGAATCAAGGCAAATTGGAAGTGGTCAAACAAGAGATGGCAAGGGTGAACGTTGAGATTCTAGGAATCAGCGAACTAAAACGGACTGGAATGGGTGAATTTAACTCCAATGACCATTATATCTACTACTGCGGGCAGGAATCCCTCAGAAGAAATGGAGTAGCCATCATGGTCAACAAGACAGTCCAAAATGCAGTACTTGGATGCAGTCTCAAAAATGACAGAATGATCTCTGTTTATCTCCAAGGCAAACCATTCAATATCACAGTTATCCAAGTCTATGCCCCAACCAGTAACGCTGAAGAAACCGAAGTTGAACGGTTCTATGAAGACCTACAAGATCTTTAGGAACTAACACCCCCAAAAGATGTCCTTTTCATTATAGGGGACTGGAATGCAAAAGTAGGAAGTCAAGAAACACCTGGAGTATCAGGCAAATTTGGCCTCGGAATGGGGAATGAAGCAGGGCAAAGACTAATAGAGTTTTGCCAAGAAAATGCACTGGTCATAGCAAACACCCTCTTCCAACAACACAAGAGAAGACTCTACACATGGACATCACCAGATGGTCAACACCAAAATCAGATTGATTATATTCTATGCAGCCAAAGATGGAGAATCTCTATACAGTCAACAAAAACAAGACCAGGAGCTGATTGTGGCTCAGATCATGAACTCCTTATTGCCAAATTCAAACTTAAATTGAAGAACGTAGGGAAAACCGCTAGACCATTCAGGTATGACCAAAATCAAATCCCTTATGATTTTACAGTGGAAATGAGAAATAGATTTAAGGGTCTAGATCTGATAGGTAGAGTGCCTGATGAACTATGGACTGAGGTTCATGACATTGTACAGGAGACAGGGATCAAGACCATCCCCATGGAAAAGAAATGCAAAAAAGCAAAATGGCTGTCTGGGGAGGGCTTACAAATAGCTGTGAAAAGAAGAGAGGCAAAAAGCAAAGGAGAAAAGGAAAGATATAAGCATCTGAATGCAGAGTTCCAAAGAATAGCAAGAAGAGATAAGAAAGCCTTCTTCAGCGATCAGTGCAAAGAAATAGAAGAAAACAACAGAATGGGAAAGACTAGAGATATCTTCAAGAAAATTAGAGATGCCAAGGGAACGTTACATGCAAAGATGGGCTCAATAAAGACAGAAATGGTATGGACCTAAGAGAAGCAGAAGATATTAAGAAGAGGTGGCAAGAATACACAGAAGAACTATACAAAATATCTTCATGACCCAGATAATCATGATGATGTGATCACTAATCTAGAGCCAGACATCTTGGAATGTGAAGGCAAGTGGGCCTTAGAAAACATCACTTTGAACAAAGCTAGTGGAGGTCATGGAATTCCAGTTGAGCTGTTTCACATCCTGAAAGATGATGCTGTAGTAGTGCTGCACTCAATATGCCAGAAAATTTGGAAAACTCAGCAGTGGCCACAGGACTGGAAAAGGTCAGTTTTCGTTCCAATTGCAAAGAAAGGCAATGCCAAAGAATGCTCAAACTACCGCACAATTGCACTCATCTCACATGCTAGTAAAGTAATGCTCAAAATTCTCCAAGCCAGGCTTCAGCAATATGTGAACCATGAACTCCCTGATGTTCAAGCTGGTTTTACAAAAGGCAGAGGAAACAGAGATCAAATTGCCAACATCCGCTGTATCATGGGAAAAGCAAGAGAGTTCCAGAAAAACATCTATTTCTGCTTTATTGACTATGCCAAAGCCTTTGACTGTGTGGATCACAATAAACTGTGGAAAATTCTTAGAGAGATGGGCCAGACCACCTAACCTGCCTCTTGAGAAATCTGTATGCAGGTCAGGAAACAACAGTTAGAACTGGACATGGAACAACAGACTGGTTCCAAATAGGAAAAGGAGTACATCAAGGCTGTATATTGTTACCCTGCTTATTTAACTTCTATGCAAAGTACATCATGAGAAACGCTGGACTGGAAGAAACACAAGCTGGAATCAAGATTGCCGGGAAAAATATCAATAAGCTCAGATATGCAGATGACACCACCCTTATGGCAGAAAGTGAAGAGGAGCTAAAAAGCCTCTTGATGAAAGTGAAAGAGGAGAGTGAAAAAGTTGGCTTAAAACTCAACATTCAGAATACAAAGACCATGGCATCTAGTTCCATCACTTCATGGGAAATAGATGGGGAAACAGTGGAAACAGTGTCAGACTATTTTTGGGGGGCTCCAAAATAACTGCAGATGGTGACTGAAGCCATAAAATTAAAAGACGCTTACTCCTTGGAAGAAAAATTATGACCAACCTAGATAGTATATTCAAGAGCAAAGACATTACTTTGCTGACTAAGGTCCACCTAGTCAAGGCTATGGTTTTTCCTGTGGTCATGTATGGATGTGAGAGTTGGACTGTGATGAAAGCTGAGTGCTGAAGAATTGATGCGTTTGAACTGTGGTGTTGGAGAAGACTGTTGAGGGTCCCTTGGACTGCGAGGAGTTCCAGCCAGTCCATTCTGAAGGAGATCAACCCTGGGATTTCTTTGGAAGGAATGATGCTAAAGCTGAAGCTCTAGTACTTTGGCCACCTCATGTGAAGAGTTGACTCATTGGAAAAGACTGATGCTGGGAGGGATTGGGGGCAGGAGGAGAAGGGGACGACCCAGGGTCAGATAGCTGGATGGCATCACTGACTCGATTGACGTGAGTCTGAGTGAACTCTGGGAGATGGTGATGGACAGGGAGGCCTGGCGTGCTGTAATTCATGGGGTCGCAAAGAGTCAGACACGACTGAGTGACTGAAGTGAACTGAACTGAAGAATATGAAGAGAATGAGGAGACCCAGGGAGGGACTGAATGATACAGAAACCTGGTGAGTACATGTTGGCCAGGTGAAACCAGTGCAGCTGTCCTCAGGATGGATGGTACAGAGGACATTGATGGGTTTTCACATGTGTGGGTGTGTATATGCATGTATGTGTGCATGTGTATGTGCAGGCACACATGTAATGTGCAGTAATTTAAGCAATGGACATGAAGAAAAGAGGCTAAGAGATAATATAGGGTGAGGAGTAAATCAAAATTAACGCCAGGTTTTATGACTGGCCGGAGAAAGAGGAAGTGGCTTTGAAGATAGTAGAAAAAGCTACAAGTATGTTGTGTGTATTCAAGGGGAAAAGAATGTAGTGGTTTCATCATTAAATGGTGCTGACAGGTAAGGATAAGAACATCACTATATTTTTGGTTTAGTGATTTGAGGGTCACTAAATCCTGTTTTGATAGAGTAAGGGAAGCCAGTCCCTTTAGAATGGAATAAATGAGAAGTGGAAAATTTGAGAATAGTTGTATTTTTTGAAACTTTTCAAAGATGTGGAAAGGAGAGAATAAAATAGTGTCTGAAGGAGATTATTGAATTGAGGAAGTCTTTTTGTTTACTTGCTTTTAATTGGAATGACCATTATGTTTAGGAGTTGATGAGATCCATTCAAATGGAGATTTTTAATATACAATTGAAAGAAGGGAAAATTAATAATAGTTTAATTGGTAACTCAAACTTGGGAAATAGTATAAGCTTTTGTGTAGGCACAACTATAGAGGTACTGTCTCTCCATAATCATAACAATAAGCAATTTGTTTATTGTTATCACTCTAAGTGTATTTTCCAATATCAACTAATAATTTCTATTTAACTTATTAATGTTGCTTTATTTAAAGAAAAGGAGAAATTCCTTTATGTTTCTCTTAGTTGAATATTTGACTTCAGTGATTCACTGCCTCAATCTCTTGTTACCAAACATAAATGAAATCTACATATAACCAGTTACAATGCATGACAGTTTATAAATAGCTGAATTTTAGGAACTAATATTAAGTACTTGAATGGATCTTAATAAATCATTAAGCTGTTTATTACTTCTGTATTATTTATTATCTTTATGTTAAAAGACAAGGAAAAATTATCTAAACACTGTTCAGTACAGTCATCATTAATTAGTTAACACTTACCAGAGGGTTTTTTAAACTTTTTCTCACCCAGGGGTTATTCTAATGTCAGAATAGGGTAAAAAATATATCTATAGTGACTCTTAACTCTTTCAAACTTAACATTCATCATGTCAGCTAGCTTCTTATAACAAGAAAGGAAGTGAAGAGATGGTGGTGAAAGTCCGTGCAGCAGCAGCAGAAGAGGAACACAACTTCCAGAAAAATCCTCTCTTAAAATTTAAAATATTTGACGTGATTAATGACACATCCTTCTTTACTTTCCTTTTTTTTCCCCCTCTTTGGAACTCTATGTTGATATACAGTTAGTATACTTAGATTAAGAAGTAAATCCAATCTCTTATATTATTACAACTTTCAGAATACTTTTAAAAGTAAATTCTAAAACACATGCAGTGTGTCATGTAGAGAGTTAATAAATCATGGCCCAAAGTTCATATTTTAAACCTAATGAATACTGGTATTAAGCAACCATGAAAAACAGGAGATTTGAGAATGTTCTTCTCGCATCTAATACAACTTTCAAATTGATTTTCTTTTTCTTTTTATGAAGAAAAATAAGCTATCTAGGATTCACTGAAGAACAAAATAACCCCTTGTCAATCATTCTGGGAAATGTTGCAGGCTTAAGCAATTTTAGAGGTAGATATTGAACCTACTACTTGCTAAGCAAACTTTGAAATACAGATCTTCATGAGCTGAAAGGATGTTTAAGCTGCATGTGCACAAAAATTGTGATTTTTTTTTTTTTTACCCACTTATTAACCAATAGAGAAAAACTCCAGGTAGAATAGAAAGTGAGTAAATTAGACTTGTTTGTTTCACCACAAAATAATTTAACATAATTTACCACCACTGGTACTTTTAGAATAGGTACATTCAGGTTTGTGATTTATTGCATAAGACATTTTCTTCTCTACTGTAAAGCCTCATGCCAAAATAAACCGGTTTTGAGGGTTGCTGGCCTTCGGTAAATTACTTACAATTCTGGCAGTTTGAGCTGAATATTGATTTCTTCATTTATCTTTTAAAACATTTTGATTTCTTTATTAGATTTTCAAAAATATTTGGAATAGATCTCATTTGCTTATTTTCTTCTTTCTTGTTATAGTTTAAGATTTGGCTTTCTTCTATGAATAAGCTGGAACATCTTCAGATATTGTTTAATTGAAAACACCACCAGTGGAGTTTCATTAAATTTTAATTACTGTGACTAGTGAAACATATAAATCTGTCTTACTGAGATTATTCTACTGTAGTTAGTGTTATAATAATATCTCTGTTTAAGATCAATAATTACATGCTTTTTAAAGGTTTTGTACTGGTTAGAAGTTAATTTTCTTTCTTGAGAGGGCATGTTCTATCTTAGAGTTAAACAAATGTGCTTTATGTCTTATCATTTATGGTTTACCACTTTCTTGTTGTTCTTGGTTAAGAGTTCTATAAAACAATAAGTTGAGCCAGAGTTAAGATGGCAGAATAGGAAAACCCTGAGTTCATCTCTTCCCATGAACACACCAAAACAACAACTGCATGTAGAACAACAGTTTCTGAGAATAAACTGAAGACTAGCAGAGTGGCTTACCTACAATCATCCTTATAAACCAAAAGCCACACTCAGATTGGTAGGAGGGGAAAAGAAGTGATTTAGTCAGTACTCATATCCTGGGTGGGCAAACAGGGATGGAGATGTCACAAACTCAGAAGTACTCCCTTAAGAGTGAATAATTTGAGACCTACATTGCACAGCCCACTCAACACAAGGGACCAGCTTGTTTTGGAAACCAGTGTGACAGAATTGGGAGGGCTAGGGGCTGTAAGAAACTCAGACTCTGCTCATAAAGGACAAGACTTTTCTCTGCATAAACTTACTCTTAGTCCCAACACAGAGGGTGCAGAGTGAAAAGTTCCTGATGCTCTAACTGGCCTGCCAAGACCACCCCAGAATATCCCTCACCCCCACCAGAATTAATGTCAATCCTCCCATCCCTTACCAAGGCAGCAGCTGCCAGTGTGCCCTGGGAAAAGCACTGAGCTATCTCTCCTTCACCAGTTCCAGCCCATCCCCACCAAGACAATGACCCTGGAACTTCCTAGAAAAAGCCTAGCCCACAGTCATTTCAAATCCAGTTCTCCCACCACAGCCAATGGGCACATGCAAACTATATAGGGATGCTCCCAAATAAGGGCATGTTTCAAAAAAGGAATAGGTGATTGTTTTACCTAGTTTTATAGAGAAAGAGAGAGTCCAAAAAAAAAAAAAAGAGAGAGAGAGAGAGAGAAGATATATATGATTATATGCCAAACAGAAGAACAAAATAAAGCACGATGGTCACCAAACCAGGGAAATGAATTAAAGAACACAGAACTTCAACAAAAGATTATAAAATACATTAAAAAAAATCATTTAGAGCAGAAGAATATAGTAACTGAAATGAAAAATATGCTAGAAGGTATCATCAGTAGATAAGGTGATACAGAAGAATGGGTCAACAATTCAGAAGATAGAATTATGGAAATCACCCTATCAGAAAAAAATAATAATAATAATGACGTAAAAAGAAAAAAATAATGAATATGGTTTAAGAGGCCTTTTGGAACAACATTCAAACAGCATCAAATATTAACATTCACATTATAAGCTTTCCAAAAAGAGGAGACAAAAAAGTACAAAAAGTGTCGATGAAATAATGCCTAAAAATCTCTAAGCAAAGAAAAGAAACATATATTCAGGTGCAGGAATAACAGTGAGTCCCAAAAATATGAACTCAAAGAAATTCATACCAAGATATAATTAAAATGGCAAAAGTTAAATAAATAATTATAAAGGCAGCAAGAGAAAGGCAAAAAGTCACAACAAGGAAATCCCCCCAATGTGAGTCTATCAGCTGATCTTTCAGTGGAAACTTTGCAGGCCAGAAAGTAGTAGAATGATATATTTGAGGTACTGAAAGGGAAAGTGAAACACACACACACACACACACACACACACACACAGCCAAGTATATTCTATCCATGATGCTGAGGCTGAAATTCCAATATGTTGGCCACCTGACACCAAAAGCTGACTCACTGGGAGAAACTCTGATCCTAATAGAGACTGAGGGCCAGAGAAGGGGGTGACAGAATGAGATGCTTGGATGGTATCATGAGTCAGTGGAATCATGACTTTGAACAAACTGAGAGATAGGGAAAGACAAGGAAGCCTGGCATACTGTAGTCCATGTGGTTGCAAATAGTCGGACATGAATTGGTGACTGAACAACCACAACGAAAAAAGATTAACAATCTGTTGAAAAACTGATAAAGATATTCTTGGATAAACAAAGACTAAAAGAGTTCATCGCCATTAAATCAACCTCACAATTAATATTAAATTATCTCCTTTAAGAAGGATAAATAAATAATAAATAAGAAAATACATAAAGGAAGAAGGCTCACAACATACTACAAATACATAAAGGAAAAAGGGAAATATATAGTAAATACAGTGGATCAAGCACTTGAAAAGCAAGTATGAACATTAAAATACAAGAGTTGTAAAGTCAGCTATAACTATAATAACTAAGAGATACACAAGAAAATGCAAAATATGTAAAAAAAAATATATAGGGAGAGAGAAAAAATGTAGAGCTTTTAAAATGTGTTTGAACTTAAATGTCAGTTTAAAACAAATATATGTATGAACTGCATGGTAACCACAAACCAAAAACCTAGTATAGATAAAAAATAAAGGAACCCAAAGCTAATACTAAAGAAAATCACTAAACCAAAGGTAAGAAACCAAAAAGAAGAAGAAAAGAACAGAGAAGAGCTTCAAAAACAACCAGAAAAGAATAAATAGAATGACATATAAGTACATATCTATCAGCAATCACTTAAGATGTAAGTAGACTAATTAAATGCTTCAATCAGAAGACATTCCCTGGTGGCTCAGACGGTAAAGCGTCTGCCTATAATGCGGGAGACCCAGGTTCAATCCCTGGGTCAGGAAAGTCTCCTGGAGAAGGAAATGGCAACCCACTCCAGTATCTTGCCTGGAAAATCTCAAGGACAGAGGAGTCTGGTGGGCTACAGTCCATGGGGTCGCAAAGAGTCGGACACGACTGAACGACTTCACTTCACTTCAGAAGACATGGTGGTTGACTGGATTTAAAAAAAAAAAAAAAAGACCCATTGACAAGCTGATTACATGTAACTCACTTTAGACCTAAAGACACACATAGTTTAAAAGATAAAGGATGGAAAATATATTTTATGCAAATAGAAGAGAAAATAAAACTAGGAAACAATATTTTTGTCAGACTTTCATTTATAACAAAAATGAAAGTAGGGCATTATATAACGATAAGGGTGTCAATCCAGGAAAAGTATATAGCATTCACAGACATATATACATGCAACATAAGAAGAACCTGAACATATAAAACAAATAATAACAGACATAAAGGGAGAAACTGACAATAATACAACAATTATAGAGGACTTTATCAATGCACTTATAAAAATTGCAGATTTTTCCAGATGGAAAATCAATAAGAAAAGATGCCTTATATGATATATTAAATCAGATGAACTTAAAAGGAGTCAACAGATTATTCCATCCATAAACAGCAGAATACATACTATTTTCAAGTACCTGAGTAGTCTCCATAATAGAACACTTGCTACGACACAAGACAAGTCTAAATAGGTTTTAAAAGATTGAAACCATTTTAAGCATTTTCTGAACTACAGTAGTATGAAATTAGAAATCAACTAAGGAAGAAAACTGGAAAAAGCACCAGCAAAAAAGCATGTGAAGCCTAAACAACATGCTAATAGCAACAACAACACAAAAACCAACAGGTTCATGAAGAAATCAAAGGGGAAATCAAGAAATACTTTTAGATGAATGAAAATAGAAACAAAATTCTTTAAAATCTATGGGATGTAGGAAAAGCAACTTTAGGAGGAAAATTTATAGCAATACTGGCCTACTCTAGGAAACAAGAAACATATCACATAAATAATGTAACACTTAAGCAAAGGAATTAGAAAAAGTGAAACAAAGCTCAAGGTTATCAGAAGAAAGTTAATATCAATTATCAGAGCAGAAATAAATTAGAAACCAAAAAGACAACTTAAAGGATCAATAAAATAAGAGTTGGTTTTTAAAAAACATAAATGTAACTGGCAAAACTGTATCCAGAATCATGAAGAAAAAATAGAGAAGGCCCAAATACATTAAATCAGAAAAGAAAGAGGATAAATTAAAACCAACACTGCTGACATAAAGGTGATTAAGAGGTTCAGTTCAGTTCAGTTGCTCAGTCCTGTTCGACTGTTTGTGATCCTATGGACTGCAGCACACCAGGCCTCCCTGCTCATCACCACCTCCTGGAGCCTAACTCAAACTCATGTCCACTGAGTTAGTGATGTCATCCTCTGTTGTCCCCTTCTCCTCCTGCCTTCAAACTTTCCCAGCATCAGGGTCTTTTGAAATGAGTCAGTTCTTTGCATCAGGTGGCCAAAGTATTGGAGTTTCAGCTTCAGCATCAGTCATTTCAATAAATATTCAAGACTGATGTCTTTTTAGGATGGACTGGTTGGATCTCCTTGCAGTCCAAGAGACTCTCAAGAGTCTCCTCCAACACCACAGTTCAAAAGCATCAATTCTTCAATGCTCAGCTTTCTTCACAGTCCAACTCTCACATCTATACATGACTACTGGAAAAACCATAGCCTTGACTAGATGGACCTTTGTTGGCAAAGTAATGTCTCTGTTTTTCAACATGCTATCTAGGTTGGTCATAAGTTTCCTTCCAAGGAGTAAGCGTCTCTTAATTTCATTGCTGCAGTCACCATCTGCAATGATTTCAGAACGCCAAAAAATAAAGTCTGACAGTTTCCACTGTTTTCCCATCTATTTCCCATGAAGTGATGGGACCGGAGGCCATGATCTTTGTTTTCTGAATGCTGAGGTTTAAGCCAACTTTTTCACTCTCCTCTTTCACTTTCATCAAAAGGGTTTTTAGTTTCTCTTCACTTTCTGCCATAAGGATGGTGTCATCTGCATATCTGAGGTTTTTTATATTTCTCCTGGCAATCTTGATTCCAGCTTGTGCTTCTTCCAGCCCAGCATTTCTCATGATGTACTCTACATATAAATTAAATAAGTGAGTGACAAAATACACACTAACAAATTGGACAACCTTGAATAAACAGATTAATTCCAAGAAACATATGATTTCCCAAGACTGAATCAGGAAGGAAAAGAAACTAGGAGCACACCAGTTACCAATAATGAAGTTTAATCAGTAATTTAAAAGCTTCCAACAAACAAAATTCTGGGAAGAAATTCCATGCTCTACCGAACATTTAAAGTAGACTTAACATTTATCCTTCTCAAACTGTTTCAAAAAAGTGAAGAGGAAGGAATGCTTTTGAACTCATTCCACAAGGTGAGCTTCACCCTGTTACCAAAACCAGATGAAAATACATATATATATATATATATATATATATATATATAGAGAGAGAGAGAGAGAGAGAGAGAGAGAGAGAGGCCAATATCATTGATGAACATAGATGCAAAAGTTCTCAAGAAAATATTGGCAAACAAAACCCAACAATATATTTAAAAGATCATATAATATGATCAAATGGAATTTATTCCAGGAAGATATGGATGGTTCAACATCTGCAAATCAATCGAAATGATACAGCATGATACATCACATTAACAAACAGAAGAATAAAAATCATGATCAGTTCAATAGATTTGGGAAAGCTTTTGACCAAATCCAACACCATATTACAATAAAAACTCAACAAAGTGGGTGTAGAGATAAGATATCTTAGTATAATAAAAGTTACATACAATAAACCAACAGCCAAAACCACATTCAATGCTAAAAGCTGGAAACAGCCTTTGTTAGGTCAGGAATAAGACAAGGATAGCTGCTCTTGCCACTCTGGTTCAGCACAGTACAGGGAGTCCCAGCCATAGTCACACACACATCAGCATCCACGTTTTTGGAAAAGGGAAAATAAAACAGTCATTGTTTCTGCAATTGACATAACATTATATACAGAAAAAAAAGCTAAAAATGCACCCCAAACTATTAAATGAATTCAGTAAAGTTGTAGGATACAAAATTAATATATATAATTTTACTGCATTTCCGTATACTAAGAATGAACTATGAGATGAATTAAATAAAATAATCTCATGTATAATTGTATTAAAAAGAATAAAATACCTAGGAATAAATTTAACCAAGCAGGTGAGAAACTATACTCTGAAAATTGTAAGACACTGATGCAACAAATTGAAAACAACACAAATAAATGGGAAGCTATTCTGTGTTCATGGAATGGAAGAAGTAATGTTAAAATATCCATACTACCCAAAGCAGTCTAAAGCTCCAGTGCAATCCCTGTCAAGACATCGATGGCATTTTTCACAGAACTAGAAAAAGTAATCCTAAAATTTGTATGAATCTATACAAGACTCTGAATAGCCAAGACAATCTTCCAAAGAACAAAGCAGGAGGTATCACAATCCCTGTTTTCAAGCTATGCTACAAAGTTATAGTAATCAATGCAGTATGGCATTGGCAAAAAAAAAAAAAAAAAAAAAAGCATATACATATATCAGTAGAACAGACTAGAAACCTCAGAAATAAACCCCCACACATATTATCAATTCACTTCAGTTCAGTGGCTCAGTCATGTCCAGCTCTTTGTGACCCCATGGACTGCAGCCCACAAGTCTTCCTTGTCCAACACCAACTCCCAGAGTTTGTTCAAACTCATGTCCACTGAGTTGGTGATACCATCCAACCATCTCATCCTCCTTCGTCCCCTTCTCCTCCTGCCTTCAATCTTGCCCAGAATCAGATCTTTCTCAATAAGTCAGTTCTGTGCATCAGATGATCAAAGTATTGGAGTTTCAGCTTCAACATCAGTCCTTCTACTGAATATTCAGGACTGATTTTCTTTAGGATTGACTGGTTTGATCTCCTCGAAGCCCAAGGGACTCAAGAGTCTTCTCCAACACCACAGTTCAAAAGCATCAATCTTTCAGCACTCAGCTTTCTTTATGGTACAACTCTTACATCCATACATGACTACTAGAAAAAGCATAGCTTTGACTAGACGGAACTTGTTGGCAAAGTAATGTCAATTAATTTACAACAAAGGCAGTAAGAATATATAGTGGTAAAAAGATAACTTTTTCAATAAGTGGTGATGGGAAAACTGGCCAACTACATGTAAAAGAATCAAACTAGACCATTTTCTCATGCCACATACAAAAGGAAAGTAAAAATAGATTAAAGATTTAAATGTAAGTCCTTAAACCATAAAACTCCTAGAAGAAAACATAAGCAGTATGCTCTTTGACAACAGGCTTAGCAATACTTTTTTTATCTGTCTACTCAAAGATTGGCAGCAAATGCAAAAATAAACAAATGGGACCCAATGAAACTAAAAATATTTTGCACAGTGAAGAAAGGAATGAAAATGAAAATGCAACATACTGTTGGGAGAAGATATTTGCAAATTGTATATCTCATAAGGGGTCAATATCCAAAAGATACAAATCAAAACCTCATACAATTTAACATCAAAAAAACAAACAGCTCAATTAAAAAAAAAAAAAAAAAAGGCGGAGGTTAATAGGCAGTTTTTAAAAAAAAAAAAAAAAAGACCTACAGAGGACAAATAGGCATAAGAAAACATCACAAATCATTAGAAAATGCACATCAAAACCACAATGAGAAAACATCTCACATCTGTCAGAATGGCTACAGTCAAAAGATAAGACATAACTGTTGGTGAAGAAATGCAGAAAAGGGAAACTTCGTGTATTGTTGATGGGAATATAAATTGGTGCAATCACTGTGGAATACAGTATGAAGTTTCCTCAAAATAATCAGTGATGGAGCCGCCATATAATCCAGCAATTCCACTCATGGTTACTTTACCTGAAGAAAATGAAAACACTAATTTGAAAATATATATGCATTCCCCTCAATGTTCATAGCAGCATTATTTACGATTGCCAATATATGAAAGCAACCTAAGGACCCAATGGCAGATGAGTGGATAAAGATGTGATTTTATATATATATGTAAGTAAAGTCGCCCAGTCGTGTCCGACTCTTTGTGACCCCATGGACTGTAGCCTACCAGGCTCCTCCATCCATGGGATTCTCCAGGCTAGAATACTGGAGTGGGGTGCCATTTCCTTCTCCAGGAGATCTTCCCCACCCAGGGATTGAACCCGGGTCTCCCGCAATGTAGGCAGACACTTTACCGTCTGAGCCACCAGGGAAGTCCGAGAGTTATATATATATATACATAATATGAAATATTCCTGATATAAAAAAGTAATGAAATCTTGCTATTTACGACAACATGGATGGAACCGGAGTGTATTGTGCTTAAGGAAAAATGTCAGAGAAAGGAAAATATTATGTTGTCATTTACATATGGACTCTAAATGTAAACAACCATAACAAAACAGAAACAGACTCACAGATACAAAGAAAAAAAATAGTGGTTAAAAGGAGAGAAAGGGGTGGGGGCAGGGGTGAAGTAGGTAAAGGGGATTAAGAGATACAAACTGACAGTTATAAAAAGAATAAGTTGTAGGGATGTAATGTACAGCACAGGGAATATAGTTAATATGTTATAATATTTTACAAGTATTAAATCATCATATTGTACAACTGAAACTAATGTATTATTTAAGTCACTATGTATCAAAAAACAACAAAAGCATTTACTTGTATTCTTCCCTGAGTTTAAAATTCAAAATGGCTGCTACATAAAATTGAAATACAAATAATCAAAACATATTATCCCACTAGTATAGGAACTAATATTTTGATATATTTTGTTTAGTATTTGAAATTTATATTTTTTAAAAAAATATTTATATGTATACTTTTACATATAATTAAAAACACACATATACAAGTTTGCTTCATAAAGCTACACTTAAGAACATAGGTATGTGATATATCATTACTCACCTATATCATAAGTTATTACTCCATTTCTTTATTGTTGGGTATTTTAGATTCTGTGCCAGTTTTATTTTCTTGGCTCTTTTGTGTAATAGTTAATACATACAAAATATGTACTACATATCTAAGTGTAAAGAATGATGCTAAAATAAATATTTCTAGGTTATCGACAACCTAAAGAAAAATAGAGCAATGTTATTTCTTTCCAACTGTAATCTCCTCAACCACTCTGAATTCTTGTTTTCCTTTATATTTTCTTTTACTTTCTTATAGTTTTATCACATATTAAAAATAAATACCTTTATTTATTTTGCACTTTTAAATATGCTTTTTCTGTGGTAAAAGTCAGAAAGTATAAAATATGTTATTTTAACCATATTAAACTGTAGAATTCTGGGGAAGGCTATGGCACCCCATTCCAGTACTTTTGCCTGGCAAATCCCATGAACGGAGGAGCCTGGTAGGCTGCAAAAGAGTCAGACACGACTGACGACTTCCCTTTCACTTTTCACTTTCATGCATTTGAGAAGGAAAAGGCAACCCACTCCAGTGTTCTTGCCTGGAGAATCCCAGGGACGGGGGAGCCTGGTGGACTGCCGTCTATGGGGTCACACAGAGTTGGACACGACTGAAGTGACTTAGCAGCAGCAGCAGCAACTGTAGAATTCACTGGCACTAAGTACATTTACATTGTTGTGCAAGTTTCACTATCATGCATCCCCAGAATTTTTCACTTTTCTAAACCAAAACTCTGGCCCCATTAAAAGTTGGGTGATTTTGGTTTTTTGGTATCACAAATCATATGGTAAGCATTTTGTGTATTTCTCTTGGTCCTTATTTGCAAGTTCTTCTTGTGGCAATCTGTATTTATGTGTTCAGTTACTAAGTCCTGTCCAAATATGTGCAACCGCATGGACTATAGTCCACCAGGCCCCTCTGTCCATGGAGCTCTCCAGGCAACAATACTGGAGTGGGTTCCCATATTCTTCTCCAGGGGATTGTCCTGGATCAGGTATCAAACTCATGTCCCCTGCATTGGCAAGTGGATTCTTTAGCACTGAGCCTCCAGGGGAAACCTCTTGGGGAAATCAGTTCAGTTCAGTCGCTCAGTTGTGTCTAACTCTTTGCGACCCCATGAATTGCAGCATGCCAGGCCTCCCTGTCTATCACCAACTCCCGGAGTTCACTCAAACTCACATCCATCGAGTCAGTGTTGCCATCCAGCCATCTCATCCCCTGTCGCCCCCTTCTCCTCCTGTCCCAATCCCTCTCGGCATCAGAGTCTTTTCCAATGAATCAACTCTTCGCATGAGGTGGCCGAAGTATTGGAGTTTCAGCTTTAGCATTAGTCCTTCCAATGAACACCCAGGACTGATCTCCTTTTGGATGGACTGGTTGGATCTCCTTGCAGTCCAAGGGACTCTCAATAGTCTTCTCCAACACCACAGTTCAAAAGCATCAATTCTTCAGCACTCAGCTTTCTTTACAGTCCAACTTTCACTTCCATACATGACTACTGGAAAAACATACTAGCAGCAAAACTGCTGGATCATCCTATGTACATATATACTACTTACTTTATGATACAATATTTCATGAAGTGTTGTATCAATTTACACGTTTACCAGCAATGGATGATTGCTGTTAATTCACATATTTCTTAATAATAATTATTTTTAGAACATTTAACTTTTGTCAGGTCAGTGGATATTTAAAAAAAAAAAAAAATCCCAAGGCATTTTAATCTGCGTTTCCCTGTTCATTTATGAGAGTGTGCTTCTTTTCACATGATTCCTCACCATTCTTTCTTCTTTTTTATGTATTTTGCTCATCTTTTCATTTTATGTTTCCTTTTAATTGATTTTTGAGAATTCATTATATATTCTGAATATATATTCATAAAACAGCAAGGGAAAAACAGCAAATAACACACAAGGGGATTCCCATAAGGATAACAACTGATCTTCCAATAGAAACTTTTCAGGACAGAAGGAAATGGCAGGACATACTTAAAGTGATGAAAGAAAATATCCTACAGCCCAGATTACTCTACCTAGCAAGGATCTCATTCAAATATGAAAGAAAAATCAAAAGCTTTACAGACAAGTGAAAGCTGAGAGAATTCAGCACCACCAAACGAGCTCTCCAACAAAAGCTAAAGGGTCTTCTCTAGACAGGAAACACAAAAAGGGTGTATAAACTAGAACCCAAAACAATAAATCGCATCGGGATCATACTGCTGCTGCTGCTGCTGCTAAGTTGCTTCAGTCTTGTCCAACTCTGCATGACCCCATTGATGGACTTATCAATAATTATCTTAAATGTAAATGGATTGAATGTCCCAACCAAAAGACAAAGACTGGCTGAATGGATACAAAACCAAGACCCCTATATATGTCATCTACAAGAGACCCACCTCAAAACAGACTGAAAGTGAAAGGCTGGAAAAAGATATTCCACACAAATAGAGACTAAAAGAAAGCAGAAGTAGCAATACTCATATCAGATAAAATAGACTTTAAAACAAAGACTGTGAAAAAAGACAAAGAAGGACACTACATAATGATCAAAGGATCAATCCAAGAAGAAGATATAACAATTATAAATATATATGCACCCAACATAGGAGCACCACAATATGTAACACAAATGCTAATAAGTATGAAAGGGGAAATTAGAAATAACACAATAATAGTGGGAGACTTTAATGCCCCACTCACACCTATGGATAGATCAACTAAACAGAAAATTAACAAGGAAACACAAACTTTAAATGATACAATAGACCACTTAGACCTAATTGATATTTATAGGACATTTCACCTCAAAACAATGAATTTCATCTTTTTCTCAAGTGCACACAGAACCTTCTGCAGGATAGATCATATCCTGGGCCATAAATCTAGCCTTGGTAAATTCAAAAGAATTGAAATCATTCCAAGCATTTTTTCTGACTGCAATGCAGTAAGATTAGATCTCAATTACAGGAGAAAAACTATTAAAAATTTCAACATATGGAGGTTGAACAACATGCTGCTGAATAACCAATGAATCACAGAACAAATAAAAAAAGAAATCAAAATAGGCACAGAAATGAATGAAAATGAGAACAGAGCAACCCAAAACCTGTGGGACACTGTAAAAGCAGTGCTAAGGGGAAGGTTCACAGCAATACAGGCAAACCTCAAGAAACAAGAGAAAGTCAAATAAATAACCTAACTCTACACCTAAAGCAACTAGAAAAGGAAGAAATGAAGAACCCCAGGGTTAGCAGAAGGAAAGAAATCTTAAAAATTAGGGCAAAAGTGAAGTCGCTCAGTCGTGTCCGACTCCTAGCGACCCCATGGACTGCAGCCTACTAGGCTCCTCCATCCATGGGATTTTCCAGGCAAGAGTACTGTAATGGGTTGCCATTGCCTTCTCCAGTAAAGGTAGGCAAATAAGAACTGTGAGGCCAGTGAGTGCCTTTTGGCAGAAATAAATGCAAAAAAAAAAAAAGAGAGAGAGAGAGGGACCATAGGAAAAATCAACAAAGCCAAAAGCTGGTTCTTTGAGAGGATAAATAAAATTAACAAACCATTAACCAGACTCATCAAGAAACAAAGGGAGAAAAATCAAATCAATAAAATTAGAAATGAAAATGGGGAGATCACAACAGACAATACAGAAATAGAAAGGATCATAAGACTACTATCAGCAATTATATGTGCTGCAAATTCTTAAGTTTATAATTTTTCTTGCCACTTTGTGATTTCTTCAAAATATAGAAGTTTTATATTTTAAGGTATTCATATATGCATTTGTCCACTTTAATGTTTGCATTGCTTGATTTTATGACCTATTAAAGGTCACAAAAATTCTCATTTGTTTCTATATAGAAGTTTTCAGTGTCATCCGGAACCTACCCTGCACTGATTTCTGTTTATGGTGTAAGATAACTTATCCAAATCAGTTGTTCCACACGCAGATAACTACTTGTTCTGTAGCTGCTCTAACACTTATCACAAAGTGGATTAAAACCACATATTTACGATTCTATAGATCTGCAAGTGACAGGTCTGATGTGAAGCTCACCAGACTAAGGTAAGTTGTCACCAGGGTTTCTTTTTTGTAGCTCTAGGATAAAATTCATTTCCTTGACATTTCCAGCTTTTAAAGACCACCCATATCCTTGTCCAATGGTCTTCTTTCTTTATCTTCAAAGCTAGCAATGTTACATTCCTCTGATCTTTATTCCTTGTCACACCTGTCTTTCTGCCCTCAGTCAGAAATTCTCTCCTTTTAAGAATTTGTGTGATTGGAATTAACCCCCTCTGCATAATTCAGAAAAATGTGCCCATCTCAAAGTGTGTATTCTTAATTTCATCTGAAAAGTTATTTCACTATGCAAGGTAACATATTCACAAGTGAATATAAATCTGTCTACTGCATCACTTGTCCTAAAATCATTGATTAAATTGTCCATCATTTACTGAGTGACTTGTATTGACAAACTTACCAATTATCAAAATTCATTTAAGCATTTTTTTAAAGATTTATTTATTTATTTGTTGGCTGTGGTGGGTCTTTCTTGCTGTGTGCAGGTTTTTCTCTAATTGTGGTGAGTGGAGTCTACTCTCTAGCTGCAGTGCACAGACTTCTTATTGTGGTGGCTTCTTTAGTTTTGGAGCACAGGCTCTAGGTTCATTGGTTCAGTAGTTGCAACTCCTGGGATCTAGAACACAGGCTCAGTAGCTGTAGCTCATGGACTCAGTTGCTTCATAGCATGAGGAATCTTCCTGGGTCAGGAATTGAATTGGTGACCCTTGCATTGTAAGGTGGATTTTTAACCCCTAGACCAACAGGGAAACCCAAGCATTGTCTTTTTATCTTTTTTTTTTTTTAATACCATTGATTTATCTCTATTCATACATAATGGTACATGAAGCTATTATGGCAACCTTGAAAATGTCTCAAACCTATCTTAAATTTTTTACTATGCTTTCCTTCTTCTTTAGAAGTCACTTAACCATTTTGGCTCTTTTGTCTTCCATATATATTTTAGAATCACTTTGTCCAATTTTAAGAGAAATTCTGTAAAGATTTTGATAGGAATTTAATTACATTTTAGATACACTCTGGAAATGTGTTCCCTGGTGTCTCAGATGGTAAAGAATCTACCTATAATTCAGGAAACCTAGATTTTATCCCTTGGTTAGGAAGATCCCCTGGAGAAGAGAATGGCAGCCCCCTTTAGAATTCTTGCCTGGAGAATACTGTGGACAGAAGAGCCTGATGGGCTAAAATCCATGGGATTGCAAAGAGTTATACACGAATGTGGGACTAACACTTTCATTTTTCATGGTGTATAGTGTCTTATTTCCTTGTTTATAAAAAATTTTTAACATGGATGAATATTCAATGTTATCCATTTTTTTCCTGCCTTTTCCAGTTTTACTGGGGTAGTTAAACGATTTATCTCCTTCCATTAGTTGATGTAATATGTTACATTTATGGATTGTTATAATTATTGAAGTGATTTTGAATGTGGGGATAAACCTAATGGTGATATTTATTCAATAGCTATCTTTTGTGTGTGAGTGCTTTGTTACAGATACTTTAGAAATAGTAGTGAACCAAACAAAAAATGATCTGTCATTATGGAAGTTACACTCCAAAATTTGCAGAAAGACAATAAATAAACATATATATTTATAGGACATTGAGTGGTAAGTAAGGTGGAGAATATCAAAGTAGGAAAGAGATTGGATGTGTAAGACTGTAATTTATAAAAGATGGTAAGGGAAGTTTTCCAGAGAATGGAACATCTGAGAATAGACTTGTAGAACATGAGAAAACAATTGCTGTGTTTTTTTTCTGTGTGAGAAATCTTCCAGGCAGAAGCAACCATAAGGTAAGGCAAACTCCCTGAAGTAGGAGCTTCTTGGAGATTTTACTGAACAGCAAGGTCAGAATTGTGGTGGCAGAATAAGCCTAGGGGGTGGTTAGAAGTAGATTAGGCCAGGTGGGGACCATTTCTCAGGCCCATTCAAGAATTTTACTTTTACTATAAATACTATGAGAAACTGTGAGAGATTCTGAAGTGAAAAAGGGGGCATAATCTGTTACATGTTTTAAATGAATGCTCCAGCTCTGTATTCAGAATCATGTTGATGTATGGCAAAACCAATACAGTATTGCAAAGTAAAATAAAGTAAAAAATAAAATAAAATAAAATAAAGAAAGAAAGTAAATTTCTCAAGAAAAAAAAAAAGAATCAATTGTAAATTAGAGATACAAAGGGAACATTTCATGCAAAGATGGGCTTGATAAAGGACAGAAATGATATGGAGCTAAGAGAAGCAGAAGATATTAAGAAGAGGTGGCAAGAATACACAGAAGAACTGTACAAAAAAGATCTTCAAGACCAAGATAATCACGATGATGTGATCACTCACCTAGAGCCAGACATCCTGGAATGTGAAGTCAAGTGGGCCTTAGAAAGCATAACAGTGAACAAAGCTAGTGGAGGTGATGGAATTCCAGTTGAGCTGTTTCAAATCCTGAAAGATGATGCTGGGAAAGTGCTGCACCCAATATGCCAGCAAATTTGGAAAACTCAGCAGTGGCTACAAGACTGGAAAAGGTCAGTTTTCATTCCAATCCCAAAGAAAGGCAATGCCAAAGAATGCTCAAACTACCGCACAATTGCACTCATCTCACACGCTAGTAAAGTAATACTCAAAATTCTCCAAGCCAGATTTCAGCAATACATGAACCGTGAACTTCCAGATGTTCAAGCTGGTTGTAGAAAAGGCAGAGGAACCAGAGATCAATTGCCAACATCCACTGGATCATCAAAAAAGTAAGAGAGTTCCAGAAAAACATCTATTTCTGCTTTATTGACTATGCCAAAGCCTTTGACTGTGTGGATCACAATAAACTGTGGAAAATTCTGAGAGAGATGGGAATACCAGACCACCTGACCTGCCTCTTGAGAAATTTGTATATAGGTGAGGAAGCAACAGTTAGAACTGGACATGGATCCACAGACTGGTTCCAAATAGAAAAAGGAGAATGTCAAGGCTGTATTTTGTCACCCTGCTTATTTAACTTCTATGCAGAGTACATTATGAGAAATGCTGGGCTGGAAGAAACACAAGCTGGAATCAAGATTGCCAGGAGAAATATCAATAACCTCAGATATGCAGATGACACCACCCTTATGGCAGAAAATGAAGAGGAGCTAAAGAGCCCCTTAACGGAAGTGAAAGAAGAGCGTGAAAAAGTTGGCTTAAAGCTCAACGTTCAGAAAACTAAGATTATGGCATCTGGTCGCATCACTTCATGGGAAATAGATGACAAAACAGTGGAAACAGTGTTTTAGTTTTTATTTTTGGGGGTTCCAAAATCTCTGCAGATGGTGATTGCAGCCAAGAAACTAAAAGACCTTTACTCCTTGGAAGGAAGTTTATGACCAACCTAGATAGCATATTAAAAAGCAGAGACATTACTTTGCCAACAAAGGTCCATCTAGTCAAGGCTGTGGTTTTTCTAGTGGTCATGTATGGATGTCAGAGTTGGACTGTGAAGAAAGCTGACAGCTGAAGAATTGGTACTTTTGAACTGTGGTGTTGGAGAAGACTTGAGAGTCCCTTGGACTGCCAGGAGATCCAACCATTCCACTCTAAAGGAGATCAGTCCTGGGTATTCTTTGAAAGGACTGATGCTAAAGCTGAAACTCCAATACTTTGGCCACCACATGGGAAGAGTTGACTCATTGGAAAAGACCCTAATGCTGGGAGGGATTTGGGGTAGGAGGAGAAGAGGCAACAGAGGATGAGATGGCTGGATGGCATCACTGACTCAATGGACATGAGTTTGAATAAACTCCAGTAGTTGGTGATGGACAGGGAGGCCTAGTGTGCTGCAATTCATAGGGTTGCAAAGAGTCGGACATGACTGAGTGACTCAGCTGAAGTGAAATCTAACTTATAGTGCAGAAGCAGAGCCATTTAGGATATTATTGCAAAATGTTTCATGAAAATAATAAATAATTTAAAAAAGTAATTATCCAAAACTGACATAAGGAGAAATAGAAAATCTGAATCTTGCTTTCTCATCTTGAATCAGTAGGTTGAACCTCCCCTTCAAACAAAAAAAGGAAAACTGAAGAAAAACCAGCTCAGAAAATTTCATGTAGTTCTAGCATGTAGAGAACAGTTAACTTTATTTTCACAGGAATCTCCTCTAGAGCCCTGAAAATAGGACATACTCTCCACTAATTTTATAATAGTCATATAATCTGCCAATTAAAATTAGATTAAAATGATATAAGAAAAGAAAATTAGAGGCATACTCCATAATATAATCTCCCAAATCATTAGAAATGGTAATGAATAAAAAGCTAGTACTTAGTTAATACATTATCATAGATGTCTCAAACTTAACAGAAATTCTGACCGTTCCTACATGATCACTCAGTCTTTTCTCTAAGTAAATGGCAATTCTATCAAGGCACTGAGATTTCCTACTGCTTGTTTCATCAATTTCTCATCATATCTACTATAATCAGTGTATTGCAAACAATTATTTATATTTTCATTTTTCAAAGTTTAATATGCAGTTTTTCAGACCTTTCTGAAAATATTTTTTTGGTATTATAATAGTACTCAGAATCTGTTCAGGAAAATAGAAGCCATGATACATATTCCAGTAATAATCTTTTCATATTAATCCCCTGGAGAAGGGAAACTATCCACTCCAGTATGCTGTCCTGGAGAATTCCATGAACTACAATCCATGGAGTCGCAAAGAGTGGGACAAGATTGAACGACTTTCACTTTCACTTTTCAGGGGCTTATATTGCTATTTGAAGTGCTAAGGGGAAATGCACCAGGAAAGAAGCTAGAGAAGGTTAGAGTAGCTCATTTTGTATCTCAGATTGCAGCCTAAAAGACCAGTGAGGGAGCACAAAAGCCAGAGCTTATGGAATTTGTGAACAGTTCATAAATACCACCTAGACCAATGGTGGGGGCTTGTGAAGGGATCTGTAAGCTGTCACATCTGCCAAAGCTGCCATGGCTAAGCCCAAATACCCTGAATATGAAGACTTCCTTTTCACTCTCCCTTAAAGGTGATTGCAGCCATGAAATTAAAAGACACTTACTCCTTGAAAGGAACGTTATGACCAACCTAGATAGCATGTTAAAAAGCAGAGATATTATTTTGCCAACAAAGGTCCATCTAGTCAAGGCTATGGTTTTTCCAGTGGTCATGTATGGATGTGAGAGTTGGACTGTGAAGAAAGCTGAGTGCCGAAGAATTGATGCTTTTGAACTGTGGTGTTGGAGGAGACTTTTGAGTCCGTTGGACTGCAAGGAGATCCAACCAGTCCATCCTAAATGAGATCAGTCCTGGGTGTTCATTGGAAGGAGTGATGCTGAAGCTGAAACTCCAATACTTTGGCCACCTCATACAAAGAATTGACTCATTGGAAAAGACCCTGATGCCGGAAGGGACTGGGGACAGGAAGAGAAGGGGATGAAAGAGAATGAGATGGTTGGATGGCATCACTGGCTCGATGCACATGAGTTTGGGTGAACTCCTAGAGTTGATGATGGACAGGGAGGCCTGGCGTGCTGCGATTCATGGGGTTGCAAAGAGTCGGACTGAGTGACTGAACTGAACTGAAAGTTTTCAAGGAGTTCTTTAATTAGGAAACTCAAATCTGCAATAATACACACGGAAGGAAACTTTAGTCAACACAGTTCCCAGGCTTAAATCAGGATTTTCTTGTTCTTTAATCATAAGTTTGATTTCCTCATTTCTTTTTAACCACATTGATATATTATTTTCTAATCTATATGTAATAATGAAGACATGTGGAGTCTTTTTAGGTTTTAATTTGCTGCTCATGGTCCTGCTAAGTCTCATTACTTTCTGTTAGTGTTACTGAATCTAAGCTGTACTCCTTGCTGCCAGTAAATCAAGAAAGTTCTTGGGTCAAAGGATGGTGACTTTAATAAGAAAGCCAGCAGATCATGGAGATAGTGGAAAAGATTCCCAAAGAACCATCTTCCCTGAGTTAGAATTCAGGCTTTGTTTATACTAATAGGTGAGGAGATGCGACCGGTTGCTACAACTTCTTGTTCTTGCAGCTGTCTATGTAGATACAGTCACAATGTTCCTGTAAACTTCCAGCAAGATAAATATTATTCTCTGTATGCACCTCTTTATATCAGTAGAAAAGCATTATACTTTTAAAGGTCAGAACCTTAAGAAAGGGATCATGTATATCTCAGGGTGCAGCAGCATTCTTTTATAAATGTCTGGAGCCCAGTGGGACTAAGCACAAGTCACAGAGCAGAAGGGTTAGAGCTAAAGAAATAGGTCGAATATAGAGTCAACTGTGTTCTCTGTTTTTGTTGTTGTTCAGTTGCTAACCTGTGTTTGACTCTTTGTGACCCCATGAACTGCAGCACGCCATGCTTCCTTGTCCTTCAATATCTCCCTGAGTTTAATCAGACTCATGTCCATTGAGTTGATGCCATCCAACCATCTCATCTGTCATCCTCCTCTCCTATTGGCCTCTCCTCTTGCCCTCAATGGCCCTCTTCTACTCTTGCCCTCAGCATCAGTCTTTTCCAACAAGTTGCCTCTGCATCAGATTGCCAAAATACTGAAGCTTCAGCATCAGTCCTTCTAATGAATATTTAGGGTTGATGTCCATTAGGATTGATTGGTTTTTTCTCCTTGCTGTCCAAGAGACTCTCGGGAGTCTTCTCCAGCACCAAGTTTGAAAGTATAAATACTTCAGCACTCATCCTTCTTCATGGTCTAACTCTCATATTCATACATGACTACTGGAAAAAACACACCTTTGTTGGGAAATTGATGTCTCTGCTTTTTAATACTCTGTCTAGGTTTGTCATAGCTTTTCCTCAAAGGAGCAAGTGTATATTAATTATGGGGCTGCAATAACTATTTGCACTGATTTTGGAGCCCCAAATCTGTCACTATTGCCAATTTTTCCCAATCTATTTGTCATGAAGTGTTGGGACCAGATACTATGATCTTCGTTTTTTTGAATGTTGAGTTTTAAACCGGCTTTTTCACTTTCTTCTTTCACTTTCATCAAGAGGCTCTCTAGTTCCTCTTCACTTTCTGCCATTAAAGTGGTATCATCTGCATATCTGAGGTTGTTGATGTTTCTTCCAGCAGTCTTGGTTCCAGCTTGCAATTCATCCAGCCCAGCATTTTGTATGATGTACTCTGCATATAAGTTAAATAAGCAGGGTGACAAAATACAGCCTTGATGTACTCCTTTCCCAATTTTGAATCAGTCAATTGTTTCATGTCTGGTTATAACTGTTCATTCTTATCCTGCCTACAGGTTTCTCAGGAGACAGGTAAAGTGGTCTGGTATTCCCATCTCTTTAAGAATTTTCCACAATTTGTTGTAATACACACAGTCAAAGGCTACATTAGCATGAATACTGTGATTTTTGTATTAGAGGTTCATGGTCTTTGAGATGTTTCTTGGAGGTCTGGTTTGATGAGATATTCTTCCAGAGATTTTATTCCAACAGACCTTTGGACAGGTAACAAGCTGAGAGCAGTTTGAATTAAATTCTCAGCTTGCTGATTTGAACAATATACAGAGAGTCTGAATTCAGGCTGAAACCTGTTTGAGGGTTGAATTTTACTTACAAACGACACAGGGACCATTTTTCTATCCACTGGCAGCTGAGGCCATGGAAAAACATTATCTCTCTTGCAGGGTTTATTTATTTTCTATTTCTAGTTCACACTTCACTGAGTGCATAGCACTTATGTGAGAATCTCAAAGCCAGTTTTGTACTTTGTGTGTACCCTGGCTATGTCCCCTTCCCTACTTACCATATTCCTTGTGACTCAAGGTGTTATTTTTTATTATGGTCATTTCAAAGTTGGGGGTTGAGTCACTCACACAATGCTTGGCTAGATTCAGTTCCCTTGGATTGTTGGCCATAGACAGTCTTCAATTTCTTGCACGTGGACCTTTCCATTGGGCGGCTCACAACAGGGCAGTTGGCTTAATCCAAGTGGGAGGGTGAAAGTGAGGAACAGAAAGGCTGGAAGGGAGGGAAGTCACAATATTTTATGACCTAAATTTGGAAGTGACATCTCATTACTTTTGTTATATTCTACTCAATAAAAGTAAGTCACCAGATCCAGGCCACTCTCAAGAGGAAGGGGGTTACACAAAGTTATGCTAAGTAGGAAATGAGATCATTGGGAGCTATTTTTTTAAGCAGGCATAGTATCTTATCCAGAATATATCTTATTGAGCACTGCAAATATGATCTTCTCTTGTCTCTCTAAAAAGAAATGACTCTTCTATATACTCCCATCTCTCAAATTTTCTCTCTCATCAAAGACTTCTGGTTAGATAGCTGTGTCTGTCTTGATTTTTCATGAATAATGGACTGTGATGTTCACCTCATTTCCTCCACCAAATTTTAGCAGCTTATTCAATATTGGGCATATAGGTGGCTCTCAATGAATATTTTTTATATTGCTGAATAAAATTAGTATCATACCTCCTATGTTTCTTAGCCAACAGGAAGATTTATCATGTCTGTATTTTAATGATTGTTTCTATTAAAAGTTGTTTTTGTTCATTTTATTTTGTTAGGCTAGAATACAAATATGTAAGGCTAAAATAAATTTGTTTGAGCCATTGCCCTCAGTTTATATATCTAACCCCTGTCTTTATATGCAAGATTCCTCTTGAAATGGACAACTAAACCTTTGGAGGAAATTCATCAATCTTCTGTTCTTTTCTTGACAACAAAAATAAATATTAAATTTTCAAATTTATGGAAATAAACCTGAAGGTGAAAGGGTCAAGTAGGTTATGAGACCCTTTGGCACTGCTTAGCACAATACTGATAAATTTGATCCCAAGAACTCTGTGGATTAGAATCTCAGAGGCAGTATGTGAGCATTTATGTGTTTTGCAAAGGGACCTAAATGCATGATTTAAGGTTCTCAAAACTATTAATGTTGCTAGTTGGAAATGTTACTGGTTTATCATCATCATCATCATATTAATCAATGTGTACTTAGTCACTCAGTCGTTTCTGACTCTTTGTGAGCCCATAGACTGTACCCCACCAGGCTTCTCTGTCCATGGGATTCTCCAGGCAAGAATACTGGAGTGGGCTGCCATTCTCTTCTCCAGAGGATCTTCCCAACCCTGGGATTGAACCCAGATCTCCTGCATTGCAAGCAAATTCTTCACCGTATGAGTTACAGGGAAGTTCCTAATAATCAATATTAGTTAATAAATTAATTATAATAAACAATTAATAATTACTATCAATTATTAATTAACCACAACTGCTAGTTTTCTTTTAATTGCTATTTACGGTTTTCCAATGTCATTGCATTTATTTTGCTTGACTCTCAGTCCCAATTTGAGTTAGGTGAGATAGAAATGCTATGGTCCATGATTTCTTTTTTTCATTTAATTTTAATGTTTTAAAATTCATGGTTTGCAGCCTTGTTATGGTGAAGGAGCTTGTGTAACTCAGTGAAGCAACAAGCCATTCCATGCAGGGCCACTGAAGACAGACAGTTCATAGTGAAGAATTCTGATAAAATGTGGCCTACTGGTGAAGGAAATGGCAGCCCTCTTCAGCATTCTTGCCTGAAAAACCCCATGGACAGTATGAAAAGGCAAAAATATATATGCTGAAAGATAAACCACCCAAGCTAGAAAGTGTCCAATATGCTACTGCGGAAGAGCAAGAAGTGGCTGGGCCAAAAGCTCAAACAGTGCTCAGCTGTTGATGTGTCTGATAGTGAAAGTAAAGTCTGATGCTGTAAAGAATGGTATTGTATAAGAACCTAGGATTTTAGGTCCAGAATCAAGGTAAATAGGGTATGGTCAAGCAGGAGATGGAAAGATTGAATAGGAATCAGTGAACTAAAATGGACGGGAATGGTATCATTTAATTCAGATGACCATTCACCTATGACCTATATCTACTATTGTGGGCAAAAATCCCTCAGAAGAAATGGAGGAGTCTTCATAATCAGCAAAGGAGTCTGAAATGCAATACTTGGGTACAATCTCAAAAACAACAGAAAAATATTGGTTTGTTTCATTAATCCAAGTCTATGACCCAACCACTGATGCTGAAGAAGCCGAGGCTGACCTGCTCTATGAAGACCTACAACACCTTCTAAAACTGACACCAAAAATATGTCTTTTTCATCATAGGAAAATGTAAGGCAAAAGTCGGAAGTCAAGAGATACCCAGAAGGACAAGCAAGTTTGACCTTGGAGTACAAAATTAAGCAGCACAAAGGCTAACAGAGTTTTGTCAAGAAACATGCTGATCTTAGCAAACACCTTTTCCCAACAATTCAAGAGACAACTCTACACATAGACAACACCAGAGGACCAACACCAAAATCAGACTGATCATGTTCTTTGCAGCCAAAATTGGAGAAGCTCTACAGTCAGTAATAACTATACCTGGAGCCATCTGTGGCTCAGATCATGAGCTCCTTACTGAAAAATTCAGGCTTAATTGAAGAGAATAGGGGAAACTACTAAGAATTTCAGGTATGATCTAAATAAAGTCCTTTATGATTATACAGTGGAGGTGACAAATAGACTCAAGGGATTAGATCTGGTAGATAGAGTGCCTGAAGAACTATGGAAAGAAATTTATAACATTGTAAAGGAGATGGTGACCAAAATCATCCCAAAGGGGTAAAAAAATACAAGAAGACAAATGGTTGTCTGAGGAGGCATTACACATAGCTGAGGAAATCAAGATTGCCCAGAGAAATATCAATAACCTCAGATATGCAGATGACACCACACTTATGGCAGAAAGCGAAGAACTAAAGAGCCTCTTGATGAAAATGAAAGATGAGACTGAAAAAGTTTATTTAAAACTTATCATTCAGAAAACTAAGATCATGGCATCTGGATCCATCACTTCATGGCAAATAGATGGGGAAACAGTGGAAACAGTGACAGACTTGATTTTCTTGGTCTCCAAAATCACTGCAGATGTTGACTGCAGCCATGAAATTAAAAGACACTTGCTCCATGGAAAAAAAGCTATGACCAACGTAGACAACATACTGTAAAGCAGAGACATTACTTTGCCAACAAGGTTTCATCTAGTCAAAGCTATGGTTTTTCCAGTAGTCATGTTTGGATGTGAGAGTTGGATTATAAAGAACGCTGAGCACCAAATAATTAATGCTTTTGAATTGAGGTGTTGGAGAAGACTCTTGAGAGTCCCTTGAACAACAAGGAGATCCAACCAGTGCATCCTAAAGGAAATCAGTCCTGGATGTTCATTGAAAGGACTGATTCTGATGCTGAAATTCCAATACTTTGGCCACCTCATGCAAAGAACTGACTCATTTGAAAAGACCCTGATGCTGGGAAAGATTGAAGGTGGGAGGAGAAGGGGATGACAGAGGATGAGATGGTTGGATGGCATCACTGACTCAATGGACATGAGTTTGAGTAAGCACTAGGAGTTGGTGATGGACAGGGAAGCCTGGCGTGCTGCAGTCCATGGTGTCACAAAGAGCTGTACATGACTGAGCAACTGAAGTAAACTGAGGAATGAAGGGAGGCCAAAGTCAGGGGAGAAAGGAAAAAATATATCCAACTGAATGCATAGTTCCAAAAAATAGCAAGGAGAGATGAAAAGCCCTTCTCAGATGAACAATGGAAAGATGTAAAGGAATACAATATAATGGGAAAGACTAGAGATATCTTCAAGAATTCTGGAGATATCAAGGGAACTTTTCAAGCAAGGATATGCACAATAAAGGACAGAAATGGTAAGAACCTAATACTAACTAAGAGAGACGGTGAAGGACAGGGAATCCTGGCATGTTGTGGTCCATGAGATTACAGAGTTGGACAGGACTGAGAGACTGAACAGCAACAACAATATTACATTGAGTAATCTGAGTTTATAGGAGGTTAAGATAGTTGTCAAGCTGATGCATTCAAAAAAATTAGTCTGGACCAGATTTGTATCTCTCAGAAGTGACCTGTGTGCTTCAAGCTTTCTTGAACGCTTTAGCACTTTATTTTGACCAGGAGACATCCACTCATTCACTCATTTGTTCACTTATTACTTGTTTGGTATTACTGCATGTCCCAGGCACTATATTGACTGTATGTAGAAGTGAACAGAACAGACATGGTCCCTGCCTTTGTGGCAGAAACTGATGTTAAATAATGACCCCTCATCTCTTTATAAATATGATGAGATGCCATGTGATCACATGGAGGTATGTCATTTAGTTAGGCAGTGAAGTGAAAGTTGCACAGTTGTGTCGACTTTTGCAACCCCATGGTCTATACAGTCCATGGAATTGTCCAGGTCAGATTACTGGAGTGAGTAGCCTTTCCCTTCTCCAGGGGATCTTCCCAACCCAGGGTTTGAACCCAGGTCTCCCGCATTGCAGGCGGATTCTTTACCATCTGAGCACAAGGGAAGCTCAAGGATATTGTAGTGGGTAGCCTATCCCTTCTTCAGACTGTCCTGACCCAGGAATCGAACCAGGGTCTCCTGAATTGCAGGTGGATTCTTTACCAAATGATCTATCAGGGAAGCCCTGAGTTTGGGGATGGGGCAGTGATTAAGAAAGGCCCCCCAGAGTCACTGCTACTTAAGCTGATGATAAGCAATTTGTCAGGAAAAAGTAGTCCAGGCAAAGAAGAGCAGGTCCAAAGTCCAGAATGTGGGAAGAGCTTGTCTTGGTCTAGGAACTGAAAATTATCTGAGGGGCTGGATCAGAGTGAGGGTGGAGGAAGTGCTATTATTAAATGAAGCAGGAAACCAGCAGACACCTAATCATTTAGAGCCCTGAGGCCACCTTAAGATGTTAACAAAGTAAAAGCAGTGAGTGAAGGCATAATTCCATCAGTTATGTATCTGTAAAAAGTTATTTTAAAAATGCAATTTAAACATGTACACTGTTAATCTTTAACAACTATTAACTGCTTAATACTAGAATGCTACTCTGAATGGCATAAACTTTCTAAATTGGCAGAATTTCTTCCATGAAGAATCTGAAAAGGGTATTCAAACAGTGTCATCTAGATATTTTATGAACTCCTCAGAGTGATTTTTATCTATACTACTTGGCAGAATTATAATTGACCTTTAAATAGGTGATGATAATTGTCTTCTGTTCTATTTTAAAAATTTCTAATTACTAATTTAAAAATTTCTAACTACTTAATACATAAATTTATCTTACTATATAATTTATCTTTACCAAATTCTGAATAACTTATTTCAACTTAACATTTAAATTAAGACATCTTACTATATAATTTCTTTACCAAATTCTGAATAACTTATTTCAACTTAATGTTTAAATTAAGACAAAATCTCAGGCTTTTCCTCTATATTAGGAATGAGATTTCCAAAAGGAGCATGATAATATATTCTGTTGTGGTTTTGTATGAAATAATGATAGTAAATTGAAGATTAATAATTCAAATACAAAGCAATGAACTAAATCAAACTGAAGAGCAATTCTACAGAATTAAAACATAATTTAAGAGCAACTCTGAAGTCCTTAACCATGGAAAAATTTGTAAACTGATAGTGGCAGATCTTATATCTATCTCAACTGAATTATCCTAATTCTCCATGCCTCAGATTCCTCATCAGTAGAAAGGAACTAATAAAAATGAAGTGTTTTTTGTATTACCGTGCAGATGATAAAAAGATCTTAATTAATTATAAGTGTTTGTATTATTGAGTTGAGCTGCCTCTTTCTAATCTTGGCATGGTTTCTCATTTTTAAAAGTATAAACAATAAGTAAATACATATTAACTCTTTATATATATTAAATACATATATATATATATAATTTTCAAATATCAAATGTGCTTTTGTGGTTTACATTCATAGCACATATTTCTCTGCTCCCCACTCCTGCCCTTTGCCTTCTTGCTTTCTTTATCAAAATTTTTATTGGAATGTAATTGTTTTACAATATTGCATTAGTTTCAATTGTAGAACAAATTAAATCTACTATATGTGTACATATATCCTCACTCTCTCAGACCTCACTCCTACCCCTCCACCCTTCTAGCTCATCAACGAGGACTGAGCTGAACTTCCTGTGCTTTATAGCAGGTTCCCACTATCTGTCTCTTTTACACATGGTAGTATATGTATACAATCCCAATATCCTAACTCATCTCACCCTCCCTTTCCCCCCACCCTCTGTGTCCACAACTCCATTCTCTACATCTGTGTCTCTATTCATGTCCTGTAAATAGGTTCATATGTACCATTATTAAGGATTCCATATATATGCACTAATATGTGATATATGTGTATTTTCTGCCTCAACTTTTCCCTGATTCTCTTCTTGTAGTCTTTCTAGGTCTCAGTCTGTCTACCATCTCTTACTAATATACACACATACTCACAAATACACAACTTGAAAAATACCCTGTCATAATGCCAGCCCTTGGGGGTTTTCACCTTTATCATCCACTTCTCTCCTTACCCCCATTTTAATTCATTCTTTTAGACTAGGAAGGGGAATTAAATACTCCTATTTTCATATCATCACTAGATATTTGTGAGTTCCATGGATGAGGAGCAAGGCCCAGTATTTCTTTGATTCACCTTGAAATCCACCCCTTCACAATGAATACCCATTTATTCCTCCTCCTATAATTGAGAGATTATAATTGCCATTGTGACACACACTTCAGCATTAATATAACTGAACACTCTGGTTCCCTGTTTCATACCACCAAATGCTGGTATCCAACTTGCTCAAAGCTTGACAAAGTCCAATGGTGATTTCTGAGCTGTTCATCCATGTTTGGTCTGCAAAATGAAAGAAGATTGTCTTCCCCATTGTAACCATGATTTTATTTCTACATTTAGAAACAAAGTTGGTTAAACATACAAAGAGACTCAGGCCTGATTGGAAGTGGTGAGTGGGAATGACAGAGCAAGATCCTGGCTTGTTGGGAATCTTATTTTGGTGAGCTGAGGCATATTTTCTTCCCACAGCTGTCACATGGTTATGTATTAACCTATTAACAAGGACTTTCTATACACCAGGGACTATTCCAGGCTCTGGGGATATATTCACCTCTGAGAAGGTGCACAAAATCACTAAGACTCTCCTGTGGCACTTTTATCAATTTAATGGAAAGGGACAGCCAACAAATTTTTTAAGAGTTGAAAATATATTAGACTATATAAAAGCCATGATTCTATATTTTGTACATTTGTCAATACATTTTATTTTATTTACAGAATAAAGCAATATTTGTAGTCAGGAAACCTTTTTTGTAGAAGTGATATTTGAATGGAGACCAAGTACTTGACGTAACTAGCTCTCTGAATGTGGGTGGAAAAGGATTTCAAGTTGAGGGAACAGTAGGAGCAAAGCATCTAAGCTGTTAATCCCAGTCTGTCTGGGGGAATATAATGATTAAGGAGGAGACTAGTACAAAAGGATATCAGAAAGACACTCAAGGAAGAGCCCATGTAGGGAGGCTGTGATTTTATTCTATGGAAAAAGAAATCCAGTCAAAGCTTTTAAGCAAAGACTTAATAAGATTTGTAGTGCGTTTTTTGAAAGTTGCTGAAAGGAGAAAAACAAATATTGTATATTAATGCATATATGTGGAATCTAGAAAAATGGCACAGATACAAATGCAAATGCAGGTCAAGACTAGACACACAGAAGTATCAATGGACATGTGGCAGGGAAGGGGGGTGAGATGGGACATAGGGATTGACATACATACACTGCCATTTGTAAAATAGCTAGTGGGAAGCTGCTGTATAGCACAAGGAGCTCAGCTCAGTGCTCTGTGATGACCAAGAGGGATGGGATAGGAGAGTGGGAGGGAATTTCAAGAGGGAGAAGATGTACATAAACATATGGCTGATTCATTTTGTTGTACAGCAGAAACTAACACAACATTGTAAGGCAACTATACCCCAACTTGGAAAAAAAAAAAAATCTGGAATTAACCTGCAGGAGTTGCTTGTATATTTTTGAGATTAGTTGTTTGTGAGTTGCTTCATTTGTTATTATTTTCTCCCATTCTGAACAGCAAAAGAGACACAGATGTATAGAACAGGCTTTTGGACTCTGTGGGAAAGGGAAAGGGTGGGATGATTTGGGAGAATGGCATTGAAATATGTATAATATCATATATGAAATGAATCGCCAGTCCAGGTTCAATGCATGATACAGGATGCTTTGGGCTGGTGCACTGGGAAGACCCAGAGGGATGGTACAGGGAGGGAGGAGAGAGGGGGGTTCAGGATGAGGAACACGTGTATACCTGTGGCAGATTCATGTTGATGTATGTCAAAACCAATACAATATTTTAAAGTAATTAACCTCCAATGAAAATAAATAAATAAATATATATATATATATATTTTTTTTTAATACTGAAAGATTGGGATAGGTGAAGAGTCTATGATTTTGGGCAAGTCTCATTCTGAAGCGTTGTTTCCTCTGTCAGCTACAAATCAACACTTGCTATCGGCACTTGCTGGAGAAGGCACCCTACTCCAGTACTCTTGCCTGGAAAATCCCATGGACGGAGGAGCCTGGTAGGCTGCAGTCCATGGAGTCACGAAGAGTCAGACACGACTGAGCGACCTCACTTTCACTTTTCACTTTCATGTATTGGAGAAGGAAATGGCAACCTACTCCAGTGTTCTTGCCTGAAGAATCCCGGGGATCGGGATTCTCCAGGTGGTGGTGGGCTGCCATCTATGGGGTCGCACGGGGTCGCACAGAGTCGGACACAACTGAAGCGACTTAGCAGCAGCAGCAGCATGGGCACTGCCATCTACTTCAACAAAGATTAAAACATGTGCTTCTAAAGCTACTGACTTTCAACACCTCCTGAAAGGAGTTCAAGGTGGAGAGCAGAAATGAAGCAATCTATGCTGAGGAAAAACTTGCAAGATAGATCTTCAGGTAGATATTTTCAGGAGCCAATTTTATAAGCCAAATTTGTATATCTTTTCATATCTAGAAAACCACTAAAATCCTTTTTGGTGATGACTATTTTTCATGACTAGCAGAAGGCTTCACAAGAGTAGCAGAAAGCTACACAAGAGTAGCAGAAATCATATAGAAAAAATGTGCTTGATTGCTTGTATTATCTCTTCACCAAGGGTTTCCCTGGTGTCTCAGACAGTAAAGAATCCACCTGCAATGTAGGAGACCTAGGTTTGATCCCTGAGTTGGGAAGATCCCCTGGAGGAGGGCATGGCAACCCACTCCAATATTCTTACCTATAGAATCCCCATAGGCAGAGGAGCCTGATGAGATACAGTCCCTCAAGTCGCAAAGAGTCAGATACAACTGAGCGACTAAGCTGCAGCACCTTTTCACCAAAAATCACACATTTATTGACCTTTCCCCTTGCCTCTATGGTGCAGTTCCTCAGAGCTATTTAAGGTGCTGTCTCCTGGGCTGCAGTCCTCATTTTGCCCCAAATAAAACTTAATTTGAAGCTCTCACATTGTGCTTTTTTTTTTTTTAAGTTGACATCTTATATGCAAAATGGAAATAATGTTGGTATCTACCTCACTGACTATAAAGTGTACCTATTTTCTAAGGCTACTGTAACAAAATGAATAGTTTAAACAGAAGTTTATTGCCTCATAGTTCTGGAGACTATACTGCTTCAGAACAAAGCAATTTATTCAACAAAGCAATTTATTCAACTTCTTATTCTTGAGGTTTATAAAGTTGCAGAGATGTGTACTTTTGTGAGCAGCAGAGCATAAAATGTGATATGAATAGGGTGTGCATGTTTGCAGCACCTGTGAACACAGAGGCTGAAGCTTGAGTGCTGATGGCTCTGGGTTAGAGGAAAACAGAAAATCAAACTTCTTATCAAAGAGGAAAAGAACTTGTTTCCACATTGTAGGATATTATCAATTTATAAGTTGATCATGCATTCTCACTCCTGGTTATATTAGAATCATCTGGAGATATCTAAAAAATGTATTCAACTGTGTTCCAGCAAATTTGGAAAACTCATCTGTGGCCACAGAACTGGTAAAGGTCAGTTTTCGTTCCAATCCCAAAGAAAGGAAATGCCAAAGTATGTTCAAACTACCGTACAGTTGCACTCATTTCACATGCTAGCAGGGTAATTCTCAAAATCCTTCAAACTAGGCTTCAGCAATACATGAACCAAGAAGTTCCAGGTGTAAATCTGGATTAGAAAAGGCAGAGGAACCAGAGATCAAATTTCCAGCATCCACTGGATCATAGAAAAAGCAAGGGAATTCCAGAAAAACATCGACACCATAAACTACTCTAAAGCCTTTGTCTGTGTGCGTGTATGCGTGCTCAGTTATGGCCAGCTCTTTGTGATCCCATGGATTATAACTCACCGGGCTCCTCTGTTCCTGGGATTACCTCGGCAGGAATACTGGAGTCAGTTTCCATTTCCTTCTCCATGGGCTATTCCTGACACAGGGATCAAACCTGTGTCTCCTGTGGCTCCTGCATTGACAGGTGGATTCTTTACCACTGAGCCACCTGGGAAGCCCTGTGTGGATCACAAAAAACTGTGGAAAATTTTTGAAGAGACCGAAACACCAGACCACCTTAGTTGTCTCATGAGAAACCTGTAGGCAGGGCAAGAAGCAACAGTTAGAACCAAACATGGAACAATGGACTGGTTCAAAATTGGGAAAGCAGTACGTCAAGGCTGTATACTGTCACACTTCTTATTTAACTTATATGTAGAGTTTATCATGTGAAATCCTGGGCTGGATGAATGATCAGCTGGAATCAAGACTGCCAGAATAAATATCAACGACCTCAGATATACAGACAATACCACTCTAATGGCAGAAAGTGAAAAGGAACTAAGGAGCCTCTAGATATGTGAAAGAGGAGAGTGAAAAAACTTATTAAAACTCAGCAGTCAAGAAACTAAGGTCAAGGCATCTGGTTCCATCACTTCATGGCAAATAGAAGGGGAAAAAGTGGAAACAGTGACAGATTTTCTTTTCTTGGGCTCCAAAATCACTGCAGATGGTGACTACGGCCATAAAATTAAAAGACGCTGCTCCTTGGAAGGAAAGCTATGAGAAACCTAGACAGCATATTAAATAGCAGAGACGTCACTTTGCCCACAAAGGTCTGAATAGCCAAAGCTATGGTTTTTCCAGTAGTCATGTATGGATGTGAGAGTTGGACCATAAAGAAGGCTGAATGTTGAAGAACTGATGCTTTTGAATTGTGGTTCTGGAGAATACTCTTGAGAGTCCTCTGGATAGCAAAGAGATCAAACCAGTCAATCTTAAAGGAAATCAGCCCTGAATATTTTTTGGAAGGACTGATGCTGAAGCTCCTATGCTCCGATACTTTGGCTACCTTATGCAAAGAGCTGACTTGGTGGAAAAGACCTAGATACTGGGATAGATTGATGGCAGGAGCAGAAGAGGATGGCAGGTTGAGACATTTAGGTAGTATCACTGACTCAATGAATATGAGTTTGAGCAAATTCTGAGTAATGTTGAAGGACAGGGAAGCCTGACATGTTGCAGTTAATGGGGTCACAAAACCAGATAATGCTCAAAATCTTTCAAGTTAAGCTTAGTGACAGGGATGCATGACTGGCAACAAGTGTTGAGAACAGTTAGGCCAGAAGTTTTTTTTTTTTTTTTTTTTTTTAATTCTTATTGAAATGTGTTTGATTTACAATATTATGTTAGATTCAGGTGTACAACAAAGTGACTCAATAATGCTTCCCTAGTGGTTCAGAGGGTACAGCATCTGTCTGCCTGCAATGCAGGAGACCTGGGTTCAATCTCCGGGTCAGGAAGATCCCCTGGAGAAGGAAGTGGCAACCCACCCCTGTACTTTTGCATGGAAAATTCCATTTACAGAGGAGTCTGGTAGGCTACAGTCCATGAGATCACAAAGAGTTGCAGACGACTGAGCTACTTCACTTCTATATGTGTGTATATATATATATATATATATATATATATATATATATATATACTTCTTTTTCAGATTATTTTTCATTATATATTATTACAAGACATTGAATATAGTTCTTTGTGGTATAAAGTAGATCCTTCTTAATTATCTGTTTAATGTACAGTCATGTGTATATATCAACCCCAAATTCTTAATTTATCCTCTTCTTTTCCCCTTGGTACGTTTGTTTTCTATGTCTGTGGGTCTATTTTTGTTTTATAAATAAGTTCATTTGTATCATTTTTTAGACTTTACTTATAAGTGATATCATATGATATTTGTCTTTGTCTGATTTAATTCACTTAGTGTGATAATCTCTAAGTCCATCCATATTGCTGCAAATGACATTATTTCATTTTTTAAAATGCAGACCAGAGTGTTTTCAGTGGCAATTAAGAAAATGCAAATTACAAAATAGCAACTGAACATAGTTTAACTTATTTCCAAAAGAGCTGAACACTTTTAAACCTTCCAATCATTACACTGTTGTTCAGTCACAAAATCATGTCCAACTGCTCCTTCCATCAATCTGTCCCAGTATCTAGGTCTCTTCCATTGAGTCAGCTCTTCGCTAAGGTAGCCAAAGTATTGGAGCATAGTTACTTTAAAGTGGCTAAATCTATGCAAATGCCAGAAGTTATGTCCATACACATATTTCAACGGTCACAGAAAAATTACATACATATCCTACCTCAAGGATCACAAAAATTCACCATTCCTGAAGAAACTAGAAAGTGTAATAGTGCCAATTGCTGAAATGTTATCATCCTGATATTTATTGTAACTATGCATTTTGATTATTCATTTTAGCAAACCAGTGTTGATTGGTAGGTGGATCATAGAAATGGCCTGATATCAGCCTTTTCACCTGGAAAATTCAATTTAATACAGATTTATTGTTTGTAGCTAATTATGTTGCTGGAGATATACCTAAATCTCTTCTTTAAAGATAATAAACATGGGGCCTATTGTATAGAAAGTCCTCAGTAGGTTTTTGTCTACTTTTTTTTTTTTTAATGAATTAACCATCTTACATAAACGATGTGTTCTGTGCTTAGTTGCTTAATCATGTCCGACTCTTTGCAATCCCATGGACTGTAGCCTGCCAGGGACCAGGCAAGAATACTGGAATGGGTTGCCATGCCCTCCTGCAGCAAATCTTCCCAACCCAGTGATCAAACCAAGGTCTCCCCCATTGCAGGCAGATTCTTCACTGTCTGAACCACCAGGGAAGGTCTATATAAAGGATAGACAAACTTTTAATTACTATATAGTTTATTTCATAATCTTATATGTTGGTTCATAAATACTGAAATATCTTTGGGTCCCAAAGGTTATTAGCAAGTGCTTCTGTAATTCTGAAATGTCATTACCTTTCACTGTTAATAAAAGTTTGACTTTAAAGATAACAATTCCCCAGAATCAAACTGGAGCTACTAAAGTGAGCAAGAAAATGATGAAAAATAAATCCAGACATTTTTTGAATGCATATTTATAATCAAAGGGCTATGCTATATTTTGAAACCTAAAATAGAAATGGATTATAAAATGTTTGCATAAAATAATCAAAACATGAACCCCAAGTGCATTTCCTTGATATAAACTCCTTTTCAAAATTTCCATACAGTGGCAAAGAACACTAAGACTCTAAAGTAAAATTAACTAGAATTCCTAGGATAGCAGATGATTAGAGCCCTGAATTAGAAAGAGAGCATCATACCCAATCTAACTGTGGTAAAGAAACCAGAACTCAGATCCCCTCCACTCTTATTGAGATGATGTTGGCTTCTATGAGACCAGATTATTTTCCTTAAAAAAAAACAACAAAACCTTTTTCTCTTGCTTTCTCTCTAGTTCTGTATTTTTACCTTTATGCCAGCTTTCCCTTTTAGCATTCAGAACTTGAAAATATAGAAGCTTAAAAATATATATTTCTACCTTAAAATTTTAAGACTTTTAATTTATCTGTATTTTTTTTTTCAGAAGCTATCCATATACATGACATTTGTTATAGTTTTCATTTCTGCATTTTCCTAACTTCCTAGGTGGCTCATTGGTAAAGAATCTACCTTCTAATGCAAGAGATGGCAGTTTGATCCCTGGGTAGGGAAGATTCCTCCGAGAAGGAAATGGTAATCAACTCCTACATTCTTGCCTAGGAAATCCCACGGACAGAAGAACCTGGTGGGCTACAGTCCATGGGGTTGCAAAGAGCTGGACATGATTTTGTGACTGAACAACAGTGTAATGATTGGAAGGTGTATTCTTTATTTATTGGAGGCATAAAACAATTCAGTTCAGTTCAGTCGCTCAGTCATATCCAACTCTTCGAGACCTCATGTACTGCAGCACACCAGTCTTCCCTCTCCACCCACAACTCACAGAGCTTACTCAAGCTCATGTGCATCAAGTTTGTGATCCCATATACAACCATCTCATCCTCTGTCACTCCCTTCTCCGCCTGCCTTAGATCTTTCCCAGCATCAGGGTCTTTCCACATGAGTCAGTTCTTCACATCAGGTAGCCATAGAATTGGAGCTTCAGGTTCAGCATCAGTCCTTCCAATGAATATTCAACACTGATTTCCTTTAGGATTGACTGGTTTGATTCCCTTGCAGTCCAAGGGACTCTCAAGAGTCTTCTCCAACACCACAATTCAAAAGCATCAATTATTTGGCACTCAGCTTTCTTTATGGTCCAACTCTCACATCCACACATGACTACTGGAAAAACTATAGCTTTGACTAGACAGATCTTTGTTGGCAAAGTAATGTCTCTGCTTTTTAATATGCTGTCTACATTGGTCATGGCTTTTCTCCCAAGGAACAAGATTCTTATAATTTCATGGAGGCAGTCACCATCTGCAGTGATTTTGGAGCTCCCCAAAATAAAGTCTGTCACTGTTTCCATTGTTTCCCTATTTGCCATGAAATGATGGGACTGGGGCCATAGTTTTAGGTTTTTGAATGTTGAGTTTTAAGCCAACTTTTTCACTCTCCTCTTTCACTTTCATCAAGAGGCTCTTTAGCTCTTCTTTGCTTTCTGCCATAAGGGTGGTGTCATCTGCATATCTGAGGTTATTGATATTTCTTCTGGCAATCTTGATTCCAGCTTGTGTTTCATCCAGCCCAGCATTTTGCATGATGTACTCTGAAGATAAGGTTACTAAGTAGGGTGACAATATATAGCCTTGAGGAACTCCTTTCCCAATTTGGAAGCAGTCTGTTCTTCCATGTCTGGTTCAAACTGTTGCTTCTTGACCTGCATACCGATTTCTCAGGAGACAGGTAAAGTGGTCTGGTATTCCCATCTCTTGAAGAATTTTCCACAGTTTGTTATGATCCACATAGTCAAAGACTTTAATGTACTCAATAAGGCAGAAGTAGACATTTTTCTAGATCTCTCTTACTTTTTCTATGATCAATAGATTTAGCCATTTGATCTCTGGTTCCTCTGCCTTATCTAAATCCAGCTTGAACATATGGAAGCTCACCGTTCACATACTGTTGAAGCCTGGCTTGGAGAATTTTGAGCATTACTTTGCTAGCATGTGAAATGAGTCCAATAGTGTGGTAGTTTGAACATTCTTTGGCATTGCCTTTCCTTGGGATTGGAATGAAAACTGATCTTTACCAGTCCTGTAGCCACTGCTGAGTTTTCCAAACTTGTTTGTATATGAAGTGTAGCACTTTCACAGCATCATCTTTTAGAATTTGAAATAACTCAGCCGGTATTCCATTGCCTCCACTTGCTTTGTCCGTAGTAATGCTTCCAAAGGCCCACTTGATTTCACACTCCAGTATTTCTAGCTCTAGGTGAGTGATAACACCATCGTGCTATCTGGGTCATGAAGAACTTTTTGTATAGTTCTTCTGTGTATTCTTGCCACCTCTTCTTAATATCTTCTTCTTCTGTTAGGTCTATGTCATTTCTATCTTTTATTGTGTCCATCTTATCTCTAGTCTTACCCAGTCTGTTGTTTTCCTCTATTTCTTTGCAATGATCACTGAGGAAGACTTTCTTATCTCTCCCTGCTATTCTCTGGAACTCTGCGTTCTAATGGGTACATCTTTCCTTTTTTCCTTTGTCATTCACATCTCTCTTTTTTTCTCAGCTATTTGTAAGGCCTCCTCAGACAACGTTTTTACCTTTTTGCATTTCTTTTTGTTGGGGATGGTCTTGATCACTGCCTCCTTTACAAAGACAAATCTCCATCCATAGTTCATCAGGCACTTTGTCTAGCACACATAATCCCTTGAATCTATTTGTCACTTCCACTGTAAAATCATACAGAATTTGATTTAGGTCATATCTGAATGGTTTTCCCTACTTTCTTCAATTTAAGTCTGAATTTGGCAATAAGGAGTTAATGATCTGAGCCACAGTCAGCTCCCAGACTTGTTTTTGTTGACTGTATAGAGCTTCTTTGAGCGCAAAGAACATAATCAATCTGATTTTGATATTAACAATCTGGTGATGCCCATGTGTAGTCTTCTCTTGTGTTGTTGGAAGAGGGTGTTTGCTATGACCAGTGCATTCTCTTGGCAAAACCCTCAGCCTTTGCCCTGCTTCATTTTGTACTCCAAAATCAAATTGCCTGTTACTCCAGGTATCTTTTGACTCCCTTATTTTGCATTCCGTTTCTCTATGATGAAAAGGACATCTTTTTTCAAGCGTTATTTCTAGAAGGTCTTGTAGGTTTTCATAGAACCATTTAATTTCAGCTTCTTCAGCATTACTAGTAGGGGCATAGACTTGGATTACTGTAATATTAAACAGTTTGCCTTGGAAATGAACAGAGATCATTCCGTCATTTTTGAGATTGCACGCAAGCACTGCATTTCAGACTCTCCTAAGAGATTCTTGCCCACAGTAGTAGATATAATATTCATCTGAATTAAATTCACCCTGTCCAGTCCGTTTTAGTTCACTTCTTCCTAAAATGTCGATGTTCACTCTTGCTGTATCCTGTTTGCCCACTTCTTTACCTTGATTCTTGGGCCTAACACTCCAGTTTCCTATGCAATATTGCTCTTTACAGCATCAGACTTTACTTCCATCACCAGACATATCTACAGTTGGGCGTTGTTTTTGCTTTATATTTTATTCATGACCTATATCATTCATAACCTCAATGAATTCTTCTCTTTTTAGGTATTTCATCCATTAGTTTCTTAGAGAGTTATACTAAGACATCAAATATGATTTATAATTTGTTTACTTTTATGAAAGATTAATCAGTTTTTTTTCTTTATATATTTTAAGGCTGTGTATAAAGTACATAAATATTTGGAACTCATATCATTTGTTATCTGTCTTTGTCCATCTGAGAACTTTTCTCTTTGATTATAATGGTTCAACAACTAATCTATTTCATCTTATATTACTTTGGACATCTTATACTTTTCAATATTCCTCTGCCATTTGATATTAAATGGGTCAATTATAAGCAATTTGGATGTGTGATATTCTTTATATTTTAAATAATTACCTATAACTCATTTTCTTTCATGGTACTCTTGGAGAGCTTGGGCTTGTTTTTGCCATATTATTTATTTGTCCTTTCTTCTATTTTTGGCTTATTTATTTATTTTCATTTTTATTGCCATTTATTGGATCATTGCATTTTCCCCTTTACTGCCTTGGCAGTTATAATTTTTAATTTTAGGAGCTATACTTGGATTTTTGTTTCTATTTTTTAAATTTTATGTTTTGGAATAATTATACTAATATAACCACAGAAGTTACAAAAACAGCACAGACATACCCATCACCGTCTTCTATATAACATTTTACATAACTACAGCACATTATTAAACTCCAGAGTTGGCATCAGTATAAATAATCTTTGGGGTTTCCCAAATAGCTCAAATAGTGAAAGAACCTGCCTACAATGCTGGAGACCTGGGTTTGATCCCTGGTTCAGGAAGATCTAGAGAATTCTTGCCTGGGGAATCTCATGGACAGAGGAGCCTGGTGGGTTACAGACTATGGGGTCGAAAAGAATCAGACACGACTGAGCAACTAACACACACACACACACACACATCCACACACATAATCAAAGAGGCTGCTTATACCTAGAGGGTTGGGAAGGGAAGAGAGGTGGGAGAGAGGTTCAAGAGGGAGGGAACATATGTATACCTATGGCTGATCCATGTTGATATTTGGCAGAAACCAACACAATTCTGTAAAGAAATTATCCTTCAATTAAAAATAAATAAATTTAAAAAGGAATGTACTATCAATGCAGCCATACAGTTTGTACACTTTGAGGTTGTTTTTTGTTTTTGTTTTTGTTTTTTTTTTTTCACTTTAAATCTAAATTTTGTGTGATTCTGTAGTTCATTCCTTGGTAATTCATCCATTTTATAGGTATCCCGGATTTTGTTTATCCACTCACACTTTGAGGGAATTAGGTTATTTCCAGATTGGGTGTATTAAAAAAAATCTGCTGTCAATATTTATGAACAGATTTTTGTACAAATGTATGTTTCATTTCCCTAAAATAAATGTCTAGGAATATGCTTGCATTTTAATACAAAATTCATCTGTATCTTTTAAAACAAGTATGCTGCTGCTGCTGCTAAGTCACTTCAGTAGTGTCCAACTCTGTGAGACCCCATAGACGGTAGCCCACCAGACTCTCGGTCCCTGGGATTCTCCAGGCAAGAACACTGGAGTGGGTTGCCATTTCCTTCTCCAATGCATGAAAGTGAAAAGTGAAAGTGAAGTCGCTCAGTTGTATCCGACTCTTCACGATCCCATGGACTGCAGCCTACCAGGCTCCTCCGCCCATGGGATTTTCCAGGCAAGAGTACTGGAGTGGGGTGTCATTGCCTTCTCCAAAAACAAGTATAGATTTAATCAATAGTCATATTCTCCCCTAGACAAATCAATATGCTGAATATACTAAATAATCAGATGGACTTGTGTTGCAATTCACTCTGTAATTTTGTTGTAATTAAGCAGTTTCAAGTTGTTAAAATCATTGTTTCTAACTGGTACCTATTTAAGTATTACAATTGATTGTATTAATTCACTCAGTTTTCCTTCTAGTACTTTTCCTTCTGGGTTGTTTAGAAAATATTTTGTGCATGATCTATTTTTCAAGTCCTCAGATGTTTACAAATGACTTTCTTGAGCCCATTTATCTTGAATGAAAGTTGGACTAGTAGGGATTTCTAGATTTAAATTCTTTTCACACAGCATTTGAAAGATATTGTTACAATAGTTCTTGTATTTAATTTCACAAATCATAAGATTAAAATAAACTTATTTTCTTCATTTAAGATAACCTATCATTCCTATTTGAATGTTTCTAGCTTTTTTCCTTATCCTTTGTTTTCAAGTCTTATTTGGACCATGCTATTAGACCCTATTGTTCTGTTTTCATTGGGCCTTAGGAAGCATCACTACAAACAAAGCTAGTAGAGGTGATGGAACTTCAGTTGAACTATTTCAAATCCTAAAAGGTGATGCTGTGAAAGGGCTGCACTCAATATGCCAGCAAATTTGGAAAACTCAGCAGTGGTCACAGGACTGGAAAAGGTCAGTTTTCATTCCAATCCCAAAGAAAGGCAATGCCAAAGAATGTTCAAACTACTGCACAATTGCACTTATCTCACATACTAGTAAAGTAATGCTCAAAATTCTCCAAGCCAAGCTTTAATAGTATGTGAACCATGAACTTCCATATGTTCAAGCTGGATTTAGATAAGGCAGAGGAAACAGAGATCAAATTGCCAACATCCGTTGGATCATAGAAAAAACAAGAGAATTCCAGAAAAACATCTATTTCTGCTTTATTGAATACACTGAATTATTTGACTGTGTGGATCATAACAAACTGTGGAAAATTCTTCGAGAGATGGGAATATAAGACCACCTGACCTGCCTCCTGATAAATTTGTATGCAGGTCAAGAAGCAACAGTTAGAACCAGACGTGGAAGAACAGACTGGTTCAATATTGGGAAAGGATTTCCTCAGGTATGTTGTCACTCTGCTTATTAAACTTATCTTCAGAGTACATCATGCAAAATGCTGGGTAGGATGAAACACAAGCTGGAGCAAAGACTGCTGGGAGAAATATCAATAACCTCAGATATGCAGATGGCACCACCCTTATGTCAGAAAGCGAAGAACTAAAGAGCCTCTTGGTGAAAGTGAAAGAGGAGAGTGAAAAAATTTGCTTAAAACTCAACATTCAAAAAACCAAGATCATGGCATCTGGTCCCATCACTTCATGGCAAATAGATGGGGAAACAATGGGAGTTGACAGACTTTATTTTAGAGGGCTCCAAAATCACTGCAGATGGTAAGTGCAGCCATGAAATTACAAGATGTTTGTTCCTTGGGAGAAAAGCTATGACCAACCTAGATAGCATATTCAAAAGCAGAGACATTATTTGTCGACAAAGGTCTGTTTGGTCAAAGCTATGGTTTTTCAGTAGTCTTGTATGGATGTGAGAGTTGGACCATAAGGAAAGCTGAGTGCCAAAGAATCTGTGCTTTTGAACCGTGGTGTTGGAGAAGACTCTTGAGAATTTCTTTGGCTTCACGAAGATCAAACCAGTCAATCCTAAAGGAAATCAATGGTGAATATTCATTGGAAGGACTGATGCTGAACCTCCAATACTTTGGCCACCAGATGTGAAGAACCAACTCATTTGAAAAGACCCTGTTGCTGGAAAAAATTGAAGGCAGGAGAAAGGGACGACAGAGATGAGATGGTTGTATGGCATCACAGACTCTTTGTCCATGAGTTTGAGCAAGCTCTGGGAGTTGGTGATGGACAGGGAAACCTGGCCTGCTGTAGTCCATGGTGTCACAGAGTTGGACGTGACTGATTGACTGAACTAAACTGATAAGGTAAAGGCAATCTACTGACACAAGGTTGTGTTGAAGGAAAGTGTAGCATTATTGAAGGCACTGAGCAAGGAGTATGGGCAGCGCATGTTTGAAAGACTCTAAATCCCCAATGACTTCCAGGGAGGGGGTTTTAATATCAGTGTTGATGAGTGGACTGCAGGGTGTGTGATAGCCTCTTGCACAATTCTTGGATGGGTTGGCATCAAGGTGAAATTTCTTACATTATCAACAATCTATTTTCAACCAACCTAATGTCTGTGTGCTGTGGTCATCAACTTTCATCTGATTGGGGTCTACTTGTAGAAACAACTTCAGCATGTGTGTCAGGCCTTTGTTGACACCTTTCTGGGACTTGGGAATTTGATTCTCTCTGTGGCAAATTTATAGTCTAGATTGTTACCAGTTTCCCAGCCTAACAGCAATTCACTTTTTTTCATATATCACATTCCTATTCATGAGCTCTGAAGCAGCCTTTAAAGACTCAGAAGAAGACCCAGAGAGTAAAACAAAAGCTTTCCACTTCAAAGGACAGGGACAGAGGGGCTTGTACAAGATTTGAGTAGTGTTGGTCTTTCTTAGACGTTTGGCCTCCAAGATAGCATGATTCTGAAGCTGCTTTCTTTGGTACTGAAGCTGGTGTTGAGGATATGAAGAGCTCTGGGATGTATGTTACCTGCTAGGAGGAAGTCCCAATGCTTTCAGGTGTAAATTTATTGCTGGACCCATGCCTCTTCTCTTTTCCTGGTGTTGTCTTTACTGATTTTCTTTTCTAAGGATTTATACAATTACTAATTGTGTGTGTGTGTGTGTGTGTGTGTGTGTGTGTGTGTATTCTATCTTTTCTAAAAGTTTGGTGCAAGAGTAGGGGAATCCATCTTGTGTAAGTTATAAGCTGAAGCTTTTGATGTATTCCTAGCAACAGTGGCCTAAATCATACTTAGTTATGTAGTAAACACACTTTTAAAAAATTATATACCTTAAGTTACAGAAGTTCATCAAACCTCTTAGGATTTTTTCCTTAGCATTCATATATAGGCAGGTTTTATATAGTTCAAATCCATTTGAGGTTAGTTTAGCAATTATATTATTTCTAGAATTATCTGAGTATTTTTATTTTCCAGGCATTTATTTTGTGATGGTTTATCTAAGATGAAAATAACTGATCCTTTAAACATACAAAATCATTTTTTAAAAATCCATTAGTGTTTTGTGTCTTTCTTTAAATAAAATTAATAAAATTTTTTCTTAATCTTCTTAAAATTATCAATGCATTATTTTATCAATTTTAAAATGTACCTTTTTATTGTGAGTCTGTTAGTAAGAAATGGCATCATTCCAGTCTTTTCAGTGCTCCTCTCCCAGATTTTAAAAAAGAGCAGAACTAAACAGGTTGGGAACAATGAAACAGGTGAGATGAATGTGTTGGTTGCTCAGTCATGTCTGACTCTTTGCAACCCCATGGACTGTAGCTCGCCAGGTTCCTCTCTCCATGGAATTCTCCAGGCAAGGAGTTGTAGCCATTCCCTTCTCCAGGGAATCTTCCCGACCCAGGGATCAGACCCAGGTCTCCTACTTTGCAAGGAGATTCTTTACCACTGTGCCACCAGGGTACTCCCTGTTGAACAATTTGAAGGTCTTGGCTTCATTCTTATTTGTCCTCGTTTCCCTTTGTCAATATATTTCTTCCTTTTTCTTCTAGTGTTGTTAAAACAGTTTTTCTTCCAATTTATCTAGAGTGCAGTTATTTTAAAAAAGGTAAACTCCTTTAGTTGTAGTAAATAATGCTTTTGGTTTTTAACTAAAGAAAACAAACTCCAATTTATCATGCTTTATGTAATTTATGGATTATTTGATTATTTATTTAATCAACCTGGGATGACTCTGGGATGATAAATATTTTCTCAAAACATAATTAAAATAAATATAATTTATGAATGTAATGAATATGATGTTAGTTTTATTAATTAAGAAGTCTTGAAGTGGAAAATTGAGTTACCATTTTTCCTCTAGGTTTATTTCCCAGCTTACACAATGACATCAAAGTAATACTGGAATTATTTGGCCTATGTAATTTTATCTTTCATATTTTCTACATTTACAGCATCTTCTATTTTGGTCTTGTAAGAGGGAAAAAAAAATCTAAAATCTGGCAACAAATGAAGATCTATAGGATGTAATGCTTCATTAGGCTGTTTAACCTTAAAAATATTTGCCTTCTATTTACTTTGACTACCATCACCCCTCCTTTTTTTAATGCTATATTAGGTGGCACTAGTGGTAAAGAACCTGCCTACAATAAAAGAGACTTAAAAGTCATGAGTTCAATCCCTGGGTTGGGAAGATCCCCTAGAGGAGGGCATGACAACCTACTCCAGTATTCTTTATTATTATTATTACTTTTTAAAAAAAATGAGTTGCTTTACAGAATTTTGTTGTTTTCTGTCAAACATCACATGAATCAGCCATAGGTACACATATGTCTCCTCCAGCTTGAGCCTGCCTCCCATCTGCCTCCCCATCCCACTTCTCTAGGTTGATACATAGCCACTGTTTGAATCCCCTGGGTCATACAGCAAATTCACATTGGCTATCTATATAAGTTTCCATATTACCCTCTCCATAAATCTCACCCTCCCCTCCCCCTGTCCTGTGTCCATATATCTGTTAGCTATGTCTATTTCTCCATTTCTTCCCTGCAGATAAATTCATCGGTACCATCCTTCTAGATTCCATATATATGCTTTAGTACATGGTATTTATCTTTCTGACTTACGTCACTGTGTATAATAGGCTCTAGGTTCATCCACCTCATTAGAATTGACTCAAATGTATGTATTCCTTTTTATGGATGAGTAATACTCCATTGTATGTATGTACCATAGATTTATCCACTCATCTGTAGATGTACATCTAGAGTAATGGAATGCTATATTAGGTGACTTCCATGTCCTAGCTTTTGTAAATAGTGCTGCAATGAACATTGGGGTGCATATGTCTTTTTCAATTTCGATTTCCTCAAGATATATGCCTAGGAGTGGAATTTCTGGGTGATATGGTGACTGAAGGCATGAAATTAAAAGATGCTTACTCCTTGGAAGAAGAGTAATGACCAACCTAGATAACATATTGAAAAGCAGAGACATTATTTTGCCAACAAAGTTCTGTCTAGTTAAGGCTATGGTTTTTCCAGTGGTCATGTATGGATGTGAGAGTTGAACTGTGAAGAAAGCTGAGCACCGAAGAATTGATGCTTTTGAACTGTGGTGTTGGAGAAGACTCTTGAGAGTCCCTTGGACTGCAAGGAGATCCAACCAGTCCATTCTGAAAATCAGCCCTGGGATTTCTTTGGAGGGAATGATGCTGAAGCTGAAACTCCAGTACTTCGGCCACCTCATGCGAAGAGTTGACTCATTGGAAAAGACCCTAATGCTGGGAGGGATTGGGGGCAGGAGGAGAAGGGGACGACAGAGGATGAGGTGGCTGGATGGCATCACTGACTTGATGGATGCGAGTCTAAGTGAACTCCGGGAGTTGGTGATGGACAGGGAGGCCTGGCGTGCTGTGATTCATGGGGTCGCAAAGAGTCAGACAAGACTGAGCCACTGAATTGGACCGAACTGAACTGATGGTGGTTTTATCCCTAGTTTTATAAGGAATCTCCGTACCATCTTCCATGGTGGCTGTATCAATTTAAACTACCACCAACAGTGCAAGAGTGTTCCCTTTTCTCCACATCCTCTCCAGCATTGTTTGCAAACATTTTGATGATTGCCATTCTGACCAGTGTGAGGCGATATCTCATTGTAGTTTTGATTTGCATTTCTCTAATAATGAGCAATGTTGAGTATGTGTTCATTAGCCATCCATATGTCTTCTTTGGAGAAATGTCTGTTTAGATCTATTTCCCACTTTTTGATTGGGTTGTTTGTTTTTCTGATATTGACTTGCATGAGCTGCTTATATATTTTGGAAATTAATTCATTATCTGTTGTTTCATTTGCTATTATTTTCTCCCATTCTGAGGGTTATCTTTTCACCTTGTTTGTAGTTTCCTTTGCTGTGCAAAAAAAAATTAAGCTTAATTAGTCCCTACTTATTTATTTGTTATTTTTTTTTTTTTAATTTCCATTACTCTAGGAGGTGGGTCATAGAGGATCTTGCTTTGATTTATGTCACTGAGTATTCTGCCTATGTTTTCCTCTAAGAGTTTTATAGTTTCTGGTCTTACATTTAGGTCTTTAATTCATTTTGAGTTTATCTTTGTGAATGGTATTAGGAAGTGTTCTAATTTCATGCTTTTACATGTAGCTGTCCAGTTTTCCCGGCACCACTTATTGAAGACTCTGTTTTTGCTCCATTGTATATTCTTGCCTCCTTTGTCAAAAATAAGGTATCCATAGGTGTGGGGGTTTATTTCTGGGATCTCTATCTTGTTCCATTGATGCATATTTCTGTTTTTGTGCCAGTACTATACTATCTTGATGGCAACAGCTTTTTGGTATAACCTGAAGTCAGGAGGGTTGATTCCTCCAGCTCTACTCTTCTTTCTCAAGACTGCATTGGCTAATCAGGGTCTTTTGTGTATCCATATAAATTGTGACATTTTTGCTCTAGTTCTGTGAAAAATGCCATTGATACTTTGATAGGGATTGCATTGAATCTGTAGATTGCATTTGGCAGTATAGTCATTTTCATAATATTGATTCTTCCAACCCAGGAAGTTAGAATATCTCTCCATCTGTCTATGTCGTCTTTGATTTCTTTCATCAGTGTTTTATAATATACAGTTCTTTGTATACAATTCTTTGTCTCCTGAGGTATATTTATTCTAGAAGTTTTATTCTTTTTGTTGTAATGGTGAATGGGATTGATTCCTTAATTTCTCCTTCTAACATTTCATTGTTCAGTTCAGTCACTCAGTCGTGTCCAACTGTTTCTGACTCCATAGACTGCCGCACCACAAGCCTCCGTGTCCTTCACCAACTCCCAGAGTTTACTCAAACTCATGTCCATTGAGTTGGTGATGCCATCCAGCCATCTCACTCTCTGTCGTCCCCTTCTCCTTTCACCTTCAATCTTTCCCAGCTTCAAAGTCTTTTCAAATGAGTCAGTTCTTCTTATGAGGTAGCCAAAGTATTGGAGTTTCAGCTTCAGCATCAGTCCTTCCAATGAATATTCAGGACTGATTTCCTTTAGGATGGACTGGTTGGATCTCCTTGCAGTCCAAGGGACTCTCAAGAGTCTTCTCAAACACCACAGACCAAAAACATCAATTCTTCAACTCTCAGCTTTCTTCACAGTCCCACTCTCATATCCATACATGAGCACTGGAAAAACCACAGCCTTGACTAGATGGACCTTTGTTGGCAAAGTAATGTCTCTGCTTTTGAATATGCTATCTAGGTTGGTCATAACTTTCCTTGCAAGGAGTAAGCGTCTTTTAATTTCATGACTGCAATCACCATCTGCAGTGATTTAAGGAGCCTCAAAACATAAAGTCTGACACTGTTTTCACTGTTTCCCCACCTATTTCCCATGAAGTGATGGGACCAGATTGCCATGATCTTCATTTTCTGAATGTTGAGCTTTAAGCCAACTTTTTCACTCTCCTCTTTCACTTGCATCAAGAGGCTTTTTAGTTCTTCTTCACTTTCTGCCATAGTGTGGTGTCATCTGCATACTTGAAGTTATTGATATTTCTCCCGGCAATCTTGATTCCAGCTTGTGCTTCATCCAGCCTAGTGTTTCTCATCATGTACTCTGCATTTAAGTTAGTATAAAGGAATGCAAGTGATTTCTGTGTATTGACTTTGTATCCTGCAACCTTGCTAAATTTACTGATTAACTCTAGTAGTTTTCTGATACTATCTTTAGGGTTTTCTGTGTGCAGTATCATGTCATCTTCAAACAGTGAGAACTTCACTTCTTTTTCCATTTGGATTCCTTTTATTTCTTCTTCTCTGATTGCCATAGCTAGGACTTCCAAAACTATTTTGAACAATAGATGTGAGACTGGACACCCTTATCTTTTTCCTGATCTTAGAGGGAATGCTTTCAGGTTTTCACCATTGAGAATAATGCTTGCTGTGGACTTATCATATATGCTGCTGCTAAATTGCTTCAGTCGAGTCCGACTCTATGTGACCCCATATACAGCAGCCCACCAGGCTCCCCCGTCCTTGGGATTTTCCAGGCAAGAACACTGGAGTGGGTTGCCATTTCCTTCTCCAATGTGTGAAAGTGAAACGTGAAAGTGAAGTCACTCAGTCCTGTCCGACTCTTAGCAACCCCATGGACTACAGTCCACTAGGCTCCTCCCTCCATGGGATTTTCCAGACAAGAGTACTGGAGTACTCTTTGGGTTACATGTGTTTTAATTTGCTTCCTGGGGGTCCTGGAGGCTGCTCTCCAGGCTGGGGTGCCAAGCTGGGCTCTCCTGCAGGCCTTGAGAAGAAGACACAGGTCCTGCAGCCCTGCAAGAAGATGACGGTGGCCTACCACGAGGCTGGCCATGTGGTTGTGGGCTGGTTCCTGGAACACACAGACCCCCTGCTCAAGGTGTCCATTGTCCCCCGGGACAAGGGGTTCACCTATGCCCAGTGCCTGCCCAGGGAGCAGCACGTGTACACACGGGAGCAGCTCTTTGACCGCATGTGTGCCATGCTGGGCAGCCACCTGGCTGAGCAGCTGTTCTTTGGGCGGGTCACCACGGGGACCCAGGACGACCTGAAGAAGGTCACCCAGAGTACCTATGCCCAGATCGTGCAGTTTGGGATGAGCAAGAAGCTGGGCCAGGTGTCCTTCAATCTCCCATGGCCAGGCAAGGGACTGGTGGAGAAGCCATTCAGCGAGGCCACGGCCCAGCTCATAGACGGGGAGGTGCTGCAGCTCATCGGCTCCGGGCATGCACGCACCCTGGACCTGCTCACACGCTGCCATGAGCAGGTGGACAAGGTGGGCAGGCGGCTGCTGGAGAAGAATGGGCTGGAGTAGGCCTACATGGTGGAGCTGCTCAGGCCATGGCCGTTGACCGAGAAGATCACCTACAGGAGCTCTTGGAAGGCACGGGTGGCCTGGAGGAGGACACAGCCCTTCCCAAGGGTCTGCAGGGCTGGCGTCGGGGGCCCAGTGCAGGAGAGCCCAGCCTAGCGCCTCCGCCTGGAGAGCAGCCTCTGGGACCTCCAGGAAGCAAATTAAAGCACATGTAACCCATAGATTTTACTATATTGAGGTAGGTTCCCTCTATGCCCATTTTTCAGAGTTTTAATCATAAACGGGTATTGAATTTTGTCAAAGGCTTTTGCTTCTTCTATTGAGATTATTATATGATTTTTATCTTTCAGTTTCTTAATATGGTGTATCATATTGATTAATTTGCATATATTGAAGAATTCTTGCATCTCTGGAATAAACCTAACTGGGTCATGCTGTATGAGCTTTTTAATGTATTATTGAATTCTGTCTGATAGGATTTTGTTGAGGATTTTTGCATGTATGTTCATCAGTGATATTGGCCTCATTTTATTTTGTGTGTGTGTTGTCTTTTTCTGGTTTTGGTATCAGGGTGATGGTGGCCTTGTAGAATGAGTTTGGAATTGTTCTTTCCTCTGTAATTTTTTGAAAGTTTTAGAAGGATAGGAAATATCGCTTCTCTAAAATGTTGATAGAATTCATCTGTGAAGCCCTCTGGTCCTGGGCTTGTGTTTTGGGGAAGATTTTTTTTTTTTTTTTTTAAATCATAGTTTCAATTTCAATGCTTGTAATTGAGTTGTTCATAATTTTTGTTTCTTCTTGGTTCAGTCTTGGAAGATTGGACTTTTCTAAGACTCTGTCCATTTCTTCCAGTTTATTCATTTTATTGCCATATAGTTGCTCATAATAGTCTCTTATAACCCTTTGTATTTCTGCATTATTTTTTGCAACCCCTCCTTTTTCATTTCTGATTTTGTTGATTTGTTTCTTCTCTCTCTTTTTCTTGGTGAGTCTGACTAAAGGTTTGTCTGTTTTGTTTATCGTGTCAAAGAACAAGCTTTTAGTTTTATTAAGCTTTACTATTGTTTCTTTCATTTCCTTTTCATTTATTTCTGCTCTGAAATTTATGATTTCTTTTCTTCTGTTAACTTTGGAGTTTTTTGTGGTGTTTTTGTCCTTGTTTTTCCAGCTGTTTTAGGTGTAAATTTACGTTGTCTATTCAGTGTTTTTGTTATTTCCTAAGGTAGTATTGTATTTGCTATAAACTTATCTCTCAGAACTGCTTTTGCTGCATCCTGTGGGTTTTGAGTTATGTTTTCATTGACATTTGTTTCTAGGAACTTTTTGATTTCCCTTTGATTTCATCAGTAACCTATTGTTACTTAGAAATGTATTGTTTTAAAAAAAATGTATTGTTTAATATCCATGTGTTTGTTTTTCTTTTTTTTCCTGTAATTGATATTTAGTTTCAAAACATTGTGGTCAGAAAAGATGCTTGATATGATTTCAGCCTTCTTAAATTTACTGAGGTTTGATTTATGACTCAAAACTTTGTCTATCCTGGAGAAGTTTCTATGTGCCCTTGAGAAGAAGGTTCATTCTTCTACATTTGGATGGAATGTCCTGAAGGTAACAATGAGATCCCTCTGAACCAATGTGACATATAAGTCTTATGTTTCCTTATTAATTTTCTGTTTTGATGATCTGTCCATTGGTGTAAGTGGGGTATTAGTCTCCTATTATTGGGTTACTTTCAGTTTCTACTTTTTTGTCTGTTAGTGTTTGTCTTACATATTGAGGTGTCCCTATGTTGGATGCATAGATATTTACAATTCTTTTATCTGATATGAGGATTCCTATTCCAGCTGTCTTTTGATTTCCATTTGCATGGAATATATTTTCTATCCTCTCACTTTCAGTCTATATGTATCTTTAGGTCTGAAGTGGGTTTCCTGTAAATAGCATATATATGTTTGTTTGTTTGTTTGTTTTTGCACATTTAAAGTAATTATTGGTATATATGTTCCTATTACCATTTTCTTAAGCATTCTGGTTTCTTTTTGTAGACCTTTATCTTCTCTTGTACTTCCTGACTATATTTTTCTTTCTTTGTGTTTCAGTTCAGTTCAGTTGCTCAGTCATGTTTGACTCTTTGTGACCCCATTAATCGCAGCATACCAGGCCTCCTTGTCCATCACCAACTCCCAGAGTTTACTCAAACTCATGTCCATCGAGTCAGTGATGCCATCCAGGCATCTCATCCTCTGTTGTCCCCTTCTTCTCCTTCCCCCAATCCCTCCCAGCATCAGAGTCTTTTCCAATAAGTCAACTCTTTGCATGAGAGAGTTGGCCAAAGTATTGGAGTTTCAGCTTCAGCATCAGTCGGTCCAATGAACACCCAGGTCTGATCTTCTTTAGAATGGACTGGTTGGATCTCCTTGCAGTCCAAGGGACTCTCAAGAGTCTTCTCCAACACAACAGTTCAAAAGCATCAATTCTTCAGCTCTCAGCTTTCTTCACAGTCCAACTCTCACATCCATACATGACCATAACCTTGACTAGATGGATCTTTGTTGGCAAAGTAATGTTTCTGCTTTTTAATTCTTTGTTAATTTGATTATTACATGTCTTGGCATGTTTATCTTGTATGGGACTCTCTGCATTTCTTAGACTTGATTGCCTATTTCCTTTCCCATGCTGGAGAAATTTTTCAACTATAATCTCTTAAAAATTTTTCTCAAATCCTTTCTTTGTCTCTCTTTTGGGACCCCTATAATTAGAATGTTGGTGCATTTAATATTGTCCCAGAGGTTTCTGAGACTATCATCAGTTATTTTCATTCTTTATACTTGATTCTACTCTTCAGCAGTTATTTCCATCATTCTATCTTCCAGCTCACTGATCCACTCTTCTGATTCAGATATTCCACTATTGATTCCTTCTAAAGTATGTTTAAATGCAGTAGTTGTGTTCTTTGTCTCTGTATGTTTATTCTTTAATTCTTCTAGATCTTTGTTAATGGATTATTGCCTTTTCTCCATTCTATTTGAAAGGTTTTGGATCATCTTTACTATCATTATTCTGAATTCTTTTTCAGGTGGTTTGCTTGTTTCCTCTTCATTTATTTGGACTTGTGTGTTTATAGGTTTTTCTTTCATTTGTGCAGTACTTCTCTGCCTTTTCATTATTTTTATTTTGTTTTTCAGCTTATTGTGTTTGAAGTCTCCTTTTCCCAAGCTTCAAGATTGGATTTTTTTCTTTCTTTTGGTTTCTATCCTCATAAGGTTGGTCTAGTGTTTTGTGTAAGCCTCATGTAGGGTGTGATTTGGTGGCTCAGACAGTAAAGCATCTGCCTGCAATTCGGGAGACCCGGGTTCGATCCCTGGGTGGGAAAGATCCCCTGGAGAAGGAAATGGCAACCCACTCCAGTACTCTTGCCTGGAAAATTCCATGGACAGAGGAGCCTTGTAGACTACAGTCCATGGGGTCACAAAGAGTCGGACATGACTGAGCGACTTCACGTCTCACCTTTTCTTCTTGGTCAGAGGATGTGAGGGTTTGTGTTTTGTTTTGTTCCCCCTCTGATAGGCATCCATGAGTGAGGGGGTAATCCTGTCTACTGATGATTGGGTTTGATTTTTGCCTTGTTTGTTGTTTGGATGAGGGTCCTGCACAAGGTGCTACTGGCTGTTTTGTGATGCTCGGTCTTGTACACAAGTGGTTGCCTTCGTAGGAGTTCTCAATACTTGATACTCCTTAGGGTTAGGAGTTCGCTGGTAGTGTAGGGTGTTAGAGTCAGCACTTCCACTCTGAAGGCTCCAGGCTTGATCTCTGGCTAGGCATGGAGATTCCACAGATGGTTTCTTATGGCATTAAATGGGTTAATACAAATACACTAAAACGGGAAACAAAAGACACAACCCCAGACACATGGCAATTATAAAATCAGCGAAATAATAACTAAAATAATGGAATATATACACATACATATACACTCATAATCAAAACCAAAACCATCAAAAAAAAAAAAAAAAAGTACAATAGATTGACCCCATGAACAAAAGAAACCAAAAATGATATCATCCAGTTAAGAACAAAACTAACTAAAGAGCAAAAACTGTAAAACTAAACTAAAGCAAAGTGCCAACTTGGGAATAAAGAAAAAAAACAAAACAAAAATTATTAAAAAGGAAAAGAAAAAAAAAAAAAAAAAAGAAAGAAAGAATAGAAATGCAACATTAAATAGAAGTATATAAAGAAAATTTCTACATATTAAAGATTAACTGCAATGGGAAAAGAACAGTAGGAAAAGCATACAAAGGAATAAATGTAGAAAAAGATAATACATTTTAACAATTTTAAAATGAAGATTAATAAAAAAGAGAGTTAAAAAGAAAAAAATAAATAGGAAAAAGAAAAACCCACAGATCCTCAAAAGGTCAACATAGAGTCAGAAGTATATAAGAGAAATAAAAAGTGTTATAAAAAAAATTTGCAAAATCTTGAATAGATTTAATAGCACTAATAAAATAGACAACTACAACAACAGAGGGGGGAAAAAAGGAAAAATAGAAAAAAATCCAGAAGAAACTACAGGATAAGTCAACATATAAGAATAATAAATGTTTTGCTTGAGTCTCTGCTATTAGCATCCTTTCCCTCCCTGGGAGTCACATTCCACCTCACCTCCCTAGGATGCCCTCCAACACTACAGTTGTCTCTGGACTTGTTTGGGGGCAGCTCAGACTCTAATCTGGTCCTACTCCTGTATATTCTTGCCTCCAATGTCCACAGCTGTCAGAACTATGCATTTTCTTTTGTGAGAACTCTCAATGTTCTTTCATATATTTCATAGACACAGAATCTGCTTCATTGATCATGTGGATTTAATCTGCCACTTGTACAACTTGTGGGAAGATTTTGAGAACTTTTCCTTAGCCACACTGCCCCTGGGTTTCAATTGTGGTTTTATCTCCACCTCTTCATGTGGGACGTCTGTAGGGGTTTGCTCAAAGGCTATCCTGGAGGACATAAGTCTGCCCCAGTGAGCACCAGATGTGGAGGTGCTTCCGCTGCTTGGTTTGCAAGGGCCCTGGTAGCACTAGCTATTCTGGGGAGTTGACAGCTAGGGCAGCAAAAATATAGTGCTCTAGAAGCGTATGGCAACCCACTTCACTATTCTTGCCTAGAGAATCTCTTTTATAGAGAAGCCTGGCAGGCCACAGTCCACAGGGTCACAAAGAGCTGGACTCAGCTGAAGCGATCCCATATGGGCAGACACAGGGCTTTTTCTAGCCTGTGGCAGTTCTGTCCCAGTGAGAATTGAACATGAGGTGGCACAGCTGCTTGGGCAGCAGGGACTATGACTGCTCCAAGCGTTCATGGACTGTCTCAGCCACAGAAACGGTGGTCTTATCAGATTCTTTATCTAGCCTCTGGCAGCTGGCAATAGGAAGGCCTCTTAGGCTAGTCCTTCTCCATTGCTCCACCCATTCAGACATTTAGAGATCTCTCCTGCCTAGGGTCCTTCTCTGTTGCTTGGCACATCCAGCACACAAAGAGGCCCCCTGGCTGGGGTCCTACTCTGGTGTTCAGCATATCAGGCACTTACAGGGACACGTTTGCTGGGGTTTGCCTCAGGTGCTTGAAGACCCAGCCTCTATTGTTCAGTGCAGGTGATGGCATGTGGCAGGTTATGGCTCCACCCCCTACGCATGACTCAGCAATATCCCCTGCTTCCAGTGGTTGTGTGGCTCTCCTCCAGGGGCATTTCCCACCATAATCTCCTCCCTCACATCCCCTTGGGCTGTCTCCCCACAGTCAACATCAGACCTTGCCTTAGAATTGCTCCAAAATTCCTATGCTGAAGCTCCCAGTCACTGTGCCTTCTAGGGGACCCATGTTCCTGTCTGGGGTACATATAGCTATGGCAAGATCATCTGTGTGATACTCCATTTATGCTGTCACAGGGCAGCTGTTTCACTTCCAGTCTTAAATGTTTCTCATCTGACCCAAACAATTGCCCCGATATGGGATTGGACACTTGCTTCAGTTCCCTCATCCACTGAAGGCAGGTCCAGTCCTACTAACTCTCCTGTGCCTTCATCTTACTGTTTTGCATGGTTCTATATAATCTTTTCCAGTGGTCAGGTAATCCTGCCTGCTCTTGGCTGGTGTTCTGCAAGCATGTCTGTGTCTGAAGGTATATTCCTGATGTATCTGTGGAAAAAGATGTACTCCACATCCACCTACTCCTCCACCATCTTACACCAGTGTTCTTGCCTAGAGAATCCCATAGATAGAGGAGTCTGATGGGTTACTGTCCATATGGTCACAAAGAGTCAGATCTGACTGAAGTGACTTAGCATGCGCACACATGCCATTCACGTGCTGTAACTTAATGGCTTTTACTCTGACTATGATTCACTCACATTTTTTCTTGGATCAGCTCTTTCTATGGAGCTCCAAACTCAGTACTCAATTTTATCCCCTAAATTTTACACTTGTTCTTCTTATTCAGTCTAATGCAGGACTCAAGATGACCGCATGACCCTTCTTAGACCTATCACTCCCTCACTGAGTGATCTTGGGCAAATCACCTTAGCAGTCTCAGCTTCCCCAGCCAGCTGAAAGAGGCAACACCAGGCATATACTTGGGAATGTGTCTGGAGGTGCCCAGTAATAGTTTGCTCTTATGGCCGACACTTCCCTGCGTGACCTCCCCACTCAGAGAGAGTTTCCATTTCTGTCCGTTGAACTACCATCCACTCACCAAATCATCAATTTTCACTTTTTCCTTTTCTTTGCCTCCCACATCAAATCCATGAAATCCCACCAATTGTTTTTCTTTGATCCCAAGTCTATACTCTGGGTCTGTATCTGTTATTGCCTGGGTGATTTCATAGTTAGCTTTTACTGTTTTTCCTTCCTTATTTGGTTTTTATAGTTTGCTACAAAAAACTTTTGAAATACAATTCTGTGTGTTCTTTCTTCTTTTACTAATAATGTTTCAAGGGATTATATCTTGAATATCTACAAGAGAAAGTGACACCTGCATTGTTTTAGATACAGGACCCTCAATCATGGGTGCTGTGGCATTTCCCACTCTGTCTTTACTGTTCTGTGTGAAAACCTTCTCTCTTTTTTTAGATAAAGCTGTTCTGATTGCATGTATGCAACATGTGATTTCCTCTCTCAGCCTCTGTTTATGCTCCCCATCACTTCACAGCGTCTTTCTCTGGAGGCCCCGTGACCAAAATCATAGCCACATTTCACAAGTATGGCTCAGGTATCACCTCTTCCCAGTAATCCAATTATTTATTAATCTAAATTTCCACTTCATCTGTATGTTTCACTACTTTCTGCTTTATTTTAGTTATATGGCCTTTCTCCCTGTAAGTTTCTTGATGGCAGAATCCATATCTTCAGCTTGGAATTCACTCAAGACTAACAAAACTCTTCCTATATTACTTCATAAATATTTGTTGAATAAATAAATGTATATGTATTGATTTAGCTATCACTCATGTGATTCCCAAAAGGATTTCAGAAATTTGTGAAAAAAATTGATGAATATAGCTTTAAAAAGTGTGCAATCTTTATTAATAGTAGATTTTCTATAATATGAGAATCATCCCAACTTTCCCCCTCATTGCTTATGAAATGCTTTGAGACTCCAAATCAGTTTATTTTTATTGGTTTTGAATTTCCATTCAAAATTACAAAGCCAGTTGGATCTTAAAACTTTAGAGTTAAGTTAAAAATGTTAGAAGTGCTTCTTTTAAACTAAATATCTCAATTAAAAAATTTTAATTTGAGTTATTTAAGAAGCACTTTTAGTAAGGTGGTGTTTTCCATTCAGTAATATATGTCATAGGAGAGAAAATATCTTAATGGATGATAATTTTTAATTCATGAACAATATTTATTTCTGCATAAATATCTTGTATAACTGGGATTTTTCCAGATTTTGTTGCCATAAATACTCAATGATATTTGAACAGTAGTTTAAATTCTTAACTTCACTAAAATATTTTTTACATTTTTGATGAAAGTAGGTTATGTGATTTTTAAAGAGACAACAAACTTATTTAGAATGAACTATTCTCAGGATGTTTTACATGATACAAAAGATTATAATAAATGCACTTAACATTTGTTGTCTAACAGATGAATTATGAATTTTTGAGAACTTTCTAAACATACTTTTCAGTGATTCATTTATCCAACATATTCTGCCCTTTAAAAAGTATCAGTTCTGTCAGTATTCCAAATATATTCTATAGTTTAAGCTTTTAATTAGGAGCTTTGCTACCAAATGTTTGTGTTATGATTTTAGCATAAAATAAATATTGAACATCCTTAGTTTTTTAGTTACCAAGACATACAGTTAGCTCTGTGTGTGTGTGTGTGTGTGTGTGTGCATTTCAAATTCTTAAAAATAGCTGGTAACTTTTCTTTAATTTACTTTGAAATAATTATTGACTGTGTTTATTTTAATTACTACTTGGTTTTCTTATATTATTAATAGTATAGCCTTTATTCTGTTGATGAAAATTTAAATATAAATTTTATATTTATAAAAACTGAAGATAAGGGAAAAGGCTGAAAACTAACCATGCTGATTAAAAAAAAAAATTGAATATAGTTACTTTATAATGTTTTCTTAGTTTCATATTTGTACAGCAAAGTGAATCAGCTGTAGGTATGCAGGTCTCCTTTTTGAGCTCCTTCCCATTTAGGTAGCACAGAGCACTGAGTAGCATGCCTTGTGCTGCACAGTAGGTGCTCATTAGTTATCCATGATTAATTGTAGTCTTAGTGTTTTCGTGTACTCAGTTGTTTATTAGCTCACACACTTGTATATTCAGCAAATATTTACTGAGTACACTAAAGTAAGAATGGAGCTGCAGAGATACCTCAGATTTGTAACTAACCCTACCTCCAAGTTAGAGTCAAGAGCATGAAAGACTCAGGGTTTCCAGAGCTTGCATTTGCTGTCCAAACAGGAAGCAGTGGAATCTATACTGAAACCCAGATCCAGCCTTTTCTTCTTGTCATGATACATCACCACAAGGTCATTACATCTCTATGCTACACATTTTCTTGTGGTAAACAAAGGAAATAACATGTATCTTCCAACTCAAAGAACCTGATGGGTTAAATGAGATCATGTAATTGAAAGCTTTTTCAGTTTCTGTGGAGAATGATGCCATAAGATCCTAAGGTACCATTACGTGATGGTTCAGTTCAGTTCAGTTCAGTCGCTCAGTCGTGTCCGACTCTTTGTGAACCCATGAACCACAGCAAGCCAGGCCTCCCTGTCCATCACCAACTCCTGAAGTCCACCCAAACCTACATCCATTGAGTTGATGATGCCATCCAACCTTCTCATCCTCTGTCGTCCCCTTCTTCTCCTGCCCTCAATCTTTCCCAGCATCAGGGTCTTTTGCAATGAGTCAGCTCTTTGCATGAGGTGGCCAAAGTATTCGAGTTTCAGCTTCAACATCAGTCCTTCCAATGAACACCCAGGACTGATCTCCTTTAGAATGGACTGATTGGATCTCCTTGCAGTCCAAGAGACTCTCAAGAGTCTTCTCCAACACCACAGTTCAAACGCATCAATTTTCCGGCACTCAGCTTTCTTCATAGAACAACTCTCACATCTATATATGAGCACTGGAAAAACCATAGCCTTGACTAGATGGACCTTTGTTGGCAAAGTAATCTCTCTGCTTTTCAATATGCTATCTAGGTTGGTCATAACTTTCCTCCCAAGGAGTAAGTGTCTTTTAATTTCATGGCTGCAGTCACCATCTGCAGTGATTTTGGAGCCCAGAAAAATAAAGTCAGCCACAGTTTCCATGTTTCCCCATCTATCTGCCTTTAAGGGATGGGACCAGATACCATGATCTTCATTTTCTGAATGTTGAGCTTTAAGCCAACTTTTTCATTCTCCTCTTTCACTTTCACCAAGAGGCTCTTTAGTTCCTCTTCACTTTCTGCCATAAGGGTGGTGTCATCTGCATATCTGAGGTTATTGATATTTCTCCCAGCAATCTTGATTCCAGCTTGTGCTTCTTCCAGCCCAGCGTTTCTCATGATGTACTCTGCATATCAGTTAAATAAGCTTACATTAAATTTTATGAATCCTTACAGTAAATTTTATGAATCCTTACAGTAA